>NC_133456.1:116762232-117066954 GCF_048565385.1 Saimiri boliviensis | reverse complement strand
TGAGCCTTGGGGAGGAGGGCCCACACGTGCTGCTGAGTCCCACGCGCCCGGGAGGAGGCATGACCCCCGTGACTCGCTTCCCACTCTCATGAGCTTCCAGGATCTCTGCCTGGTTCTTCGCACAGTCACGGAGGAGAAATGTACAAAGCTGAAATGCTCCCTTCGGGGCCTTTAGGAACCTGGGTCGCTTCCTGTTTTCAGTAGGAAATGCTCCTGGAACTGGAGAGGGCTGTGCTTCCAGGCGAGCCTCCCATCCTCTGAGTCACCGGCCGCCGTCTCCCCTGGGGACCCCACGCTGTGCAAATCCGACATCCATCCATTACCGTCCATTATCGGATGGAAGCCTTCCAGCCCCTGGTGAGCAGCGGGGAGAGAACCTAACGTCCACATAGGTACAAAGTTACTGACCGTGAACTGAGGAAATGTTCTTTTTTTTTTTTTTTTTTTTTTTCCTCTCCTTTCCCCTGTGATTGGAATTGCTAATTAGACAACATGAAATTAAAATGATTCCAAGGCCGAAACACTTGGGGAAGAATCTCTTGAAGCCCATTTTTTTATCGCTGGGCTGAGACTAAATTATGCTGTCAACATGCCAGATTATTTCAAATTAGCTAAATTAATTAATCTGACTCAGTCCTTAGCTTTATTAATCGTCCGCTTTTGTTTTTTATGAGAGAAAGAATACGTGACTGCTTCAGCATAGCGCCTATAGATGAAGTTCATAGGCAGGTGGCTTCTCTTCTGTTCCAAGCTGGTATTTTAAAATCTAGGCAGTAATAGGGTTCCCTCAAATATACTCAGTAAATTTCACAGTTTCTTATTTTATTTTGTTTGCGTTTGAAAATATCTACCTTTCTGCTGTTACGATCGCAAGGAGTGAGTGTTATTTTTTCCCTGAGCACTCGAATGTGTTAAAAAGTCGGGCTCATATGCAATCCATTTTTATGATCGTTCTCTTTTAAATGCCAGAAATCCAGAAGTATATACCTAAGAAGAGATTTCTGTTGAAGTCATTTATGGACTACAGTAATTCTAGATTCTCCAGCAATGCTCAATGCTGAGTCGTTGGTGAGGAAGTGGCGTGAGCCTCGCCAAGCCCACCTACCAATGCCCCACTCATTGCCTGGGATGAATCCAAGACCACGGGCTCTTCCTGCACACGTAGTGATTATGCACATTGAGCTTGCATTCTTGACATATTCCTCACAATTTATCACATGATGCTTTGCATGGGAAAATAATGACGGTGGTGAGACCAGTCACTGCGGCAGGACAGGCAGCCTGTGTAAAGTGGGGTCCATTCTTTTCACATCTACAGATAATAGGAGGGATATCACAGGGAAACATTGCTGCTGCCGGGCACTGAATTTCTATGAGATCGGGTAAAGGGGAGGGGCTGCGCAGTGGGGTGGAAGCCGCTGGAGCGCTGCTACCTCTGGTCCTCACTCCTGGGCCGCTGGCAGGGTCTGAGCTGGGTGCTAAATGCAGCTGTAGAAAATGGCCTGGACTCTGAGCCAGGAGCTCTGGCCTCTTCCCTGGCTTGGCTACCATCTTGAGTCAACATCTCTGGGCCTCTGTTTTCTCAGGATGAGTGATGTGAACTCTGCCACCCGCAAAGCCCCTGATGCCAGGCGTGCAGTTTCTGGAGCAAGTAGAAGGGGCACATTGTTGTTGTTGTTGTTGTCGTCGTCGTTTTTTTTTTTACTTGCCATCACTTTTCTCAGCCACCCTGGTTCATAGGACACTGGCAATGAAAGCCATTATTACCATTCCTGTTAGTGATGCTAATGAGAATAATTTGAATTCATTTGACACGTTTCCTGGAAGGGGCCCAGTTTTTATGACTATTGCTCATCTCTGCACTTCGAGATTCTGGCTGAGTCCCAGCGAAGTGGAAAAGTACTGTGAGAAAGGATGGACTTGCGGGGTTTCTGGCCTGACTGGATACAGGAAGTCCAGCAATCTCAGCGAAAAACATGTTTACACATTTCAGTGGAAATGTATCTATATATCCTTCTTTGGGTAGGGAGGGTGGGTGTTACTGAAAGGTTTGAACCTCAGCCTCAAATGGCTGATCCCTGACCCGCATTAGGTTTTGCAAAATTGGTTCAGCTGCCTCCCCAGCAGTTCCTGTAATATTTTGCGAGCCAGGGAAGCTAAGGTAGCCTGTACTTCAGTCCGCAGAGGCCATGAAGAAGGCATTTCTGGGAGGCAATGGGTTAAAACAGGGATTCTGCAAAGACTTGTAGAAAAACAAGGTTTATGTTTTTCCCACTGCTTGTCAACATTTGTCTGGGTAATGACTGGATTACAAAATATGCAAATATTATTTGGGGATTTTGCCTAACTTATTTCAGGATGAGAAGGTGCCTTTTCAGGACACTGGCAGGTAGGATTTAGAATGGCCCCAGATGGAGTTACCTCAGCTGAGAGATGCCTCTCCCAACCTTCAGCCTCAATTTCCTTTTCATCAGTGACCACCATTTTTTATTACATCCAGGTAAAAACTTTTTGGCTATTCTGATATTTATCCTGACCTTAGCATGCGCCTGACTTCCTGTGCCATGTTGTCTTGTACTTAATTCAGTTCTGTTTCGTGTACATTGTTAAACAAAAGAATTGGTTGCAGGCATGCGCTTAGAGTTAAGTTTCTGCTTTCTAATAAAAGGCCCCCTTTGTAACCCAGGTCAAGCATTTCAGAGATGTGCACAAAATCAACACTCCTGTAGAGAGTATGTGCACATTATCTTTGGGTGGAATAATGCTTTCACTGGAATAATAATGTTATCTTTTTGAAAAGTGTGTTAAGAACTTAAAAATGTTAGGAATCTGCGTTCCCACTTTAGACTGCACAGCTGATGCTGAGATTGGAAGTAATAGGAGAGACATAAATAGGGCATCAATATGCCTTTGTTTAAAGATATTAGGATCCTTTTGGCCACCTACAGCAGTTACAAAAAATCACAGGACATCTGTGAAGCATCCCTGCAGTTGGCTCACACTTCACAGCCAAGCACACATTTTTATCAGATGACTTTGCTTTATTCTATCTATTTTAACAGCTATACATTCCATGGCTTCATAAATCTTATTTCTGTGAAACGCACACATTTCACCAGCTAGTATATTCATGACCAAGATTTTTACCTTAAAGCAATCTTCTTTTATATGGCAATAGATTTAAATGCTGGACTGGCTTCTGTAGTGTACACACTAATACATACACATTATATATACTGACACACACGCACACATGTATGGACAATTTTGAACACTAATGTCATGGGTTAAATTGGCTCCCCACTAAAATTCATGTGTTGACGTCTTAGACCCCAGTCCTTGAGAGTGTGGCCTTATTTGAGATAGGATCATTATAGAGGTAATCAATTTAAAATGAGGTCATTCAAGTGGGTCCTGATTCTCTATGGCTGGTGTCCTTAGAAAAAGAACAAGGTTGGGCACAGAGACATGTACAGAGGAAGCATGCTGTGAAGAGATACAGGGAGAAGATGGTCAACTACAAGCCACAGGAGAGGCCTGGAGCAGATTCCTGCTCTCAGCTGAGAAGGAGGCAGCCCTGCAGACACCTTGGTCTCTGCCTTCCAGGCTCCAGAGCTGTGAGGAAATAAATTGCTGCTGTTTAAGCCTCCCAGTCTGTGGTACTTTGTTCTAGAAGCCTGAGCTGACTCACAACTCATGCCTCAAAGCTGCCAGCCAGTGGAGAATGCCTTACAGAAGCTGCAGAGGCAGAGGTGGGGACAGTCAGCGCCAGGGCCCTCACCCCAGCTGCCAGTGTGACCTGCCTCTGGTGTGGACACAGGATTCAGACTCTGCAGCAGGGCTGTCGGCAAAACCTTCGTCCACCTGCCTGTGGGGCAACATTTGCTGTGGCTCCAGATTCATCTCTCTTTGTCTCTACCCATTCTCTATTTTTTAATTTTTGAGATGAAGTCTCAGTCTGCTGTCCAGGCTGGAGTGCAGTGGTGTGATCTCAGCTCACTGCAACTTCCACCTCCCGAGTTCAAGTGATTCTCCTGCCTCAGCCTCCCAAGCAGCTGGGATTACAGGCATGCGCCAGTACGCCTGGCTAATTTTTGTATTTTTAGGACAGATGTGGTTTTACCACACCGTCGAGGCTGCTCTTGAGCTCCTGACCTCAGGTGATCTGCCCGCCTCAGCCTCCCGTAGTGCTGGGATTACAGGTGTGGGCCACGGCACCCAGCCTGTGTTTACACATTTTCTAAGCCAAGAGATGGCTCTTCACAGATTTATTTTCTTCTTAGATCATTCGAAGTTACTGTAGGTTGCAACTGACAATTTTGACAGATGCAGAAATTGGTGCCGGCTGTAGCCAGGAGGCTCTGGGAATTCGAGACGATTCTAAAAATTTTCTAGGTTTAAGTACCTAAATTGTAAGGTCAATAAAGAACCATACAAGATAAATTTCAGTTGTCAGGAAGTTCTTCATATTGATGCTGTCCTCACTGAGTTAGCAAGAATTCTGGACAGAAACGTAGCTATAGTTAAGCATTAGTCAGGCTGCGCTGCGGCCCAGTTTCTTGTAAACAGAAGTCACTGAGCACTAGATGCTGCCCGTTAGCATTCCTGTAGATAGGGCTCCTGTAAATAGGATTTCTGTAACGCTTTTAAGAATTGCTTCAGATGTTTTTCAGATCTCGAATTCCAGAAAAATAGCTGAGCCCACCTGTTCGACGACCCCGAAGAGTGACAGTATCAGTCTGAGAATACAGCTTCTTCCTCTCCCCACCCCGTTATGTCACCCGGCACTCTTCAACCAACGATCTCCTCACCTCAGCCCACTCCAAAACCCTTAACAACCCTAACCTCAGCCAGGTGGGGTGGCTCACGCCTGTCATCCCAGAACTTTGAGGGGCGGAAGCAGGTGGATCATTTGAGGTCAGGAGTTTGAGGGCAGCCTGGCTGACATGGTGAAACCCCACCTGTACTAAAAATACAAATATTATCCGGGCATGGTGGCAGGCACCTGTAATCAGAACTATTTGGGAGGCTGAGGCATGAGAATCCCTTAAGCCAGGGAGGTGGAGGTTGCAGTGAGCCAGGATTGTGTCACTGCACTCCAGCCTGGGTGACAGTGTGAGTCACTGTCTTAAAACCAACCAACCGAACAGAACGAACCTAACCCTAAACTCCTCTGGGACACAGGTTTTAGGCTCCTCCCATCTCCTTGTCTGCATCCCAGAGACAAAACCTCTTTCTCTGCTGTAAGTTGGTGTCTGGGCCTATGGACGTCCTGTGTGGTACGTGCTGGGATTGCAGCGAGCCCATTGCTGTTACGGTAAGACACGGGAGGGGTGGGCCAGGCGGACGAGCGGCCATGATTTTCCTTCTGCTTGGCGGGTATTCACAGAGCTTGAGTTGAAATTCAGCATCTCTTCTGCCTTTTTTTTTGTTCTGTTGGTATTTGGGATTTGTTAGGAGGACAGTGAAGTCTAAGCAGCTGACAGAAATAATTTTTAAGACTCAGAATCAACTGTTAAAGAAGGCGTTGAGCTGAGTGAGGTCGCTACGATTAGATAAAACCCTAAGAAAGTGAAGAGGTGATGGTGTTTTCCTGTTTCATCCTTAATTTGGTGGAAAAGGAAGAAGGAATAAACAAGTATGTTCATTCAAAATATAGTCATATAGCTCTGAAATGCCAAATCTGAAATGAAGCTGAGAGCTGGAAGCTTTCATCCTAAGAAAGACATGCAATTATTTTCCCAAACATTTCAGGAAATATCAAGGTTTTTTAATGTTAAGATATGAAAATAAGGATTCTACAGAGTGTATAGGTTGGTATTTGTATTTGAGATTATTTTAAGATTTTGAGTCTTAAATGAGTTGTACAAAGCCTAATGATTAGAGCTTGAAGATATTCATGGTCTTCCTGCCCCTAGCCTTGCCATCAAATAACCCAGCCTCCATATTCCAATCAAAGTGGCTGTTCTCAATCACACATCTGCTTCAGGACATCACTTAACGGGACCTAGCACCCACTAGCCCTCGACACCTGAAGTCCTCGTGCCTTCACCGTCTGTCCTGAGTTCCCTTCTGCACGCGTCATCAGCCTGCCCAACGCACGAGCTGGAAGCCAGTGAACCCACTTTTTCATCCTTCCTGTGCCTCCCAGCTGTGCAGATTGGGTCAAGTTAACTTCTCTCTACGTGGTCTTCTTTGTACAAAATGCAGGTAACCTTACTGTCTCGTAAGATTGCTGCCCACCTCTCTTTCCCCGTGCTCCTGGGAATGGCACTGACATTTGACCTACAGGGAGCAGAGACATCCCACGTTTCCCTGTAGAATTTGGGGGCCCTGACCCCGCCCAGCTCCAGGGCTGGACTAGAGTCAACAGTCAGTCAGTTAACAAACTGCACAGCGGCTGCAGGAATTGATCTGTGGATGCGAATGTCTCATACTCAGTGCTCAGAGAGTTGTGAGGGGAATTTTGGATTCTCTGGAGAGAGACCTCCCTCTCATCTGTGGGAATGGCTAGCGGGGACAGCCCAGGAGATCCTACAGAATGGGGCACCCAAATAGGCCAGGAGGACGCTGGAGGGCAGCTGCCACCACAGAAGCTGATAAACTTGGTTCTGATGGCTTTTCTAAACCTAGGCCTGTCTAGCAAGTTGTTTATGAAAGTCCCTAGGTCCCTCTTTTTAACTTCAGCTTGCATTGGGTGGTCAGTCACTTGCAACAGAAAATCCCCTGCTCAGCTCTGGTGTGAGTAAAGGCACCAGAACACTGTTTCCTCGGAGGCTGGCCCTGAGATGGTGCCATGCCACTGCCACCCGGGGACCCTGGGACCGTCACTCATGAAATCACTGGGAGGAGGAGCCAGCACGCAGCGGGTGTGGAAAACAGATTGAAGTTTTATTCACGGCGGCCCGTCCCAGCCTTGCCTTCTCCTTGTCATGATTTTGCCATTATTTTTAGTATTTTAACATCAAATGCCCAAGTGAGTGAAGATGTTTTACTTTAAAATATATACCCCAGAGAACAAAATGAGATACAAAACCTCTTTGGAACATGTGTTTAATGACATACTTTAATGGAACTTTTAGCTGCTGTGGAGAGGTTTTGGCATGAGTTGTATAGCTTCTTTTAGCAAATTTCCTAAAAATCAGATGCATTTTACACTTGGCCGCATAGTAATCTCTAAAGAGGTTCCTGGAATGGATTGAAGCCTAAGAAACTCAACACAAATAAGACATTCATCTGCATGTTCTCAGAGCAGCATCCCAGCTGAACTGGACTCCGCGGGGACTCGGCCTGGCGTCTCCCTGAGGGAATTCCCCCTGATTTGTCAGAGTTCCCCTAGAGTTATCTTACATCATATTCTATCTCAAAGTCCAGAATCAATTTCTGTAAGCAGTACCCAGGCGGGGAAACTGAGTTCTCCATTATCAGGTGAATGTCATCCTCTCTCTCTCTCTCTCTCTCTCTCTGACACACACACACACACACACACACACACACACACTTTTAATGAATGAGAAATGCATTCACATCACATCTTAATAGGATTGTTCTCAGGAATGATGGAGGCCATATTTATGGAAGGATTCCAGCACCCTACTTGGCACATAGTAAACCCTTAGATACACGTGTACGTGTGTGTGTGTGTGTGTGTTTCAAATGCTCATCTTATACCAAGAACAAGTGACAATAAATATTTCAAGACAAACAACTGTATTTCAAATACGGACAGAGCAGGGAGAATTTTACATTAGTCACTCAGACCCAACCGATGGTAGGAGACTGTGTTCCAGAAGAGCTCTCATGGATAGAATGGGGTACATGGGGCAGCAATGCCTCAGACCCAGCAGGTGTGATCGTGATCCAGAAGAGCCGTCACGGATACCCTGTAGTGCGCAGGGCAGCAGTGCTGAAGTGCTGTGTTCAGCAAGTAGCAGAAGCAGGGAGGAAGCAGTGGCTGTTAGAGGGGACGAGGTCATGGAAACGCTGGGAAAGGGAGCAGGAGGAGTTGCCAATGAGATTTCAAACATTCTCTTCAGTCCCTTGAGAATGAGACAAGGGAAGGAATAGAGGGAGCATCCTAATCTGGTGTTTAATTCATCATGAAAAACTTTTATTTTTTTGGTGACAGAGTCTCACTCTGTCCCCTAGGCTGGAGTGCGGTGACATGATCTTGGCTCACTGCAACCTCTGCCTCCTGGGGCCAAGTGATTCCCATGCCTCAGCCTCCCAACCAGCTGTAGGCACCTATCACCAAGCCTGGCTACTTTTTGTGTTTTAAGTAGAGACGGGGTTTTGCCATGTTGGCCAGGCTGGTCTTGAACTCCTGACCTCAGGTGATCCTTCTGCCTCGGCCTCCCAAAGTGCTGGGAATATAGGCATGAGCCATGGCACCCAGTCTTATTATGAAAACTTCCTAGGAGTTTAGGGCCCCAGCAGAAAGTACTGAGTGTGTCTGGCATAAATGGGGTTTTGGATTTCTGGTGAAGACAGGTCCGGTGCCTGCTCCACACTCCACGCTTCTCTCCTAATCTCAAGGCCTCAAAAGCGTCCTCTGTGCGGTGTCTCCGCCCTGACGGCCTTATGGAACCCAGGCTCTGGTCTCTCCCCACGACTTGGCGACGTCCACTCGTGCCTGAAGTGTAAGAGCTCCCCAAAACACTTGCCCTCTCCTCTTGCTTTTTCAAATCCCTGCCGCCGGCACCTTCCTGGATGAACACAAGGTCGTCTTCCATTTCTCACCAGCAGCTCAACAACCGGGCCTTTCGGCTTTCCATCACCTGTGTCCGCAAGAGAAGTAATCGCTGAGTCCTGATGCTTCCACAGCCGCAGCCTCCAGCCCGTTTGTGCCTTCGTCCCTGCCCTCAGAGGCTGTGCCTTCCTCTCTCCGCCTTCCTCAGTCTTACTTATCTATAAATTCCGGAAAATTAGTTAAAAAACCCCCCACAAATTAACGATGACCCGCAATGACGGAAGGTCTTCAATTGGCTCTGCTTTCTCGACGGTAAAATAGCTGCTCCTCCATATACATTTCAAAGAACCCTGCTCCCATTCTGTCCACCTTTCTCACCACTCCGCTCTTCGCTCACCTGGATCGTTCGCTGTTCTTTCTACATGCACATGGCTTCTCCCTTTGTCACTTTTCAGCTGAGATCCACTTTCTCTTCATCTTTCTTTCCCCATGGCTGAACGTCTAACTTCTCTGCAAACAAATCCCAACCCCGCCTCCTCCATTAGCCTTTCTTGATACCTTCCTCCCACCAAGAGAAAAGATTGTTTTCTTCCTTTGAGCTGGCAAAACACTGTGTAATTATCTGTGATAGCATTCAACATGAATGAATGCTCTACATTATAATGTGGTTATTTCTGTAAAGTCCGCATGGGCTTACAGATGTTTTTTAATTTTTAGGGGTTTGTAACAAAGCAACTAGTTCAATCCATTGCACATAGAAGGTGCACATTTAACGTTATAAAGCAAATAGCCAAGCACATTTTATATAGCAAATGTTCATTCAGCTATAATCAAATGCATTTTCCAAATCTGTTCTGTATGAGATGATGTTAAAGTAATGCATATCTAATACTATATAAATATCATTGAGCACACATTTCTCCAAAGAAGACATACGAATGGCTGAGAAGCATACGTAGAGGTGCTCAGCATTATTATTCACCATGAAAATAAAAATTAACACCATAATGAGATGCCACTACATACCCACTAGAATGACCATAATAAAAAGGCAGGCAGTAACAAACACACACGTGCGGATGCGGAGAAACCGAAGCCCTTCGTACGTTACTGACGGGAATACACATCGTGCTGCTGCTTTGGAGAACAGTTATGGCAGGACAACGTACATTTCCATCAGTATGTAAATCGTTCCTAAAATATTAAACATAAACTTACTGGAAAATCCACAAGTTTTAAAACAAGGAATCTACTCTCACAAAGACTTACATGCAAATGCTTATAGCAGTTTTCCTCATAATAGCCAAAAAGTAGAAACAATTCAAATATTCATCAACTGGCGATTGGAAAGATCAGATGTGCCGGGTCCGTACAATGGAAGGCGATTCAGCGGTGCAAAAATAAACACCGACAGGACCACGGTAGCTACACCAGGGAGGAAACTTGAAAGCGTTAAGCTAAGTGAATGCAGCCAGTCACCAAACCACATCGTATATGAGTTCCTTCATGTGAAATATCCCAGAACAGGCAAATCTAAACAGACAGAAAATGGAGAACTGGTTGCTAGGGCTCATGGTGGAAATGAGAAATGACCACACAATTGGGATTCTTTTGTGACTGTAAAATTGGATTGTGGTAATGGCTTCACAACTTTGTAAATTTACTAAAAATCATTGCATTGTGCAATTAAAATGGGGGAGTTTTATAGTATGTAAACGAGGCCCCCATAAAGCTGTTAGAGAAAATCACTGGATTTCCAGGGCATGCGTCATTATCTACTGGAAGAATAAAGTTGAACGCAGCTTCTTTTACATAGTTTTCTAGCAGAAACATGCTCAAGCACCACAAAAGGATAAAATACAGAATCTCTGTAGTCTTAATCTACTTGTTTTGACAGAATAGTTCTTTAAACTAAGACAACAAAATGGTTCTTTATGCAAGCTATTTAAATGGAAATAAATATTTAGAGAAAAATCACACAATTTTTTTTTAAGTAACAGTTGTGTAGAGATCTTAAATTTTCAACAATTAGGTTAGAAAAGAATGCTTGCACTAAGCCTTTATTGAATCAGACCCACTAGTTTGTTCACATAAATTGTCAGCATACAGCAGTCTTTTACTGATTAATTATTCACCCCAAAGTCTATTAGCAAATATTTACTGCTTATAGCCTAATTAAAATTGAACCCAGGCTACTATTAAATAGAGGTCATTCTAAAGCTCTTCTCAAGAGGAATGTAGACTTGGTTACAGGAGAATTGCCAAGGAAATCCTTCTCAGAGCGTAGTTATTTCAAAACTGATGAGAAATTTAAGGATATTAGTGGCATTAAACACTCCAAGTTCTATTGTTTATTTAGATCAAGCATCAGATTCATTGAAGCTGGGTGAAGAAGTGGTCAGTAATGAGTAAGGAGCATTTTCATGAGAAAACAGCAGCACCACAGGCGTCAATGATGCCCTCCCCGCCCCCGTGAGCCTGTGACCTTGACAATTAATAGGCCGCTAGGAGACCCCACCTTTTTCATTTGCAACGCCAGGTCTCCCTCCCCGGGGCTGTAAGCAGGTACCTCTGGGAGGAGCTCAGGGATTCTCAGAGGAGACCACCAGGCCCACCCTTCTGCCCTCAAGGAGATTAGAGAAACGTAATTGTTCTTTCTTCCACTTTACGGTATAAATTGGAATGCAAGTCTACCCCTGACTTAGCTGTCATCACTCTTGTGCTCCCTTCTATACATGTAAATTTGATGATAAATCGTTCTGCAATAAATCGTTTCCCCTTCTCATCCCCCCATCTCTATTTCTGTCTCTGTCTCTCTCTCTCTCTCTCTCCCCCCTCTGTTGGTGTAGGGGGGTCTTTTATTGGCTGGACTGTTTCATTTATCCAACACTGCATATCAATATTAGAGAAAGAATGTTAAAGTTTCAACAAAAGAGACTCTGAATGCTTTTCTGGTCAAACAGTGAGCTTCCTTTTTTTAAAATTGCATTTTAGGTTTTGGGGTACATGTGAAGAACATGCAAGATTGTTGCATCGGTACACACGTGGCAGTGTGATTTGCTGCCTTCCTCCCCATCACCTATATCTGGCATAGTGAGCTTCCTTTTAATCGTACATTCCCCATTTCCTTCAAGCGGCCCTTTGGATGGCTACAGGGTTTGCTTCTCTGCCCTGCTGGGGACCAGGAGCTCCCCGCTCCCTGTTTCTTCCCTGCTGACCCCAGGGCAATCTTGGAGGGGGCCTCCCAGGCTGTGCTGAAATATAAAGCAAAGCCCATAAAGTGATGTGTGAAAAGAGGAATGCAGAAGTTTCCAAACCTGTTACTTTCCTTCTGTTTTGCTGCAATGCAGTTTTATAAAATGTGAAGTCTCATTGGGGACTCCAACTTACTTTTTACAACAGCCACTCACTGAAGAGGAGCCTTATAATTAAAAATAACCTTCAAAAACCATAACGACAAACAGCAAAACCTTTAATAAGGTCAGAGACATGTGACTGTCTCTGACCAAGTGCACTGTTGAGAGAGGACTCTTACTGTGTTAAGTACAGGACTATTCCTCTGTTAGGTACCCTGGAGAGCTTCCTGGAAGAGGTTTGCAGTCATTTAGCAACGATTTAGCAACCAAGACAGTTTGTCGTTCAAGTTATGATGAACTATCTTCTTTTTGCTTATTAAAGTTTAACATTAAAAAACAAAAAACTAAACACCTGTTAGTGAGTGTATTCAGTACATTAATTTCCTATGGTGGTTATGACAAATTATCTTAAATTTACTGACTTAACACAGCACAGATCTACACTCTGGTAGTTCTGGAGGTCAGAAGCGTGACATCGATCTCCTCGTGCTCAGGTTATGGTGTCGGCAGAACAGAGTTCTTTCTGGGGGCTTCAGGGAGGAGCCCATTTCTTTACACTTTTTAGCATCTAGAGGCTGCCCACATTCCCTGCCTCATGGCCCCTTCCTCCTTCTTCAGTGCCAGCAACAGCGGACTGAGCTCTCAGGTCGCATCGCTCTGGCTTCATCTTCTGTCTCCTTCATCTACTTTTAAGGATCCTGGTGACGATGACATAGGGCCCACCCAGATAAAGATCAATCCAGATTAAGCTCGGATAACCTCCCATCTCAAAGTACTTAGTCACATTGGCAAAGTCCCTTTTGCCATGTGATGTCACTATTCACAGATTCTGGGAACTGGGACATGGACATCTCGGAGGTGCCTTTCTGCTGCTGACCACAGTGAGGAAATGAGAACACGCTCTTTCCTATGCCTCGCTGTGGGGACTGACAATTCAAAATCTCTAGGGAGGGATATAGAAGCTTCAGCAGCAACACAAGCTAATCAGCATGTAGGACATTTAATTCGGCAAGTGTTCTCCAGAAATCTGTCCAGGGATATAATTGTTTATATATACTCAAAGCTTCTCGTATCATTATTTGGCACTAGGGAGACATTGGAAAAATTCAAATGTCTAACAACAGTAGATTGGTTAAGTAAATCATGGTATATTTATTTGTATCAGTTATTTATTGCTGTGTAAATAATTGCCCCAAGATATAGCAACTTGGAAAATTGACATTTATGCTTCGTACAGTTTTTGAGAGTGAGAAATCCAGAGGTTTATCTATGTGGCTTGGGCCCAGGTTCTCTTATGAGGTTGCCATCAAGACACCAACCCGGGCTGTAGTCACCTGAGGGTTGGACTGGGGCAGTGGATTCACCCATGAGGGGGTGTGCTGAAGTCTGCACCTGGCAAGCTGGTGACAGTGGCTGCCACACCACCAGGTGGACTTCTCCATAGAGCTGTGTGTGTGGGCTCATGCCTTCCCTCAGAGAGAGTGAGCAGAGAGAGAGCTAGGAAAGAGCCTTTTATGGCCTTATATAGCCCAGTCCTGAAAGTCACACATCTTCACTTCCAGCAGCCCCTCTTCCTTGGAAATGATTCACTAAAGCCGGCCCACACCCAAGGCAAGGAGTAGAATCAGGCTCCTCTTAAAAGGGAGACATTTCAAGCAATTTGAAGAAATATTTTAAAACCACGGTATCATATAAATCAAAAACATTGCATTCATTTAAATCATGTTGCAAAAACACATCAAAAAAGTCATCCATAATATAATGTAGTTATAAACGTACATTGCAAAACAGTATGTATGGTGAAATAAATCTATCTATCTATCTATCTATCTATCTATCTATCTATCTATCTATATTTAGTGTGTAGTAGCCAAGAGCCTGGAACTCTGTTGTTAGCATATTTTATGTACAGGCCCCTCCAAGAAGAAATAACTTAGGAATTACATTCTCTAAAATATTAACAGTAATTTTACTTAAGCATGTATGTTTGTGGTGTTCTTATTTGGGACGTTAGTACTTTGTATGTTCTGATTTTCCTGCAACAAGTGCGCCTGAGACATAGTGTGACATTGCAGTGAAGAACACAGGTTCTAGAGTTAAGCCTTCTGGATTTAAAACCCAGGTATACCACTTACATGCTATGTGGCCTTGGAAAAGTTAACCCTCCTCTCTGTGCCTCAGTTTCCTCACCTGTAAAATGAGGGTGATAATAGTAAAATCTCTAGGGACTGCTAAAGCCTGACCTCTGCCTCCACATATTTAATCTCAATTGGTCTAGGTGGCAACCTTTGCTTTCAGAAGCTCCTGGGAGATTTGAACCTGTGGACGAGTTTGTGAACGACTGAGAGGCAGTTTCCACCCTCCCCCATTGAATGATTGTTTTACATAGGCCACATTTTCATGTCAGTGCCACATACCCTAAATATGAGTTACAGAATATTGGGTGGTCCCTTCCTGCTAAATTTACAGAGACGATAAAAATGCATTGAGAACAAAAGTTAAATACAAATATGCTACTGTAAAATGTAACCGTGTATGTCTAATGCTATTAATAGACTGTAGCTGTCAGAAAAGAGGTCAACATTTGAACATTACATCTTTTTTAACTAGATCCTTAGGACAGATAAATACAATGTCAGATGCATACAATGCCATTGTAATGTGCTGTATGCTAATTTTAGATATACATATGTATATGTTTGTGTGTGTATGTATGTATATTGTATATAAAATTTATATAGTAGAACGTGTGTATATATATATATTGTTTATGTAAAAATGCAGATTTTTACATAAACAATATATATATACACACACAGACACATTCTACTATATAAATTTTACATACAATATACATTGTATATAAATATATATATAAATAAATATATATATATATATATGAGAATGTTTTGCTGTTGTCCTGACATCAGCAAATAAGTTCCAAATAAGATTTCTTTATTTTCAAGTGGAAAAGCACAAAATCCAATACTGAGACTGACTTTGGGCATTCCTAATGATTTTGAGTTCTACTGAGCTCCTTTCTTAACTTAGGTTTTGCAGAAAGTTATCTGGCTGAATGGAATATGGGGTAAATTGGCCATGGAGTGAATGAAGCTGAATGTGGAGCTTGGCTTGGATACTGCAGAGTGCTCCTTTCTTGTGTCAGGTCACTTGGATGCTAGATAATCCATATTGGTATTGAGCAAAACGTAATCGAAAACCTCAGCACCACATCATAAAACTATGGAATCGCACCACTTTAGAGCTGGCAAATCCCTTAGAGATGATCTAGTCTAACCACTTAATTTTATGGATGGAGAACCCAGTAAAACACAGTATGAGTTTGTCAGAAAATATATTTAACTGAGCAGAAGTGCCAAGAATCCTCCCAGTTCAGCCCCATCAGGGCGAGAGAAAAGACAAGTAAACACTCATTTCTAAGTCTTGCATGTTGCACTGGACGTGTGTCTGAAACCCTTCTCTACTTATTTTTCTCCCAGGTCTAAGATAAAGCAAAGTGAACCTGAGATGCTTCCAGGGACAGGAGATCTTGGTGGCCTGAAGCCTGAGCACGATGCATGTTCCCTGGAAGACAAGTCTATGATCCCAACAAGAGAGAAGCGAAAAATAAAAAATTAAGATGTCTTACAAAGTCAATGCAAAGTCAGACTTTCAGAATATGTTGAGCTTCCTTTCTTGTCCTGTTTTTCCCTTCCTTCCTTCCTTCCTTCCTTCCTTTCTTCCTTTCTTTCTTTCTTTCTTTCTTTCTTTCTTTCTTTCTTTCTTTCTCTTTCTTTCTTTCTTTCTTTCTTTCTCTTTCTTTCTTTCTTTCTCTTTCTTTCTTTCTTTTTCTTTCTTTCTTTCTTTCTCTCTTTCTTTCTTTTCTTTCTTTTGTTCTCTCTCTCTCTCTCTCTCTCTCTCTCTCTCTCTTTCTTTTTTGAGATGGGCTCTCACTCTGTCACTCAGGCTTGAGTGCAGTGGCATGATCTTGGCTCACTGTAGCCTCCACCTCCCAGGTTCAAGTGATCCACCCACCCAACCACCTGAGTAGCTGGGACCGCAGGAGTTGGGTACAATGACTGATTAATTTTTTTTTTTTTACTTTTTTTTTGTATTTTTAGTAGAGATGCCGTTTTCACCATGTTGGTCAGGCTGGTCTTGAACTCCTGAACTCATGATCTGCCTACCTCAGCCTCCCAAAGTGCTGGGATTACAGACATGAGCCACCGTGCCCGGCCCTCCATGCTTTTTTCATGGCTTCCCTGCTCATTTCATCATTGTCTGGATGTTTCACAGTTTATTTATTCACTCACCCACTGAAGGACATCTTGGTTTTCTCCACATTTTGGCAATTATGAATAAGGCTGCTGTAAACAGCCATGTGCAGGCTTTTGTGTGGGCACAAGTTTTCAATTCCTTTGGATAAATACCAGTAAGTGCGGTAGCTGGATCATAGGGGGAAAGTATGTCTAGTTTTATGAGAAGCCGGCCCACTGGCTTCCACCAGCAACGGGGGAGAGTTCCCGTGGCCACGTGCGCCGTTGCCAGTGTTCTGGAATTCGGCCGTAGTAACAGGTGCACAGTCATCCTCTCTTGGACTTTTTGGTAATATCTGACAGCTTGGGATTTTATAATCAGTGAGTAGTCTCCTTTTTATTCTGGATTCTTTTTCTAAGACTTGGAAACAAGCAACTCGTGATTTGTTCTCTGAGAGGTAAGGTTTGGAAATCAACCCCTAACTGATGACTCACCTCAAAGACACAGAGCAGATTTTAAATACTGTGGCCCATACGTGTGGCCTAGGAATGAATGGCATAAGAATAGGAAGTTTGGCCGGGCGCGGTGGCTCAAGCCTGTAATCCCAGCACTTTGGGAGGCCGAGGCGGGTGGATCACGAGGTCGAGAGATCGAGACCATCCTGGTCAACCTGGTCAAACCCCGTCTCTACTAAAAATACAAAAAATTAGCTGGGCATGGTGGCATGTGCCTGTAATCCCAGCTACTCAGGAGGCTGAGGCAGGAGAATTGCCTGAACCCAGGAGGCGGAGGTTGCGGTGAGCCGAGATCGCGCCATTGCACTCCAGCCTGGGTAACGAGAGCGAAACTCTGTCTCAAAAAAAAAAAAAAAAAAAAAAAAAATAGGAAGTTTGGTGGGTCCACGTTGGTTGTAGTTAAGGAAAGGGAAGTCACAGTTGGGAAGCCGGCCATCGCCTCTAGGGCAGAGAGCACGGTTCTGGTAGAAGGTGGGTCTCTACCGTCCTCCTGGCCTGAGGTTACCCCCAGCTGAGCCCAGTTACTGTTCAGTCAACAACTCCCATTTCTTGCTCCAGTTGTTCACTGTTGAGCAGCATCTGTCTCCACGCTCCAGGTTAACAGGACCTCGCGTGTGATTCCAAAGAGATTCACAGCAATAAAACAAGGATCCACCTTTTGGAGCCAAAAGTGTCTGACGGGTTCCAGTCAATGTAGAAAGGTTATTTGCCGAGGTTAGGGACGTGCTGGTGACAGCTTCAGGAGCTTCTGATGGCATGTGCTCAGGTGGTTGTGCGCCATGTGGTTTTATACGTTTTAGAGAGACATGAGACATCAATCAATATGTGTGAGATGTACATTGGTTTGGCTCAGAAAAGCGGGGCAACTCCAAGTGGGGTCTTTCGGGTCATAGGTAGTTAAGGGATAAAAGGTTGCTTCTTTGGGTCTTTGATCAACCTTTCAGTGAGCACACACTTTACGTGTGAGAGTGACACAGAGCAATAGTCACTGAGGCCTTAGTCTGGCCCAGCGAATCTGCATTTTTACATAAACAGTAGGGACAGGCAGCCATCAGATGTACATTTGTCTCAGGTGCACAGAGGGACGACTCTGAGTGCTGTCTGTCCTCTGTCCCACACCTGTGAAGATAAGCTATCAACTTACATTTCCAGGTTGAAATTCAACAGAACCGTTTTAGGGTAAAGACCTTGAGTCCCACAAGGAATTTCTCCGTGGGTAAATTATGAGGGAGGTGGGCAGCTTTAAAAAATATCTATAGCAATTTCTTTTAGGAATAAAAAGGGAGACAGATTTGCTTTACGCGGTTCCCAGCTTGGCTCAGCAATTTGGGGTTCCTGAGGCTCTTTTTTCACACCGCAGTGAGTCTGCCCCTCAGAAGAGCTCCCTTCTGACCAGTCAGGTACTGGATCTCACTGGTGGAAGAATAACCCCAGTCACGGATTCATCAAGTTAGTGATGCCTCATAGGATTTTGGGGACCAGCTTCCGGTCTTCACCCCATATGCACCTGCTCCTGTTTTAACTTCTTACAGTTTCTAGGTAGCATTGGAAGGCAGGGATACCTCTTTATGGGAAGAAAATATAGGTTGGTTTAATAAAAATCTTGAGACTTTTGAGAGGAACTATTGGAAGGGCAGAAGCAACATTTTACATTTATCAATGCTTTTGATTTTTCAAAGCATTCATATGTACATTTTTGCATTTTCTCTTCACAACTATCCTGAAAGGTTGACTAGGAAGGTATTAATATTATTCCCATTCCACAGCTGAGAAAAGTGAGGCTCGCAGAGGTCAGAAAGCGGAGCCAGATTTAAAGCCCACGTATTTTCAACCGTCACCCAGTTCTCTCCCTACAATATATTTTTTCATTCTTAAATATGCTAAAACAGAACATAAAAATGACTTCAGAAGAGTCTGTTATACAGCTCCCTAAATTGCACCAATGGATTCAAATTGGGGGAAGTGAAGGGTGAAGATGACAGGCGTCCTTAATCCTTCGGGATTTTTAGCACTAAAAATCTTCCACAGACTTGCTAATGCAATGTCAGGATGTTGGCACTGCGGGTTCCCACGGAGATGCCTGTTCATTCTACAGGAAGACCTTTTTTTGGGATGGGTGAGCTGAGCAGAGGGCTGGGAGTCTCTGGATTCCACACAGACCCAGAAGCATGGGGTGGTTTCAGAGGCTTTGCCATTATTTACAGAAAGCATCTGCTCTCTGAAAACTCTGATGCAACCCAGGTTGCCTTTGGGGCCTCTCACTTCTTTCTCTTTTAAGGAGAGCAAGTTCTAGCCCTCCTGGGCTTTTAAGGAGAGGAGAGGACATGGCCACTTGGCTACACAGGACGAGAGAAATGAAGAACCCGGGATGCCAGCTCTCCAGGAGATGAAGTCAGTGCCTTTAACCTCAGACTTCCCCACCACCGTCTTTAGCAGGGTAAGTGCAAGTGGGGATTCTTTTTAAGTAGCCAAAATACATGAGGCCAGTTTTGTTCTACCAATAAATAAACATAAAGCTCCTCAAACCCAAGATGTTCCCTGTGCATAAAATGCAAAATACCGATTTTAAATTTGCCCTGGTAGCATTCTTCATGGTGGCCATTCCCATCCACACCACGAGAGGCATAATCTGCAGTTTATTCGAGGTATTCCATTAATTGGTGGCTGTCAACAGGAACCCAGCTGGTGTACTGCTAATGCACTGCGAGATGAGGCTCTGAACATTCCGTAAACATTGTAAATAGCCCCTGTATAACTGATCATTGTTCATAATGGCATTATTAAAATTGAAAAAAAAATGGACTCTAATGAAGTGGGCTAATAGAGTGCATTTGATGGGAAATGTTTGCCTGTAGATTTGTGATTTGGACCACATAATTGACAATTTCAGGCAGGCCTGTGGTGGAACCCGTAATGGGCTGAGCATTCTGCAGCTCAAATGTTAACATCTGGGGTAAAATATCTTTGGGGTGCACTGCCGGGAAAAGCTGTGGTCTCAGGGTCAAACGATGTTCCTGTGTGAAAGGGAGCATCAATTTTCCATCCTCTAGGAGCTGGAGAAAAGGAATTGAGTTAAAATATATTAAATGAGTCACTAATCAACTGTGCAGATGCTTGAGTTAATCCATTTCTTAAGTCACTGACTGTATTTCTCCTTTGAGTTTGGTAGGACACCTTTCATTAATGCTTAAACGAAAGCAGCAGATGCGAAGAAAGGAGGGAAATCAATGCAGAAAGACCCGTTCCCCTGTCTGCAGAGATCCTGGCCTAATGGGGCTGCAGATGTGGGCCGTTTGGGATTTTAGGGGAGTAGCAATTGCTTCCTCTTACCATTCTCAGTCCTGTGGCTAGTTTAAGAATCAAACTGATGGCCAGGAGTGGTGGCTTACACCTGTAATCTCAGCACTTTAGGAGGCCAAGGCAGGTGGATCACCTGAGGTCAGGAGTTCGAGACCAGCCTGGCCAACATGGTGAAACCTTGTCTCTACTATAAATAAAAAATTAGCCTGGCGTGGTGGCTAATATTGAGTTACTCTCAAACATAGGGTGAATGACATTAAATTCTGTCCTAGTACGCCATCTAATATTAGCAATGCAAGCTAAAAAGAACACAGGACTGCAGGACTGGAGGACGGAGAGAGCAGTGCTAGCAGTCACCTTGGGAAGAGCGGGCACATCCAGAATGTTAACTCAGAGCAGGGGCCTGGAATCAGGGTGCTTTGAGCCCTCGCGTCCTAGGAACTTAAATATATCGTAAAAAGAAGCGTGCAGAATCAAAGTACTTTCCAAACCTCGCCAAGGATACGTCCTGCTTCTTTTTTCTCCCTCCTTCAGGTTATTTTTCCCTTCAGTTTCTCCTTGTTTCTCTCTTTCCTCATTTGAGATGGACAAAACTCAACGAATCACCTTTTTCTAAGTATGTGAGTGGAATATCGTTTCAAAAATAGAATTAAAATAACACCGTTTAACCCAGGCTAGAACAGGGAGTAGACATTGATGTTTTCAGGTTCTTCGTGGTATGCCACTAGCCATTATGTGGCCCCATGTAAGTCATTAAGATTCACCTAGTTCAAGGTTGATTGTGCCTAATTTATTCAATTGCAAAGACCACATAGTGGTGTGGCTAATTATTGTTTAGAAGGTGCTTGGAGCTTCTCAGATGAAAGCCATCGTGGAGGAGCAAGAGGTCATTACGGTAATCACTGCTGAAAGTAAACTCATTTCCACAGAAGGCCACACACTTATGAGCTGAGTCACATTGTAGAGAAAGCACTTAACCTCACAAGGTTGAATGAAGGGCATGGCCACGTACCTGAACTACCTGTGATCTGCAGGAATGAAGCGTTGTGGGTGGGTTGCAGCAGAACTTCTCCTCCTCCCTGCCTCTCCCCGCAAAGCCCCACTGGGCCTGAAGAACCTGTTTGTCTCGGTAAAGCCTTCATCTTGAAGGCACCTGCAGTCTGGCCAAGGGTGCCACACAGCACTGCGGAGGACACCCTTTGGATATCTGTGGGTCGTTGCCATCCTCCTGCCTCCTCCTTTTTCCTCTACATGCTGTGTCCTGATTCTGCCTGTTGCTAGGCGGTCACTTCTAGGTCAGAACTATCCTGGTGCCCAAAGAAAAGTGGGCTTGTCTGGGATTGCCGCAAAGATGCCAGTAGGTACAGAGTCTTCACTAGGCAAAGCGCCATAAAGGATGGATTCTGTATTTCACTCTTACGGCTTTGTTTTCACTGCTGTTTTGAAGTGGGTTGTAAACAGAGTCACCGTCAGTGCTAATGATCTGTGATTTTCTAGCAAGGAACTCAATTGCACCAGGCACCTACCCGCCCTGGCTACTACGCATAAAGTTGCATATCCCACTTATTCGGGAATGTGGACATCTCCTTATAAACTCACACATTCCACATCATTCTTCCCTGCCTCCCATGCCTTCATATAAATACTGCATCCCAAGGGAAAGAAAAACGGTCTTTCACTTATCAGAGAGCATGCTTCACATGCTTGACTTAAAAAATTACTTTTAGAGACATCAAATCCCAAAGTAAGCAGCTTTTACTTCAAAAATAAGCCCACTTCGACAGGAGATCAAAGAGATGGAACTTTCCAAGTTGCAGTTGAATTTAACATTCCAAGAGTCGGGAGGGCAGATTAAAATAGGATTTTGCTTGCAATAACATTTGGGGTCTGTTCAGCATTGTTGAGTGCTTAATCTAGCCAGGAAGTCTGGTTTACAGGGAGCTACAGTAGGCCGTCAGCTCCTGGAATTCATCCCAAAAGCAACATGACTTTCCTTTTGAGGAAAGGCTTTGTCACACGGACTACAGTCTTCTTCCAGTAGGGGATACCAGACTATTTAAAATCAGGGCTTTCTTCTCTGTAGCAGCAATTACAAGACAATGAAAACATCCTGTTTCAGAAAAGAATTTGCAAACAAGTACAACAGGAGATTATCAAATCTGGTGCAGAGTGAATCATCTTATCAAACCCAAACTATCTGAGATATATATTGGTATTGTTTAATTGACAACTCGATTCTGTAAGGTAGGTCTTTGTTTTATGATTATTATGATTATATTACTATCATTATTATTGTTGATTTGCCATCTTCCTCTTCAAAGAGCAGAACTGTGAGTTCTTAAGAATGCAGGAAAAGAAGGAGGTTCAGGGATATTGTCTCCAAGGCCGTCTGCTGGGCCGGACAACTGAGGCTGGAAGGGGCTGATTTCACCCTCTTCTGAAAGTGCTGCAAACGTGGATTCTAGGGCTTCCTTCCAGAGAAGCCTTCAGAATGACTCAAGAGTCTTTTCATCTCTTCACCGAGTTTCTCTTTCTTCACTGTAATTCAATTTAATTTTAGAAAATTAGAGTATAGAGTACTGGCTGCAAACACAAAAACGTACAAATGCTACTTCAAAGAGCTTTTACTCCAGGAAGGAGTGAATGCATCTTCTAGTAAGCTGTGATTTTTTTTTTCTGACCTCAGTGAAAACACGCTTTTTATTTCTAGTCACAGGTTTAGAATGTACTATCACGTAGGGACAGGCTGCTTAGGCTTTTCTAACCCCATCTTAACATCCGAAAGAGAAACTGACGAGATAGTTTGCTCAAGGACACATCTTTTGGCAGATGGGGCCGGAGGTAAACCCTGGTGATGGCTGAGTCTAAAATCTGAGATAGGGTTTCTCATGTGCAAATTCTAAAATCAGAAAATGACTGAAAACACAGTCATAGTCATAGAATTGACACCAAAATGTATTTGGCAGCAAAAATTGACCATATTTATATAATGTTAGTAACAATCTTTCTAAATCCTTTATTCCGAACATGCATACACTAGCACAGAAATATTGATGTATTTTCAAAATAGGCGACTGCTCTAGCCCTGAATAGGGTCCTATGGAAAAATATGGTGAATACACTACATTTGGAAGATTAAAAAGAAAAGGAGAACTCTGAAACCTATATCTTCTCAAGGGGTTTTCTTGGGAAGCGGTGGACCATGATGTAATACCTCCCAAGAAAAATGTAGACAGAATACGTCTCACCATATAATACAATATTTTAGAAAACTTGCATCAAAATATCAGAACCAAACATAATCTTTAAGTTATTGTAATTTAACTTCCTCCTCAATTAAGAAAAATTCTTTCTGCTATGGACAGCCATCCATTCAGCTGATCTGATGTTCTGTGTCACTCGTGGCCTATCACTGCCCGGTCAAGGTGACTTGAAACCTCTTCCGTTTAGCCATGCTGTGCTTCTCCATGACATCCCTACTGGATTCCGTTCTGTCTCACGACCAAGTGGCAGAAACAGGGACAAGTGTCTCCCCCTCTCCTCCCACAGCAGGGCCATTCATAGCAGCAGGCCTTCCAGTGGTCATTTTTTAAAATTTCATTTTTAAATTTTTGCGACACAGTCTAGCTCTGTTGCCCAGGCTGGGGTGCAGTGGCGCGATTTTGGCTCACTGCAACCTCCGCCTCCCAGGTTAAAGCCAGTCTAGTGCCTCAGCCCCTCGAGTAGCTGGGATTACAGGTGTGCGCCACCATGCCCGGCTGATTTTTTAGAAGAGGTGTGGTTTAGTCACGTTGCTCAGGCTGGTCTCAAATTCCTGAGCTCAGGCAATCCGCCCGCCTTGGCCTCCCAGAGTGCTAGATTACAGGCATGAGCACCTGCACCCGGCTCAGTGGTTGTTTTAAAATTTAATTATTCACTTAAAACCTTTCAAAGTGACTTGAGATCTTTCATTCAAAGTTTACACTCGTAAATATTTGATGCCATTGGATGGATGCTTTTAGCTTTTTGTAGCTGTGATTTTTCACTCCCTAATTTTGTAGATGAAGCTTTTAAAACACTCCACTCATTTAAAATAAAAATAACAAAGTAAAAGCTGAACAAATTCAAGTCTTTCCTCCTTTCTGTCTCCTTGTAGGGAAAAATCACATTTCTCAGGCAGAGCATACATGCTGTATCTTCTTCAGTTACTGGTTTGAGAATGGAGTTTATGATTCAGGGAAGTCGGAGGGGCTGTTGTCCAGGGAAAATCTAGGTGTAGCTGGAAGGCTGAAGGTGTATGTCTCCAAAATAGTCTTAGAATAAATTAAGCCATTTACATCTAAACTGGACTTTCTTAAATTAAAACGAAACAAAACAAACAAACAAAACGGATGTTAAGAAACCAAGAAAGCAGCATGAACAAAGACCCTGCGAAGTCTGAGGATCGTTTCCTGATTTCACAGCATCTTCTAAGTGGCTGCTGGTGGCTGAGACAGGCCTCGCGCTGGGAAATGTTCCCTTCGGTCCTATGTGGGCTTGTGGAGACCTGGAGATGGTGCAAGGTCGAATGGATGGAATGCATCCTGTTACTGGGAAATGCGTTCCGGTGGGCCGGCAAGGATTCCACAACGACATTCCCCAGGTCACTGCTTACTCTGAGATTTGAAAGCCCCAACAGGGAAAGACGCCAAGTCCCTGCTCACCACGGCCCTCAGCAACTGCCTGCACGTGCATTTGTGTTGCCTTTGAGCCCCGACCTCTCACTGAGACGCCACGACTCTAGACAGAAGCATGCATATTCCTGTAGGCACATTTTCCTGCACCAGCAAACACCAGGCTTTCCCTGGCGTGAGGAAGCCGCGCTGCCACAGCTCCTGCCCTTCCTTCCCTTTCACCCCTTCCTTCCTGCGGGTCCGGCTCAAGCTTTGCGGAGCAGCCGTGCTGAGCACCAAGCAGCTTTCTGGTAAATTTCAAAGCATCAGGGTACAAATTATTTATTGGTAGTTAATTTCCAATTAGTTTTTATTAAATTACAGCTTATGACCTCATTCCACCTGGATTAGTTTAACAAAATGCTCATGTTTTTCAAATTACCTTCTCATTTCCACTCTAGATGAGAAATGTACTTTTCAGCTTTGGTTCAAGAAACTTGCATTCTCCTATCCTGTCTGCTTTAAGCGTTTCAGCAGGCTCAGGATCCACACACTGGCACACACACACACACACACACACACACACACACACGGAAACACACACACATGCACACATGTGTGTTTAAATTCCCGACACATGAAAAGTGGGAGAACATTTTCCTGTGCTCTTGTTAATTCTTCTGGTGTCTTACCCGATGGTGCATTCTCATTTCCCTAGAGCTGTCTCCTCCTCTTCCTTGCCCGATCCCAGGTTGACTCAGGAGGCAGAAACACTTGGATGTGTATCTCATTCCTGACATTTAAAAATCCTTCTGTTTCCCAGTCACCCTTTGTCACGCGGGGTCACTGTAGTATTTGTTTCATAGAGGTGTTGAGAACCTTCTACTTCGTGGCGGTAGGCTATCTGGTCAAGTGGAGATACTGCATTAGGTTTAACAAAAATTAGGCAGGAGACTTAGAAAAACCTCCACATCTCTCTTCCAGTTCTAATTTCCCATTCCATGTGACACTGACAGAAATCTGCTGTGGTGCATACTCCTTATCTCTGGAGACAGTGACGAACGGTCCAATGAAAGAGAGTATGGTGAGGTCTTGGGTCTTCACAAGTAATAGCTCCAGATTCACAAACACTCAGGTCCTGGCTCTGCTTACTTAGCTGATAATAAGTTCACTGTTGTTTCATCCAGTGATTACATACACTGGAAAGGGCCCTGTTATAATCAGATATACCCAGAGACATGAGTTGAATGTGATTTTAATATTCTGGCATAATATTATATTTCTGACTTTGAAGGTACCCTGCATGATTACACCACTTCACTTTTATTGAAGAAGGATAATTTGCTTCAGATTAAAGTCAAAACAATGAAATTGCTTATGGAAAAATGACCTTTCTTGTCCTTACATGTACCAAGTAGATTCTCGGGGAAGCCAGCCCAGCGGGGATTCCATTTAACTAACTGACTGAATCCTCAAGACATGAGGAAACCATTGCTTAGTTTTATTACTCTAAACTTACTGATTTCATCCCTAGAAGCCCACGAGTTTTCATAAAGTCACCTTGTTGAGATACTATTTGTTGTACCCAAACTGGCGACAATTGCTTTTTGATTTTTTTTTTGACTCTAAGGTTACATATTTTCACTTTAAATATTCATAGCAGGGTCCTTGTTGTCATGCAGTCTCATAAACATTTGAGAACCCGGTTTAAAATCTTGTTCCCACACTTCAGAGAAGGCTGAACATTCACGGTGTGTGACGACGCATTCTGGTCTATTATTTGCTTCTTTCTGGAGTGAGGGAATCCTTTGTATTTTTATATATTCTTAAATACATCTGTTCTTAAGATGCATCATGATTAGGACAGTGTCATTAACTTCTAAAGAATCGTCTGGAATAATATGTATATAAACAGTATAATAGGGGAATATGAAGATGAAAATAATAGAATTTGTCAAAATGAGTATTCTACAATTGGCTGCCTCCAAAGCAAGAATATATAGCAAGAAACATGAGCACAACATCTTTTGCTTCTATGAGCTTATGGATCTAGCTAAGACTTGGGACATGAGGGCCTTCATCCTACCAATGGTGCATGACGAGTCTGGCTCTAGGTGAAGATGAAAACACACACCTTCTCTGTTGTTTTTTTTTTTTAAATTTTACGACAGCTTCTTCTTGTCAAGAGCTGTGAAGGATCTGAGACTTTGCTCCACTGGTACCCTAACTTGTGAGCCTGATGCCATTTCATGGTTTCTGGTAGAGGGTGCAAGGATCCCAGGTTGCAGGTAAAGGACAATTTATTATCACAACAATTACAGTTGTCTAAATATCATCGTTCCCATTATGCTGGTTCCCAAAGCTCAGTTCCCACAAAGCAGCCCAAATGTCCAAGTGATACTGGCATGCACAGTGGGGTGCATCACAAGGGTGGAGCCCAAAGACGGTGGGTCCCAGAACTTTCATGGTGTCATCCTCTAGAGGGAGGCACGATCCACCTGCCCAGGCTGCACGAAGATTGGTCCTTTTCTCTGAAGGGTACATGATCGCTATCTCCACAAACTTCCTTGAAAACGTTGTCCAAATTAAAGATAACCGGTACCTCTGCTCACAGGACAGGCAGAATCCCAAGATCCCCACGAACAATGATCTCCCAACCCGGTACCACATCACAGCTTTAGCTACAATAAGCTAAATTGCGCCATAATGAGGATGACTTTCCTACCATCTCTGTCTTCAGGCATGTTCGTATTTTAAAATCAGCATGGCTGGTTTGTAGAAGAAGAGAGCTTGAGTTGCTGTTGCAGAAATCTTAAGCTTTAGTGAATAAGTTAATACTGAATTTAGAGGCCAGGAGGACTTGCCTGTGTTATGCTTCCCGTGTTAGGAAATTGCTGCAGATGGAGACCACATTTTCCAGCCTGTCTTGCTGTCAGAAGCATCCACACCAGTGAGTTTCGGTAATGAATGGAAGCAGAAGGGAAGTGAATTACTTCCAAACTGGGTCCGTCAGGACTTTCCATGAGTTCCTCCTCCATATTCTTTAGAAGATTGTAGTGTGAACTTTGAAGCTAAATGGGGAGGATTGCAGGGTCTGTGTAGATACTGATTATCCAATAATTTATTCACTTCCCTAATTCTGTTGTGTTCCTTTATCGTGTTTAAGCTGTCATATATTTTGGGGCTACTGATTGTAGCAGCCAGCCTGCCCTAACTTTCACACATAAGACACACTGGGTAACAGTGATCTTAGAGGCACGGGGCCCAGTCTCCCAGCCACCCAGCATCTTCATTTAGACCGTCGTAATCTAGGTAATGTCTTTTAGAGATTTCAGAGTCTTTGTTTTTCTTTCATAGCAGAATGGAAAGTAGCAAGGGGGTAAAGAGAACAGAAATGCTCAGTTGCTCAAACACTTTCCATATGCTTGGGGATACATAATTTACACCCTCCTAAGATTCATGACTTGCCTAAATATGTCTATTGTTAAGGAAAAGGTTATCCTGACATTTGTTTAGGATGGCAGGGAAGATCTTATTGACAGGAGATTACTGCAATGAGTAGGAAAGACAGACTGGGCTCAACTTTAAATACAATGACGAAATGTGAGCATTTACAGCCTTGGAGCAGGGCAGCAGGCAGTGAATGGAAAATTACTAGGAGGGAACATTGGGGCAAAGACAAATCTGGATACATGGACTGGACAGGAATCTAGTTGGAGACAGGTCAAGATGGTCCGATGTCACCTGAGGGATGGTGAGGAGTGAGGAGTGATTCCAATCACTGCGGAGAGTGACTGGAATCAAGGTAGAGGACTGTCATTAAACTGACTTACACAAGATTCTTGTTCTTATGAAAAAGGCCAAAGGACAGGCCTTGAAAGACAGCTTAGGTGGGGCTGACCAAGGTCAGGTCAGGGAAAGTCTTTTCAGCATTCAGGGAACAGATTCCACAGTTGGATGGGCATCTTCACAGTTCGGGCAGCACTATTGTTGTTTCCTAGTTTATGAAAAAGAAAACATTTAAAAAACTCAAAATAATAATTTAAAAAGTTGCTAGTTGCTTGCTTTGTGTAACATTTTATGTGATGATGCTAAGTCTTAGCTTACAAATGTCCATGGCTAAGAAGAATTCTATTAAAGTGGGGATGTCAGTGCTCCCACTGGGCACGCATTAATCAGAAAATGAACGTGTAACTCACTAAATATGGTTTACAATGCTGTCTATTGATACAAATAGAGGTTGGCAAACTTTATCTCTAAGGAGCCAAAGGGCAAATGCTCCGGAGGCCAGGTGATCTCCTGGTAACTGCTCAAGGGTGCTGTGTAGACTGGAGCAGCCACCGAGACAGGGGCATGGCTGTCTTCCCATAAAACATGACCAATTGCAAATCTAAAGAGTCTATATGCTTGGATGTGTAGAAGGAGACTTGTGTTTCACTAGAAAACTGCATGATCTAGAGCACACCCTTCAGGGTTATCAGAATTCAACTCCGTGCATTAAGTTTGCATTCCTATGCAATTATTTGTAAGTCAGGCAACCTACAGAGTATATAGGACAGACATGCAAATTCTGTACTTGCCGGTAGTGATTTCATTGACCTCCTCTCCCTCCAGCTTCATGCTCATTTGCAGTTGATCTCAGCATCCTTTGCTGCATATATTCTATGTGTCCTTTTATTTTTCCTTCGAATCGGTTATAACATCTGTTGAATTCCCTCACATCCTACGAGTTAAATATATTCTTAAATGCCTATTTATTTATATGCATAACAATTTTACCTTTTTCTAAAAATTGTTTTTTAACTGTGTATGTCTACGGATGTTTAACGATCAGAAGTTATCAGTAGCTTTGGAATGAAGCTTTCCTTTCAGATGAAACCAGTCTGGTATTTCACAGGTGTGTGCAAGGCAGTTGTTCCTGTCCACAATTTCACAAGTCAATGGTGACAGCATTGTGTTTACATAGAATTTTCGAAAGTGCTTTCTTAACCATAATCTCATGTGTTTCTTTCAACACCTCTCTGGACTTTGTTAGGGCAAGCGATTATAAAAATTTTATCAAGAAGGAAAGAGTGACACATAGAAATATAAGTGGTTGAAGGAAAAAAACAAAACAACATCAACAACAACAACAACAAAAAAAACAGGTTACAAAAAGATTTCTGTGCCTGGCTGGAGAAAAAACTGTATTGAAGATACTATGCCGGCAACTACCCTTCCCTTCCTGTGTCTGACTTCTGGCTGAGTGAGGTGAACACTCTTCCCAACCTCTCTGTGCTGGCCTGAGATTAGCTTTTAACTGCACTGCCTTTTTCTATGCAGCCTGAAGAACATGTCACAGTTGAAGTCCGGCCTTTACTTGGGGCAGTCTGTGTTTATGACAAGTATGGGACCCGTTCAAAAGTTACCAAAGCTGTATTTTCTCATTCTCTGAGCCTCTCTCATCAGCAGGGTGAAGTTCTCATATTATGTATCGTCTTATAACTGTCAACCTGATCAGCGTTTCTTAAAGTGAGCTCCTTCTGACAGATGTTTCTCTGGCTGTGCAGACACAGGCAATGTGACTTTGACAGGCTGCAGCTCGGACCAGGCTCTGGTGGAAACAAACATACAGCCACCGGCCCCCAGAGTCCGGCTTAAAACAGCAATTCCTCTTCCTGAAAGTTACAGCAGGAAGCTGTTTTCGATGTTGCTTGTAAAACTGTAACTTCAGCATTACACAAACTTCAGGAATGAACGCTCACCTGCAGGAACATGAGTGAACATAAATAGAGGTGCCTGGAACCACTGCTCACTGCTTACTGTCAGAAACCCGCATGGCAGATGGGGTGACCGGATAGGGACGGGGCGGCTCAGGCCCCAGCCATGGCACCGTCGCAGAGCACCTGCCTCCCTCCTGTTCTCACGCACATGGCATCTGCTGGAGGCAGCCAGGTCACCAGTGTTCAGAGCTCCCCTCTGCTTTAACGATGTACGACACGTCTGAACGTTTTCCGGGATAATTATGGGGTGATTTTTCAGGGAACGTGGGCAGTGCTTCTATTTTCAACTTTAAGTTTCACGGAGGAAATTTTTAGAGTAAATGATGTTATACATACGACCATATTTCAGCTAAACTCAGTATTAAGTTGGGTGAAGATCTGAAGGAAGGAGTCGGAGATTATAGAGGGGAGACTGGCTTCTTAGGAAGTTTGTACGGATTCTAACTTTATCTCAGTGACTGGTTGTGTTTATATTTCTCTATTCAGAAACAACCAACAGTATAGAGTTTCTCCTCTTTTAGGAACCATCAGACCTTGTTCTTCAAAATGTGCAAGTATCTATTTTTTTGCAGTTTTCCCTTTTGGGGATAGAAGTATCATTTTATATATATATAAAATACATATGCATATGTTTTTTATATATACTATTATAAATAATTATAAAATATAATTTATAATTATATTTTAAATTATAATTATACAAAATATAAAATAATTTATATTATAAAATATAATAAAATATATGATATATAATTATATATTTATATATACATATGTAGGCATATTTATGATTTTAATATCTATAATGCCATTAATAGATACAGACTATCTATTAATGAATGTTAGAATATATCATGTGCGCATGTATATATATATTCTATATAATGTGTGTATATATACATATATGTATATATACACACACAGACATTATATATGCTAACATTCATTAATAGATAAAGTCTATATAGAATGAAAATTCTGCCATTCAGGTTCTTACTGACAAGTCATTTTAAATATTAAATGTTTAATGTAACTTTCTAGTGGTTCACAGACTCTTCAATGTCTGATACTGTTTTACTACGTTCAAGGGAAAAATAACATTCTGTGTACACTTGTTTGAGTTTGTTTTTTTGCTTTGTTTTGTTTTGTTTTGCTTTTAGGATGTGATGAAGAACACATTAAGGCAAATTGAATGCATATGGCTTCAAATCCAACCAGTGCAGCTCACAAAGGGTTTTCTTAAAAAGCCATTTGTGTGTTTTTCATAAGCACATTGGGGATCTTTCACAAGCCCTTAAAGAAATCAGGAATAAAACGTTGCAGCTTCCCAGGGAGAGAGCAACTCTGACCCTACAAGTTAGAGTTACATCCCAGACTTGGAAAACAGGAAATTTCAGATGGTTTTTGGCAATACGCATAGTGCCACTCCTTCCCTTCCCGAGTCTGCATGCTCCTTACAGCGCAGGAATTCTCCAAAGGCCAACGTTTCAGCTCCAGAAAAAGACAGAGTATCAAGAGCAACAACAAAACAACTTTACCAAGAGCAAGCGCATCACATTGTCTTCCTGGTTCCTCGCAAAGCTGCAAATTGCAAAGCCATGAGGTGGGGCAGGACATCTCCCAGACGGCTGGGGAGGGGCTGTTGTCCAGGAAAGGAAGCTGCGTGTTTGTGAATGACCGCACTGTGTGGACGGTGTATACAGGCAGGAGAAACGACACCGCAGGGTCGGGCCGGGCTGTGTGTGCTGGAAGGGTATGCTGCTTTGTTTTGTCAGCTTCCTGAGAGATCAGGGAGACCACAACAAGGGATCTATCCCTTTTCGGTTCAGAGGAAAACACCCAACAACAACCTCAACAAACACAACCACAGGCCCAGGCGTGGGTGTGCCAGAAATTCCATCGGCATGAATGTGCTGGGAAAAGCCTGGCGAGGAATCCTGGCTGGTGAGAAACAGACTTGGTGCTTGCTGTTTTGCTCGGTGAGTAAGTCACCAAAGCAATGTGGGCGTGTGCCACTGGGAAGAACACAGGCTGCCACAAAACGTATGAGTCACTTTTGTTAATTGTCAGAGAAGGTATGTATTAAGTGATCTACTTAGCTTCCGTAATTAAAACAGAATGAAAACAAGCACCCTCTGCCTCTCAATACTTTTAAAACTGAGGACGGCAAAATCAAGCAAACCAAAGCCACCTGTGCATCTGGGCCCGGCCAGCTGAGGACGGCATGTTTTCTGAAACCTTAAAAACTATCTTGGTGTCGTGAGCCTTAGAGGGACTGGAAATGCAGCAACCCCTTCCCCCAACCCCCACCCCACCCTCAATCTTTCCTTAAGCCTCAGAAAGCAATCCAGGGAGCCAGGGCTGAGGAAGCTAGAATGTAACTGACGACCCAGGGCTCCTTCTCCCCAACCATAGGTCACCGGGAATCGGAGCTTTTTGTGGTTGGCCTCTTCAAACAGGCAAGCACTTGGTGATTTGTCTCTTGTTTGATTTGTTACCAGATCACACAAGATATTTTTCAACAGAATTTCAGAAAGCATCTTGGGAAATCCACAAAAATGGGCTGAGTCATCTAACCAGAAACAGTCCACACCGCATGTGACTCTAAACGCCCTGCTTTTCTTGCTTTGGGGAGAAAGTTCTCAGCCTGAGTTAGACGAAAGCACAGAGGGGTAGAGATTGATTTGGGGTTTGCAGGGACATAAAGAGAAATCACGAGTCCCAGACTCTGAAAACTTTTAAGATGTCAGGAAAGTGCTCGTGATAGAACCTGATGCTTGCTTTTGGTGCCTGGGATGGATATTAAGGGTCAAAATAACATGGAGATGCCATTATGGAAAAGTGGCTGTTATGAATCTGCTGCTAAAAATGATGATTTCAGGAAGCAGAACGACATTCCATTCACTCATGACATGTGTATCACATTCGGTCAGGGTGAGGCCAAGAGGTTTTTTCTTTTTTTTTTCTTTCCTTCTTTCTTTCTTTCTTTCTTTTTTTTTTTTTTTTTAAAGCTCAGGTACAGCGCTTTCTGCTCTAAACCCACAAAGCAGGTTAGGTTTCCTTTGGCCTGTGACCTAATCCCTAGTATTAAAGGAGGTGCTGATTTGTTTGCTCCCATGTAAGCCCAAAGGGAATTTGACTTCTTGATTTATAACAGCATTGGGTTTCAGGCTTCTAACAGTTAAAATCGGTCTTCAGCAGAGACTCAAGCAGGGAGAATCAAAGTTACACAGTGCATGGATTAGTCCTTTGGTGTTTTTGACACAGTTTCTTTTCATAGGAGAATCTTATTTCAAATAGGGAGGTGTTTCCCCTTTTTAGAAAATGCTTGTGAAATGCATGACTCATTACGCCCTTGCAAACAGACAAAAAAAGTTCTGCAGAGTCTAGGACAGGACTGAACCGCAGCTACGTCTAATATTTCAGAGTCTTGCTGAGACAGCTGTTCCCATTCCGGTCCGAGAGTGAGTGGGCGTAGAGATATTGGGGGGGGGGTCCCCACTTCAGTCCCCAAAAGCATCAGCTGTTCCCTGTCTTAAACGGAATCAGCTCCACCAGGGAGAGGCTTGGACGTGCCCGCCATGGACCCTGCCAACCCTGGCCTCTCCGGAGTGTTGGGGTTTTCCCAGTCTGTGCTATGTCGCTCTTATTTGAGGAATTTGGATCAGAGCAAAATGTGGGCAGAGAAGGAGAAGAAAGAGCAGCACCTCAATTCTTGAGGGAAAGATGCAGGTTTTCTGTCACGGGGAACCTGGAGAAAGACACTGCTCTGTGTCTGGCTCTCAAAGAAAAAGGCTAAGTTGCTCTTTCCTGTAAAACGGCTGAAGGTACCACCTTGAAAACTGGGTGTTTTCCCAAATGTGGCCCAAGTTTCAGCTTGAATACAGCATCTTTGGTGTCCCTGGGAACTGGCTTCAGGATACCCTCCAGCCAACATCAGTGACTACCAAAACCCACAAAACGGTGTCATGTTTGGGTATAACCTAGGCACATGCTCCCGCTTGCTTTAACTCATCTCTAGACACTTATAATCCCTAAGACAATGGAAATGCCATGGAAATAGTTGTCGTTTTCTGTGTTTTGTTCGCTGTTGTCCTGCTAGTTTTCTTTTTTATTCTTTCTGAGATGGAGTCTCACTGTCACCCAGGCTGGAGGCGGGGCCCCCTCCATAGACGCCCGTTCTTGGGAAGAGTCCAGCTCCCTCCGCAGCACTTCCTCCTCTATTCTCTGTGTCATTCACGCTGTATCAGACGCCTCATGCTGTGACTTCCCCCTCTTCAAATGAATTTTCGACAGTCTCTCTTTGCTTATCAAAACTTTTCTGATGACTGCCTTTCTTTTAAAATCCAAAAGCATTTTAGCAGCAAGGCTCCCTGCAGTCTCTCAAAACTGTAGTGAGGTGCCAGCAGGGCAGGAGCCGCCCCTGCCTGCTTCTGCACGGACCGTCCTTCTGTGGGTGCCAAAGCTGCCATGTCCCTCCCAAGAGACACACCAACAATTTTGTGCCTCTATAGTTTATGGCATTTAATATCCATTTGTTATTGAAAAATTGCATTTTTCTTGTATCCTTGGGCCCATCACTCCCAGGGAACATTTTCTGCATGACGATGTGGCTTACTTTTGATGTGGAGAGAAGCCACTGGGCACCTGTATTTGGGGTGTTTCTTCTCTGCAACCTGCAAGTGTGACATTCCTAGGTAAGGGCCGTGGGTCCGTCCAGAGAGGACGTGGCCGTGGTGCCGAGACCCAGTAGGTGTTTGGGTTTTCAAGGCCGTCCATACCCTTGGCCCAGGTGGATTTACTCACCATCACCGTTACCGAAAATTTTCAACAGCACCTTTTATTTGGGGACAGAGAGGGGGAAAGATGGTCGGAATAAGGAAATAGCATGTGTGCTCACTGTGCGTACCCTTGGGAGAGCAGAAATGCCAAGCAAGGAAGGCCTGGCAAGTGAGGACAGGAGCGGCTGCGCTAGAATCCTGTTGGCGGCAAACAGAGTTTCAGTCTGTGCTGAATTTACGCTGTTACTAGGCCTGGAAAACAATGAGAGTTTTATGAGGCTTGTTTACACATCTAGAAAATACATCTAGCTCCTCGAAGCAGGGCACTGTGGCAAACGTCTGACATTTAGTAGTTATGCACAAAAGAGATCCCTTCCCACAGGGCCGGCAGGTTCGGGAAGTCCTCCGGTATTTGAGGTACCAGGAGCCATAAATCCATATTTAATTAGCTTTGAGCGAAATGTAAGAGATGATGGGCGCCTTGTACTAAAAATGAAACCAAACCCGACTGGGTTGATTTTTGTCTAATTCAGAGTTGTAATTTAATTGAGACGACATCCTGAATTTTAAAAATCTCTCTGGCAAAGCCCTTCCCACGTGAAATTCAAATTCAGAGTCTTAGGGCTTCGGCATCTCCATGTTCTCATTCTCTGCCACATTGCTTAAGATGTTTACTCAACCCTCTTCAACAGCTTGCTTCCTTCACTGGCTTGCTTCTCATTAAATCACTGAATTTCTTAGTGACTCAAAGTTATGAAGCTCAAGTTTGAATACAAACACACTTGGGTTTCTTAATGGATAACTTATTTGACAATCCTGTGATTCTTAGCTCTCCTCTTCACCAGGCTCATGTCTATGGGAGGAGGCTGATGCTGACTTTAGATGTACGCTGCTGAGGCAAAGAAATGAAATGAAAGGTCAAGACAACAATGAATTTAGAAACTTGTTCTAGATGGTGAAATAGAGGTCTCAACAGAAAGTGAAATCTTAACAGCACACCTGGAAAATACAGATTCCCCATCAGAACCTTAGCTGTTACACAAATTTTGCAAAGAGAAAAAGAGGAATTCCTGTAAATTAATGCATCTATCATCTTTTACTCTACTAAGAGCAAAAAAAGAATGTAAAAGTTATAAAATAATAACGATTTCAAAAGCAGGCTGATGAATTATTTTTAGGTCAGTTGAAGTGTGTGCGTGCACTCATATCCAATCAGCTTCCCTCGGGCGGGAAGCCCAAATACTTGGTTCTTACTGAGGTGTACGTTACACACAACAGGACCCCGTGTGGCCTCCTGGGCGTGGGCATCCCTGCAAACCAGACCACAGTGTTCTCCCAGCCCCTTTGCGGTCAGTCGCTCTCAAAGCAGCCACTCTTGGCGTACTTTACATCAACTTTCTTTTGCACGGCGCTATGTCTTGAGGGTCCCCAGTCCATTGTGTGCATGGAGTGTGCCCGTTCCTCTGCAATGATACCCCGGCTGGTGGTGAAACCCCGGCTGGTGGATACGCTGGGCTCCCCTGGGATTCCAGTCTGGCAAGCAGGACCACCGGCCACCAGGGCTCCTAAGGAATCCTGCTGGTGCTCCTCACCCCGTCATCTCCTGCTTACCCACCAGGCGTGGAAGCAACTTGCATGGCCTCTTTTGAGGAGGGCTCCTTAACTCCTAGACTCATTCAGGTTCTTCTGGGTCCTTGGCATTCCCACAGGCTGAGCCTCCAATATTAGAGATGATCTGATTATTCCTCACTGTTAAGCTGTGTATGTCTCTCTCTATGATATTTTATATCTAACCAGAATGGAAAATCTCCAAATACCTTTAATATACACATTTTATACGTCTTCTTTGGAAAATAAAATAAAATAAAATAAAGCAATAGCCAGACATGGTGACTCATGCCTGTAATCCCAGCACTTTGGGAAGCCGAGGCAGGCCGATCACTTGAGGTCTGGAGTTCAAGACCAGCCTGGCCAACATGGTGAAACCCCATCTCTACAAAAGTATCTGACACTACAAGTCTTAGATACTTGGGAGGCTGAGGTGAGAGGATCACTTGAGCCCAGGAGGCAGAGATTGCAGTAAGCTGAGATCAGGCCACTGTACTCCAGCCTGGGTGACAGAGCAAGACTCCACCTCAAGAAAAAAACAGAAAAGCAGAGTATTTCTTTCTTTCCCTCCCTGGCTACTGAAGGTGCCCAGACCCCTGCAGGTGGGCCCTGGGGGTGAGGGTCCCCCACAGTCTGCCCCTCCCAAGGCTTCATCCGGCAGTCCTTTCTTCACTGAGTGCTGACGCCTGTCCCCAGCACACAGTTCCCTCCACCTTGCTGTGGGTTATCTTCTGAAGGTAAATATTTTATACCACCCTGAGCTAGATTGACTCTTGTTTTGTTGAATCAGGAAGATTTAGCGATAACCGGAGATTGCCTGATATAAATAAAATTTGATTGTGTATGCGAGAAATGGAAGTCCCAGTATTTTTAACCTATAGACAGTATAGTATAACTATTTTAATTTAGACTGAAGTGTTTTTAGCACTCTCTGGTAACTTAGAAATATTCATTTAGTCCTTTCTTTTTCAAGTAAGAAAACTAACTGCTACTGTAACAACAGTCTGTATTAACCGACCACAGAACAGACAAAATAAAAAACAGAAACATCACCTACTTTTCTGCTTTCTATAAATTTTGTTTAGGAACCATGTGTTACGTCTATTATTAAATACAATGAGCATTGACAACAAAATAATTATAATTTTAAGACAAAATTTTAGGAGAAGCAAAGTGTGGGTTCCTAAGCCATTTAGTTTTTAAGCACTTGGGTAGGAGTCATTTAGGTAAGTATTAAGATACTGTTTGAGGTGTCTACATGAGTGTGTGTGCACACCACACCTAAAATACATAAAATACAGAGAGGTGCCTCTTTTGCAAACCTCAGTTTATCCAACTGAAAGTTCTCACCTGATCTAAGAACCAACTTGTAAGAAAAAAGAAAAAAGAATTTTAATCTAGTGCTAGTGGCCATTTGGAATATTCTTAACACTAAAACTCAATCTTAACAAAATTACTATTTTAAATTCTTCCTCTTGGACAACATTTTTTTAAACATTTAATTTCTGACCTATGTAAGTGGTTGAGGCAGGAATCCAAGTGATCTTTGCCTGTGACTCCAGCCCTTTCTGGAAGGTTCTGTCCTTTCTTCTTCAGGCATCTGTTCTGTCTTCTGTGAACCTGCTTCCCACATGGGAACAAGATTCCTCATACTCTGGGTTTTGGAGGCTTTCACATCCACCTGGCTCTCCTGGGTATAGGCTGGGCACATTTGCCTTAAACATAACACTTAAAGGGTTGCCAAACAAGTCAGTAATCCAGGCAATATCCACCAATAATATCTTAGTGCATGCAGAAACATCCACCATGAATAAGACATTAAAATCTTAACTTGAGATCATTGTCCCATCCTATTTATGCTTCCAAACTCACTACCTCTGATAAACGCCAATATCTAAAAATATATGATTCTGTCTTCCATTTCTATATTATGTGTAAATTTCAATCTTATGTGCTTGGGTTAGCTCTTTTGTCTCCAGTATTTTATTCATGTATGTAGGGTATGTCCAGCGGGGGTCCTTTTCACACTTTTTACTGCTACTAAGTGTATGACATTCAGCAAGTTGCTCAGTCTTTCTCTTTCTCAATTTCTTCCTCGATAAAAAGAGAAAGAGTATCTACCAGATAAGGCTGTTGGAAGGCTCACTGAATTGACACGTTAGAAACGGAGAGTAACACCTTGCAAGAGTGGCTACTGGATGTGCTGACTTTTATTATTGCTGTTTCTGTTGCTGCTGCTGCTGTTGTCTTTACTGTTCTATTACGAGTCAGATTCCTTTGTGTATCACCCACGGTGTCTGCAGTGAGGACCGGAAGACACTCACACACGGTTGCCGTGTTTCTCTGCGTTCATTCCCCTTCCACACTTGGAGTCACGTCGCTTTCCATTCCCGCAGCAGCTGTACTGGAAGCTGTGTGTTGTCTGCTTTGATGAACGTAGTCTCTGACGCTGTGGGCGCACAGGCAGAGGGAAGCAGCTCCCCCCAGCAGGAGGGCACTGCTCCTCCCTCAAGCCTCCGAACCTCAGCACCTTTAAAGAATCCACTCGACTGGGTAAATTGAAGGATTCCAGAAAGCAGCCCCCAGGGTGGCGCTGACCTAAAATTCTGCCACTTACCGTAGGCTAAGCATTACATTTTGTATTCAGCTCTCTTTTCAAATGCCAAAACCTTTACTATTTTAACCTTGGCATAAAATAATTTAACAGGTACCTTGGAGATGGGGGAGTAGTTGGGATGAGATACCCAGGAGTTCAAGAGAGTAATTACCCGGCTCTTCAAGGAATATTTATTACACACCCGGTAGGCGTTCAGCTTGTACAGGGATCTGAAGACACAAGGAAGTGAGCAATGCAGTTCTCTCCCTCGAAAGTTAATGGGTAAAAAGATACAAGGGAGAAATGACGAAGTGTCCTTGGGCTGCATTGGGCACATTGCTTCTCTGGGCTCTGGTTTCTGACCTCTGAGGAGTTAGTGTAGAGAAATGCGTAAAGATGATCATATATTCCACATAGCGGCACGTAGCAAGTCCCCCGAAGGGGTAAGCTGTCGTTCTTATCAACCTTCGTAGTAGAAAGATCTTACAAGATCCGTGAGCCTGGAGGCACTCACAGCAAAAAGGATGGGTGAGTGGGCATTGAAGAATGAGTAGGAGTTTGCCAGGCAAACAGGAGACGGGAGATTCACACATAGAAGGGATTCACACATAGAAAACAGCAATAGCAGAAGCAGAGACATGAATGGAAGAGGGTCGATGGGAGCTGCAGAGAGACTGAGCCCAGGTTCACAGTCGGATTTACTCCCACGGACTCTCTGGTGACCACAGGCACCCAGGACAGGCTGCCGGGCAGCGCGGTGTGTGAGGCTTCCGAAGCATCACACACAGACACCTACAGAACCTTCTTTTCTTTCTCCTTTTCTATTTTTTTCCCCCACCAGGGGCACATTTCTCTGTTTATATTTTCTCTCTTTTTAAAACAATGTTGACAGATATGATTATTTATGAGTTCATTGATAAACATATATGGCAATTTATATGAAAAACACAGTATGTTATCCATGATGAACTAGAATAAAACATACAATATGTGGAACAGAACGATATATAAACATAATGGAAATCTTTACTTTTATAAATGAATGTGGAAATATTACAAAATAACAGTTACATGTTTCACAGGAAGAGAGTGCCAATGCCCAATACATACAGGAAAATAAGGTAACTCTCTGTGATTTATTTTCTCTCCTCTTCTGATTTTTCTCCTCGCCTGTCTTTTCTTGTAGGAGCTAGAGGATAATTCGGAATGAAGCCCCTGGTCTTCTCTGCTAGGCTGGACGACAAGCATTTCAAAGGTTGAGGCTCTGGTTTCTCACAGTGACACCCACTGCATTTGGGGCAATGTCTCAAGTGGCATCAACACTGGAATCTTTTGCTTGTGTGACACATTTTTTTGGTTTCTTTTATTTTTTGAGACGGAGTTTCGCTCTTGTTACCCAGGCTGGAGTGCAATGGCGCGATCTCGGCTCACCGCAACCTCCGCCTCCTGGGTTCAGGCAATTCTCCTGCCTCAGCCTCCTGAGTGGCTGGGATTACAGGCACGTGCCACCATGCCCAGCTAATTTTTTGTATTTTTAGTAGAGACGGGGTTTCACCATGTTGACCACGATGGGCTCGATCTCTTGACCTCGTGATCCACCCGCCTCGGCCTCCCAAAGTGCTGGGATTACAGGCTTGAGCCACCGCGCCCGGCGAGTGTGACACATTTTTGTTGCTCACTTACATGAGTCAGCTGCTGTTCTGGTTCTTTGAGATACACTCTTCAACAAAGGAGCCAAAAATGCCTGTCTTGCCATAGTGTAGATTTCATCAGCTGGAATGAGGAAGTGGTGGTGATGGACACAGAAGATAAATGGTAAACATGATTTATGAGTAAGCCATACGAAGCAGAGCATGAGAGAAATTCTATTTATGTCCAACAGCAACTATTTTTGTAAAATAATATTTCAAAGGCTTGGTGTAGAAGGGAGGTTTGAGGTTTAATCAGAAACACTATGACTGGATGTGAAGGTTAAAGCCAGCGTGTATTGATGAAGTGAATTTGCTCACCTCGAAAAATATTTCTTAAATGATTCCAAAATTCTAAATTTGGAGGAGGCTGGGGGATTCAGTGAGCATCATAGTATCTACTTCTGGGAAAGAGGATGTGGAAGTGAGCGAAGAGGATTTAGCTCCCGGCTCAGAGGCGGCCTCGCAGGCTCGTGGTCCTCAGGCATTCGGAGGCGTGGCCTTTACAGATCCCACTCATCGGTGACATCCGCCCCCATGGAAGTGGGAAAACATGGACAAGCTACTGTTCTATCAGAAGCCCTCACAAAACACCCGACGCTTCTCATGCAAAGACATGTTAAACGTTTAGTTAATTAATTCGCTAATGAAGCCCCTAAGCTGTGCCAGGCATCGCTGGAATTGATGCGGCTACATTCTCGAGTAACATGACAGCAACCAGTCTCCCTGGGGCTGACATTCCAAAAGGAGCATTCCGTAAGTCAGGGTCACAGCTGAGCACTCAACGTCTGATGATTCCTTTCCCCACGGCCCGAGCTTCTGCCAGCTGGGTGTACTGAGAATCAACGGGTGTTGGGTTTTCCACCCTGTCCCCTGCCTCTCACCCATTCTCCATGATCAATGTCCTGGGAGGCTGACCCTAAAGGATGGCACTAACTGGCTCCCTGGCTGGCTGGCTGCCTTCCTGGGGGGTTGGCCCATGAGAGTCACTGGCTGGAGACAGGAGGACGGAGAAGAGGGAGGATGTGGCATTTTCTCTTTGCTCTTGGAGCATCAGTTCCTGGGCAGCCCGTGTCCATCCAGGGTGTTAGTGGCCACAGAAAACAAGCCCATGTGCTTGCATGCATGCTTTATGTTTGATGTTGTTCTTTGGAGTCTTCTGGAACTTGCTATAGTTTACCAAGTCTTATGATTGAAAGAATGAGGCTTTGAGGCCACTCAGACCCAAGGTCAAGTGCAGCTCTGCCCTCATTGGCCATGTGACCCTGGGAAAGGGGCATGGGTGGGGATAATGCAGTAACAGCATAGCACTATGGTAAGAAGCGGATGGCTTCAGGTGAACCTGCTGACTCATAGCGGGTTCCCTACGGCATCAATTCTCATTCAGAAGACATAATCCAAACTGTCTCGCACTTAATGGGTATATCTTCTCTTCCTGTTTGCTTCAACCCCCTGGACTTACCCCTGAACCTCCTCTACTCCCCAAAGAACTGTAAATACCTTGAGTCTGGGGGGATACCTTATACATAAGTATTCCTGTATGAATTGTCCATCATCACAGGCTCTTAGCAGTGGCTTGTTGGATGGCATCAGATTGCTATCTACAGCCAGCAGCCTGACCCTCAGCAGATCTTGGGCATTCAAGATGATGGGCAGTGCAGGTGGTTCTGAGTCCTCCTGAGAAGCTGGAGTGGGTTGGGAATGCTGGCAACTCAGCACGTTCCAAAGCAGAAGCTCTTGGCCTTGGCTGAGCCTTGGAGTGACCTGGGGTAGGGTGAGGGAAGTTTAAACGTCTCTGAGGCCCAGGCCTCGTTCCAGATACATCACATCAGACTCTCTGGGGCAGAACCCAGGCATCAGCATTTTACACCTCTCTGGGCGCTGTCTATGTGGAATCAAGGTCAAGAACCTCTGTCTCACCAGCAGACATGGGGAATTACGGCCACATGAAAAGTAACCCTTGGGCCGCGCTGCCTCTGATGAGGTCTACAAGGTCATGGCCTCTCTACAAGTCACTGTTGATGGGAAGCCCAGAAGTTCCTCAACTGTGGAAGCTGTGGCTTCATTTTCAAGATCTCAGTCCTGAATATTGTGGGTTGAAAAAGAAATATGTAGAAGAGAGGAGCAAAATAGTTCCATCATTTTTTTTTTTATCCTTTGGTATATATGAAATTAGAAAACAAACCACCTACATACTCTCACTTCAAGTTTAAATTTTTGGGAACTCTGGAAAAAGAGTTTATCTATTCATTAATTCATTTATACACTCACTCGTTCAGCTACAATCATCAGCAAATTGTATGTGGATTTTCCAGGAGAACATAAGACCAAGAGGGCATTGCACGGTGTTTCTTCATCAACATATCTCCCTCACCTGTAACAGTGCCGGGCACACCTGGAGTGGTTGCATTACTCTAAAACACATACCACACGCTGGGCAGCTGAAACCCCAGAAATCCATTTTCTCACAGCTCTGGAGGCTGGAAGTCAAGATCAGGCGTGGGCAGGGTCGGCTTCTCCCAAGGCCTCTCTCATGGCTTGCAGTTGTGTTATTTCACTTCTACAAGCCATGAGAGATGTGATCTTTCTCATGGCTTGTAGATGTGATCGTTTCCTCACAGGCTCATCCCTCGGTGTGTCTGCATGTCCAAATGTCCTCTTCTTCTGAGGACACCAGTCACATTGGATTAGGGTTCATCCTAAAATACCCATTTTAACCTAACCACCTTTTAAAATGCCCTGTCTGCAAATTCAGTCACATTCTGAGGTAGTGGGGGTCAGGACCTCAACATATGAATGTATGAGGGAGGGCAAAATTTTGTTTAGAACAGTGCATAAAAAATAGAATGAATAGATGAAAATATTTGTAACAATGGAATTGGAAAATGTGAAAATTCATCTGAGGTGCTTGTTAGGTTCCCAAAAGAGTAGGTTTGGGGTAGAAATGCTGCAAATCCAGTGGTGGTCTGGGTGAGCTGCCTCGATTCTTGATCCTGTCTTTCCCGGAAGACATACATCAACCTATTCCTTAGAATCTGACAGAAGACAAAATCAAGGAAAACTTGCTTATCTCACAAACATCGAAAAGTTGTCTGTCATCTCCCGGTGTGCAGAGGAGGGCAGTGGTGCGTGGAATAAGCCCGTGTAGGAAGCTGGCATAGGCGATGGATGCTGGAGGGAGAGCGGCCGAGGCACCCCCTGGCCCTGAGACGTGCGGAGAATGCCACACTTACGGCAGCTGCTTCTTAGTCGCCACGAAACATCAGTCAGAAAAAATGTGCTCATGTCTTGCCCGTGTGCTTCTGCAATCTGTTGTAACCTGCCACTGTGCTTGCATAAAGTTTGTAATTGGACCATTGCACCAAAGAAACCTGAAAAGCCTGCCGTGACCCATCAGGCACGGGAAGAAAGAGTGACGTCATGGAAATCTTATTAAAGTGTTCCCCTGCACGCCGGAGAGTCTTCATCCTGTGCCACAGTCGGGAGAGGGAAGATCTTCCCTAGCAGATGTTCCCTTGGAGGCGAAATCTGGATCTTTCAGGAATTTGCTTTTGAAGAAATCATGCACTATCACAAGTGAAGGTGCATGAGATTGCCTTGTTACTTTCCTGTGCTTGGCTGGACACAGGCCGGCGTTAGCCCTTGCCCGGGAAACAGTGGCCTTCTGTACTTAATAGGAGTGCATTCCTGGGAAGCATTTGTTTAAGATCCTGTAGGATCATCTAACAGGCTCCCATGACAAAGTGGCTGAAGATAAAAGTCATGGTGAATCTAGCAGCTCAAAGTTTTCACTCACTCATGATGGATGTTAGGTCATCCTTGCTTGTAAGACTGAAAATTAGGAGGCAGAGTGACTTTTAAGCAAATCTAGTGTAAGTAGAGTTAATATAAAGAATAAGGCAGTTGGGTGTGGTGGTTCACACCTATAATCGCAGTACTTTAGGAGGCCAAGGTGGGAGGATCACAGGGACACAGGAGTTCAAGACCAGCCCAGGCATCATAGTTAGACCTATGTCAAGACCTTGTCTCTACGAACATTTGAAAACGCTAGGAAGGTGTGGTGGTGGCTGCCTGTGGTCCCAGCTACTCAGGGGCTGAGGTGGAGGATTGCTTGAACCTGGAAGGAGGAGGTGCTGTGAGCCATGATCAGGTCACTGTACTGCAGTCTGAGTGACAGCAAGATTCTGTCTTAAAAAAAGGTCAGTGTGACTGTTCTGTGTGTGTCTGTCCACCTGCCTGGATGGTGTGTGCATGCATGTGTGTGTGCATGCCAGTAGGGTACATGTATCTGTGTTTGCATATGTGTGCATGCATGCACAAACACATGCGTGTCTTTATGTGTATGTAGGTGTGCACGTATGTGTGCACACCTCTGTATGCACACGTGTACACACATGTACAATATGTGCATGTATGTGCACACCTATATGTGCATGTGTGTGCATGCCTGTATATGTGTATGTGTGTTTATGCCTGTATGTGTACATGTGTGTGCTCCTGTATGTGTGTGCATGCCTGTATGTGTGTGCATGTGCCTGTCTAAATGTGTGTGAACATGTGCACACATGTGTACCTGTCCGTATGTGTGGATCTGCATGTGTGCACATACGTATGCTTAGGTACGCATGCGCACGTGGTTTAGAACCGGGAGCTGCAGCACGACGGGCGTGAGAGGACGCTCCTGCACGCCTCCTCCCTGGGAAGGCACCAGGACGCGTGGCCTCTGCCTATCAGCCTCTCACGGCAGGCCTCTCCTACTTACCCGCACCGCTGTGAGTAAAGGGGGACATTGTCCTCACATCCAGCTCTTTCCCAGTCGCTTGCCCGTTTCTCCGCAGGCTCCTGTCCGCTGTTCAGCGCCTCTTCAAGGGCAGCGCCTGTGACTTCTGTGGCAGGGTTGAGCCTGCAGACTGAGCTTTGCGGAACTGTCTAATATGGTTCCACTTTCTCTGTTGGGCCCACTGAGCATTGCCTTCCCTCCGGCCCTTTTGGCCTTAATTTTTCTGTTTTACCTCCGTGCCCTGTTGCTGGAGCTTCGGTGGTTTCGTGAGCTTTATCCTGATAGAGTGTTGCTCACTGACAGCAGCCTGTTATTTCGCTTGGAACCGATGACGTGGAGCTGGGGTTCCAACTCCGGCTCCAGCTCGGCGATGTCGGCAGTTCACCCTGTGCCAGCTCTGGTTTCCTCTCCCTCTGGTTTCTAGTAAGGGGAGTGCCAGTCCAGTTTGGCCCCCACTGTCACTGCTGTCACCTGATGGAAACCTGCCGGCTCTAAAGCCGCCTCCCTCCATCCTCCATGGGAACACTTGACTACTCGGGGTAGTCTATGATTAACTGCAGGGCTTGATGGAGGACAGAGAAACACCACCACACCACGTGTTTATTTTTATAAAGAGATGGCCGCACAGAGGCTGCTGAGCGCCAGTTTAGGCTAAAGCACCAGCCTCAGCAGCCCTCTCCATGGCCGGAGGATGACAGCCAGGGGACTGTGGTGTTCAGGAATCACCACCGGCAATGGCTTTATACAAATCATCCCAGGGGAGATGCCGTAGGCTCTGAGAAAGCCGTAATTACAGCTTCCACCCAGGCATTTTCAGCGATCAAGTCTTTGGAATGTAATCTTTCCAGGCCTTCTCGGAACTGGGAGTGATAAACAATCATTTGTGATAATTGCTGGAGAGCAGCCTCCACTCTCCCCGAGGCTGTGGGCAGAGGTGCCGAGCCCCTACCTCTGAGAAGGGGGTCCTTTGGCCGGCTCCCTCCATGGCCCTGGCCAACACGCCTGCATCTCTGAAATGTAGCTTTCGTCTCTTCGGAAACTGCCTTCTGGGAGAAACGTCTCCAAGGAAGAGCCGTGTCTACTTGTGTTTCTTCCCTGCCTCTCACACCCAGCGCAATGTGATACCACAAATATGGCGAGCTGTTTGAAATAATTTACAGAACCCAACATTGAAGACTAGCTCCAACCTTCCAGGGTATATTTTGAGTATTTTATCACAAGTGTCAGGATTTCATGCGTTACAGTATGCTCATGATATCCTCCCTGTGGTTTATTTTGGGCGAGATAAAATCTGTAGCAATTAGTTTCTCACAAGTCTATTTTATGCAGAAGAATCTGCTATTTCCTAGGCATGTGGTTTCTTTGGTTTTACCTTTACCATGAGTGTCTTCCTTCCCAGATCCTGCTCCCACTTGGGGGTTGGCAGTCTCGGCTTCTGCCTTCTGGGCTGTGCTCCGTCCCCTAAGTGCTGTTTGGGAAGGCGCCAAGTGCAGATGAGGAAGCCACTGTAGGTCAGTGAGCCATGCTCAGTGCCGAGATGGAAAATGCTGGCACCAACAGGAAACCAGAGACTGTGTGTGTAAAGACGAGGCTGTGCTTGGGGTTCTGTATTTCAGTCTTGTCTGAAATGTGTGTATTTCTGTCCTGGGAACCAGCAAAGGAACAGGTAACATAAGACCCCTTAAAGTAAAGGGAAGGACGTGACTGTTTGCATAGAGCAGGTGTCTACAGGCGGTTCTCTTTCTCTCTTTGCGTCCCTTTGAATTCTTCATTTTTACTCGGTTCAACCACTTGTAAACCCCTGGTCAAGCTGTTAATGGAGATGTAAATTCCATTGTAGGTATCTGCTATTGAAGGAAATAAAAATTCGGCCTCTCTGGAATGACAAAGAGCATGCAGAATGTTGAAAGGGTTTAAGGTAAACTAATGTGGGTGAAAATGCCCCTTTCCAGAAAACCGGAAAAGAGAGGCTGCATTCGTTAAATTACTGTGCTTTCTTTTAAAAAAGTTTCCCATTTTACTTAGGTAAATGGGAGAGAAACCATAGCAGATGAGGCGCTTGGGGCCTTTTTCTCGTTTTCAGCAGTGGAGCAGCAGCCATCATGGATCACAGGTGTCTCTGTAATCAGGCCGCATGGGACATTTCTCAGCATTTCTGAAGTTTCAACCCTACCCCACCTGTGAGGAGGAGGCTCCAGCCAGCCAGGAGGGTGGGAGGGCATTGCTGCTGCCTCTCCAGAACCTCAGAAGGGCTTATTGTCTGCCCACAGCGTGTTTGTCCAGGTGGGCATCTTGCGTCATGGGGCATTCTGCTTCTCTCTCTCTCTTTCTCTCTCTCTCTCTCTTTCTCTCTCTCTCTCTCTCTCTCTCCACACACACACACACACAAACGATCCCTGCAGTTTACCAAAAAAAAAAAAAAAAAAAAAAAAAGGGAAAAAGGCAAATCAATTCCTAGCTGTCTGGGACCCAGATTGGAGCCAGCCTGCCATGACCAGTGTGGAAGAAAGTGGCAGAGACGTGGGGCAGCTTCCCGTGGCCCAGGATGAGCATCTCCACGGCAACAGTGGGGTTTTCCCAGGTGATGTCACAGCTCACCTGTGGGATTCCTGCGATCCCCCTGGAGATTGGCGGGTGAAGATCATTGCCTTTTATTTTGTTCTGACTCTATTTGCACTGAAGACAGGCACTGCTGCTTATTTGACCTCTGAGAGCAGTTCCTTTGGTATACCCAAACCACTGGGCTGACCCCGTGTATCCTAGATCCTTTACAAGGTGGGAAGAATGTATCTTTTAAACAGATGTGTTACCAGGGGTGACGTCTGAGGAGCGGGAAAGGAGGGAGATGGGGCTCTGCTGTCCCGGAGTGATACCTTTGCTGTGGCCTAACAGCGCAGACAGAGATAAACAGAATGAGGTGGGGGGTGTCCACACAGGAGCCGGACCCCAGGGAAGGGGCTAAGAGAGGTGTCTGTTGCTTTTCCAGCTCCCCTACTAACCAATCAGCTCTTCTCCCAAGTGGACCTCCTGGGTCCCATCCCAGCAGCTGCAAGTTGTCGAAGAGATTTGCCAGGAGGGAGCCGCCCTGGAATGGCCAGCAGCTGCAGGCTCTTTTTCCGTTTGTGATGTCAGTATTTGAGTCTCTCCCTAATTCACATGCTGAAATTCTCACCCCTAGTATGATGGTGTTAGGAGGTGAAAGCTTTAGGAGATGATGAAATCATGAGGGTGGACCCCCCTGCCATGAAGGGGATTTGTGCCCTTTTGAAAGAGACCACGGAGAGCTCCCTGAATCTTTCCACCGTGAGGACACAGCGAGAGGCCACCATCTCTGACCCAGGAAGCAGGTACTCACTAGACAGCATATCTGCCAGCACCTTGAGCTGGGTCTTCTGACCCCTAACACTGTGAGAAGTGACTGTGCTGTGAGTCTAAGGTGACGGCACCACAGGGGACTCAGAAACGGCCCCATGCTGGCTACAGGAAGCCCATGGTGGGGCCGTCTTCCCTCCTCAAGCCTGTATGACTGAAAACCTCTGGGTTCAAATGTAAACAGGCTTGCCTTGTGAAGGTGGACCTTTATTCTGGCAGATGTCAGTGTGACTTGCTTGTATTTTCAATTGCGATTTAAGGAGGGTGTCTCGGGCCCAGGGTGAGACAATGGACGCTGGTGTGTGTGTGGCTGGAGAGTATGCACCCTTCTTAAGTGGTGATAGCTGACATTGATGGAGTGCACATTCTGAGCCAAGCATCATTTTGCAATTTTTCTTATTAATTCTCCCTATGAGTCAATGAGAAAAGTGCTCTTATTAGCCCCATTTTAAAGATGCAGAGACGGAGGCACAGGGTTCGTCTCCGCGTGATCTGAGTGCCTTATGGCTGGTGCTGGTGGAGCTAGGAGAGGCGCTGGGAGGTCCTCCTCCAATGCCTGCACCTGCTGCTGAGCTGTCCTGCCGGCCAGGTTCCTACTGGAGAGCAGGCACTGAGAGAAACTTGCTCTCTGCCATGTGTAGGCTGCAGACCCCGGAAGGGAGGTTGACTTTTTGCTCCATCAGCTCTGCGTTTCTGTTTTCCACGGGCCTCACAGAGCACATCCATCTGCCCCGGGGCTGAGAGAAGGGGTGTCGGAACTTTGCAGTCAGTCAGTTCCAATGGCTAAATCAGTTCCTAGGACTAAATCATATTTATGACCAACACTGCTTGAAGTCATATAGAAGATGTACTTTGAGTCAATCAGGGAACTCTGCAGTCAACTCTCATGTAGAAAAACAGAAAAACTAAAAAATCAAGGTAGAAGGAGAGGGCACTCATGCAGAGATGAATGCCAGGTATTCTCCATCCCTGATCAATGGGAGTTGCTGGAAGAAATGGAACAATGAAGCATTTAGATAATTCAATTATTCACAGAAGCACATGTTGATTCCACATCTTGGCGACTGTGATCAGTGCTGCAATCACCGTGGGTGAAGGTGTCTCTTTGACACACTCATTTCCTTTCCTTTGGGTGCATACTCAGAAGAGGGATTGCAGGGTCCTAGTTCTACTTTTAGTTTTGGAGGAACCTCCATGCTGTTTTTCACAGTGGCTCTTCTGTCTGACATTTCTATCAACAGTGTGCAAGCGTTCTCTTTTCTTGGCACCTTTGCCAGCATTGATTTTTTTGTTTTTTTGATAATAGCTGTTTTAACTAGGGTGAGATCACATCTCATTGTGGTTTTGATTTGTTTTTGAAGATTAGTGATGTGGAGCATTTTTAATACGCTGTTATTGGCCATGCGTATGTCTCCTGAGAAATGTTTATTTTATCACAGCACTATTCACAATCGCAAAGATAGGGAATCAACCTAAGTGTCCATCAAGAGATAAATGAATAAAGAAAATATGGCACATAGTCACAGTGGAATACTATTCAGCCATAAAAAGAAGGGAATCTTGTCATTGCAGTAATGAGGATGGAACTGAAGGACATATGTTAAGTGAAATAAGCCAGGCTCAGAAAGACACGTCATGAATGTTCTCACTCGCATGTGAAATCTAAAGAAGTCGATCTCAGGAAGGCAGAGAATTGGCGATGGTAACCGAATGCTGAGAAGGGTGGAGAGATAAGGAGAGGTTGGTCAATGGGCACATACAGTTAGATAGAAGAAATAGGTTCAAGTGTTTGATAGCACAGTAAGGTGACTGTAGTTAGCAATAATTCATTGTATATTTCAGAATAGCTAGAAGAGAATTTTTGAAGTTGATGTGGGTCGGCTTTGTCCCCACCCACATCTTATCTGGAATTATGGCTTCCATAATTCCCCTGTGTTGTGGGAGGGGCCCAGTGAGAGATTATTGAATCATGGGGGTGGTTCCCCCACTCTGTTCTCATGGTAGTGAAGAGGTCTCATGAGAGGGAAACCGTTTCTCTTGGTTTTCAATTCTCTCTTGCCTGCCACCATGTAAGGCATGCCTTTCACCTTCTGCCATGATTGTGAGGCCTCCCCAACCATGGGAAACTGTGAGTTTATTAAACCACTTTTTCTTTATAAATTACCCAGTCTCAGGTATGTCTTTATCAGCAGCATGAAAACAGACTAATACAGACGTGCACTCAATAGACAAATATTTGTAGCGATGGATATCCTAATTACCCTATTTGGACATTACACATTGTATGTGTGTATCAAAATATCATAAGTTCACCATAAATATGTACCATCTTTATGTGTGAGTAAAAAGAAAGAAAATGTTGAAAAATACAGGTAAAATTTTTGAATGAAACATTTTTTCTGTTGTTTCTGCTTCTCCAACCCCCACGACCAGCTATGACGTATTCAGACAAAAATCTCCTCTTGAGTATTATTAAATAAGAAAGATACTGGGTGATGAACAGATGGTGAACCCTCTCTGATTGTCCATCCTGGGAAGACTTTCTGCAGCGTGCCCAAATGCACCCCTCCATGTAAGCCAGGAACCCAACACTAAAGACAAGTCAGTACAAGCTCCTCCATCCAGGGCTAGATAGATAAAGTCCAAATTCACAGTTTGTCTCTTTCATGCAGTGTAGACCAGAAGAATGAACTGCATATCATTTGTGCAATGCCCAGCAGTATGATTTCTCAGAATCAGGCCTTGAGATACATTGGAAGAACAAAGACTGTCAGATTATGTTCTCAGTAATGTTGTGTAAGCGTATCAGCCTGCCGTGACTGACATTCCATATGAAATGCATGGATCCCCCCAAGACTCCAATATGAAATGCTGAAGGCAGCACCACTAAGGCCAAGAGACTCCATCTTGGAAGCTGATGTGCTATGTTGGCTTTGATAAACCCCAGTTCCAGGAAGGCCTCCAAGATTTCCAGTTTATCGATTTTCCTCGTGTTAGAGCAGGCACTTGGTGTAAATCCTGCCCGTAGGTCAAACAACTGTGATGCAATCATACTTCAGTTGTCCTACAAGGTTCTTTTGAACCACCGTTTCCCTGGTATATGAGACCTGGGTCTGCAGCTAATGGTAGGGATCCACTCTCTTGTCTAGCCCCCCGAGACACAGACATGGCTTCTGTTTGTAAGACACTGGTAAATGTTTCTTTTTAAGAGACTGGATTTGCTAGCTTCTTTCTTTGGCCTCTCAGCCTCCTCGGACTTTGGGGGCAGGTTTGCATAGCCCTCACACTGTTTAACAGTAGACAAGTATTGATCGCTATAACTCTCATGCAAATAATTGCAAATAATTGGCTCATTTAAGCCTCAAGTCCTACATTATTGACCATAAAAATAGAGTGCTGAAGTTTAATCAGTTGGTTAAGGATGTAGTTTTGTTTATTTCAAGGCAAGTTACCTATAGCAGCCTCAAATGCTTCATCAATTAATGGAGAATGATATTAGTAGCTATATAGTTAAAGGTGTTGTGATATCCAAATCAGATAGTAAATGTAAAGAAATTAGTACTGTGATAAATCAGGGCACATTGTTTCTGATTCCTAAATACTGTTGCAGGAGTATGGCTGTGATGATTTCATCTGAAACATCTTAAAATTGCCCATAGCAACTGCTCATGGAGGCATTAACACACATCAAAATCATCTCCATCATGATCAACTTTTAAGCTGTGTAGTTTTCCAGTGAGCCTTTGATGAAGATAAGTAAGTTACCAGATATGCCCCTAATTAAGCAAATGAATTGATTTTCTTCACAGTGTTATTAGATACAAGCAAATTCAAGGTTGGTTTTAGAACGCTATTCTTTTCTGGCAGCTGGAGAAAGAAGAGCTTTATGTCTCTATTCTCAGTTGAGGGGGTATGATTGGTGAGGGGTTGGGGACAGTTTTAGTTTATTCAGAACTCTTTTTGAATCCAGACAAACATTAAATGTTTCATATACACCATGGAATACCATGCAGCCATAAAAAAAGAACAAGACCATGTCCTTTGCAGCAGCGTGGGTGGAGCTGGAGGCCGTCATCCTAAGCAAACTAACACAGGAACAGAAAACCAAATACCACATGTTCTCAATTATAAGTGGGAGCTGAACATTGAGTGCATAGAAATGCAAAGAAGGAAACAACAGACATCAGGGTCCACTTGAGAGTGGAGGTGGGAGGAGAGTATAGAAAAACCACTGATTGGGTATTGATTACTTGGGTGATGAAATAATCTGTACACCAAACCCCTGTGACTTGCAATTTACCTATAAAACTAACCTGTACATGTACCCCCTTGAAGCTAAAATGCAAGTTAAACAATAAAAGACACATATTAAAAATCAATGGGGGCCAGAAAACAGTTTTCTTTCCATGACCCAAAATCTGTCTGGACAGTGTTCCTGCTGCCCTAACTTTCCCTCTGAACATGTGTCTATATATGTATGTATATACACATGTATATATATATGTATGTGTGTGTCTATAAATACATATGCAAGTTCTTTATAAACTTAAGTCTCTACAGCTTGTGCTGAGTTCAGAGGACAAGGCCAGCTCTGCCTATTCATAGGTGCTCCATGGGGCAGATTATGGCTTACGACGTGGACACATTGAGTGTGGGTCTAATAGAGTTGCTTGTTTGATCATTTATACCTTATTTTGTAAGGTAGTCTATGTTTAATAGAAATTTAAAAAGTCTGCTCTGTTGAGATACATAATATTATTTATAATAATTCTTTTGTTCACCTCAAATGAAGCCATGGTTTAAAGTTCAGACCTTGAAGTCGCCCCTACCAAGGTTAAAATTGTGATTTGACACATTCCTAGCCATAATATTCTAGAGGAGATACTCGACTTTCTGAAGCTCAGGGCTTTTAACCTATAAAATGAGCATAACAGTACCTATCCCTTAGCTTTTGTTGTTCAGGTTAAAGAAGATAATCTATATACAAAGCATGTAGCAAGTTTCACCTCGATTAAACACTCAAAGATTAGAGTTGTTTGTGCTATTATTTTGATCCCTGGTTTGTGGCTACAATTTAGTAACCCAGGGAACCACAAAGTGGTTGTCTGATGCGCTCGTTCACCATAAAATGCTGCAACACCAAATGACCTTCACCAGTGAAACTGAAATGTCACTGAGCATTAGATAAGTACTCAATAAGGTAGAACCATTTTATGACTATTATTATCATCGCCATTGCTGTTCAGTCTAACCTGGGGGAAGTTTAATTTGTTTTAAAAAATTGAAATGAGAGTCAATATAGACATTAATTCTACAGCAAGAGGTTATATTATTTTAAATGGCTATAAAGAGGTAGATTATTCTGGGAACAGAATTCGCCCTAGAGGCTGGTAATTGGTTGTTACCCAGTGTTATTGTCCGGGCAATGCAGACACTTTGAGTAGCCCTGCGCATTCAACATTGTAACAGCAACTGAGAAAATTATCTAGAATACGTGAGATGCCTGTAAAATGGCCATGCTGGTGGTGAGTGGAGGAAAAGGCCACTCTGTGTGGGACGCATCTATGTGATCGAATGGAAGCGTCGTGCCGGGATGTGTAGGCTTACCTTTATACATCTGAGATGACGGTCACCTATCTACTAAAATGCCTGCCTGCAAAATAAGATTTCAGTTGTAAATCTGAAACCATCCAACTTTCCTTCCAAAACCTGTCCCACTAAAACAATCGTTTACAAAATAATCTCTAACAGCATAAGCATTCTAGGAAACACAATTATCATGTTACAGCCAAACAGAGTGTATCTATGCTCTTTTGAAAACCAAACATTGTTTCTAGGAACATAATGAAAACAAATTCTATATAAATAAATTTTAAGTCCTTTTTTTCTGATTTGTTTCTGAAAACTAGCTTCTGCACCAAAGCGATGAACGGAAGTGTCTTCCATGGGATTAAATGCTGTCTCAAGGTTGCGACTGCAGTGCAATTAAATACTGTCTCAAGGTTGCGTCTGCAGTGCGATTAAATACTGTCTCAGGGTTGCATCTACAGTGGGATTAAATGCTGTCTCAGGGTAGCATCTGCAGTGGGATTAAATGCTGTCTCAAGGTTGCATTTGCAGTGGGATTAAATGTTGCCTCAAGGTTGCGTCTGCTGTGGGACTAAGTGCTGTCTCAAGGTTGTGTCTGCCGTGGGATTAAATGCTGCCTCAAGGTTGCGTCTGCAGTGGAACTAAATGCTGTCTCAAGGTTGTGTCTGCTGTGAGACCAAATGCTGCCTCAAGGTTGCGTCTGCAGTGGGATTAAATGCTGCCTCAAGGTTGCGTCTGCAGTGGGATTAAATGCTGTCTCAAGGTTGCGTCTGCTGTGGGATTAAATGCTGTCTCAAGGTTGCGTCTGCAGTGGGATTAAGTGCTGCCTCAAGGTTCTGTCTGCAGTGGGACTAAATGCGGTCTCAGGGTTGTGTCTTCAGTGGGACTAAATGCTGCCTCAAGGTTGCGTCTGCAGTGGGATTAAATGCTGCCTCAAGGTTGCGTCTGCAGTGGGATTAAATGCTGCCTCAAGGTTGCGTCTGCAGTGCGATTAAATGCTGTCTCAAGGTTGCGTCTTCAGTAGGATTAAATACTGTCTCAGAGTTGCGTCTGCAGTGGGACTAAATGCTGCCTCAAGGTTGCGTCTGCCGTGGGATTAAATGCTGCCTCAAGGTTGTGTCTGCCGTGGGATTAAATGCTGCCTCAAGGTTGCGTCTGCCGTGGGATTAAATACTGTCTCAAGGTTGCATCTGCAGTGGGATTAAATGCTGCCTCAAGGTTGCATCTGCCGTGGGATTAAATGCTGTCTCAAGGTTGCGTCTGCAGTGGGACTAAATGCTGTCTCAAGGTTGCGTCGGCTGTGGGATTAAATGCTGCCTCAAGGTTGCGTCTGCTGTGGGATTAAATGCTGCCTGAGGGTTGTGTCTGCAGTGGGACTAAATGCTGTCTCAAGGTTGCGTCTGCCGTGGGACTAGGTGCTGTCTCAAGGTTGCATCTGCAGTGGGACTAAATGCTGCCTCAAAGTTGTGTCTGCTGTGGTATTAAATGCTGTCTCAAAGTTGCGTCTGCAGTGGGATTAAATGCTGTCTCAGGGTTGTGTCTGCAGTGGGATTAAATGCTGCCTCAAGGTTGCGTCTGCTGTGGGATTAAATACTGTCTCAACGTTGCGTCTGCCGTGGGACTAAGTGCTGTCTCAAGGTTGCATCTGCAGTGGGACTAAATGCTGCCTCAAGGTTGTGTCTGCTGTGGTATTAAATGCTGTCTCAAAGTTGCGTCTGCAGTGGGATTAAATGCTGTCTCAGGGTTGTGTCTGCAGTGGGATTAAATGCTGCCTCAAGATTGCGTCTGCAGTGGGATTAAATGCTGCCTCAGGGTTGCGTCTGCAGTGGGGTTAAATGCTGTCTCAAGGTTGCGTCTGCTGTGGGATTAAATGCTGTCTCAAGGTTGCGTCTGCAGTGGGATTAAATGCTGTCTCAAGGTTGCGTCTGCTGTGGGATTAAATGCTGTCTCAAGGTTGCGTCTGCAGTGGGATTAAATGCTGCCTCAAGGTTGCGTCTGCTGTGGGATTCAATACTGTCTCAAGGTTGCATCTGCAGTGGGATTAAATGCTGCCTCAAGGTTGCATCTGCAGTGGGATTAAATGCTGCCTCAAGTTTGCATCTGCCGTGGGATTAAATACTGTCTCAAGGTTGCATCTGCCGTGGGACTAAATGCTGTCTCAAGGTTGCATCGGCTGTGGGATTAAATGCTGCCTGAGGGTTGTGTCTGCAGTGGGACTAAATGCTGTCTCAGGGTTGTGTCTTCAGTGGGATTAAATGCTGTCTCAAGGTTGCGTCTGCTGTGGGATTAAATACTGTCTCAAGGTTGCGTCTGCCGTGGGACTAAGTGCTGTCTCAAGGTTGCATCTGCAGTGGGACTAAATGCTGCCTCAAGGTTGTGTCTGCTGTGGTATTAAATGCTGTCTCAAAGTTGCATCTGCAGTGGGATTAAATGCTGTCTCAGGGTTGTGTCTGCAGTGGGATTAAATGCTGCCTCAAGGTTGCATCTGCAGTGGGGTTAAATGCTGTCTCAAAGTTGCGTCTGCTGTGGGATTAAATGCTGTCTCAAGGTTGCGTCTGCTGTGGGATTAAATGCTGTCTCAAGGTTGCATCTGCAGTGGGATTAAATGCTGTCTCAAGGATGCGTCTGCAGTGGGGTTAAATGCTGTCTCAAGGTTGCGTCTGCAGTGGGGTTAAATGCTGCCTCAAGGTTGCGTCTGCAGTGGGATTAAATGCTGTCTCAAGGTTGCGTCTGCAGTGGGGTTAAATGCTGTCTCAAGGTTGCGTCTGCAGTGGGGTTAAATGCTGTCTCAAGGTTGCGTCTGCAGTGGGATTAAATGCTGCCTCAAGGTTGCGTCTGCTGTGGGATTAAATGCTGTCTCAAGGTTGCGTCTGCAGTGTGATTAAATGCTGTCTCAAGGTTGTGTCTGCAGTGGGATTAAATGCTGCCTCAAGGTTGCGTCTGCTGTGGGATTAAATGCTGTCTCAAGATTGCGTCTGCAGTGGGATTAAATGCTGTCTCAAGGTTGCTTGTGCAGTGGGATTAAATGTTGCCTCAAGCTTGCGTCTGCTGTGGGACTAAATGCTGCCTCAAGGTTGCGTCTGCTGTGGGATTAAATGCTGTCTCAAGGTTGCATCTGCAGTGGGATTAAATGCTGCCTCAAGGTTGCGTCTGCCGTGGGATTAAGTGCTGCCTCAAGGTTGTGTCTGCAGTGGGACTAAATGCTGTCTCAGGGTTGTGTCTTCAGTGGGACTAAATGCTGCCTCAAGGTTGCGTCTGCAGTGGGATTAAATGCTGCCTAAAGGTTGCGTCTGCAGTGGGATTAAATGCTGCCTCAAGGTTGCGTCTGCTGTGGGATTAAATGCTGTCTCAAGGTTGCGTCTTCAGTGGGATTAAATGCTGTTGCAGGGTTGCGTCTGCAGTGGGACTAAATGCTGTCGCAAGGTTGCGTCTGCCGTGGAACTAAATGCTGCCTCAAGGTTGTGTCTGCAGTGGGATTAAATGCTGCCTCAAGGTTGCATCTGCCGTGGGATTAAACGCTCTCTCAAGGTTGCGTCTGCCATGGCATTAAATACTATCTCAAGGTTGCGTCTGTCGTTGGAGTAAATGCTGTCTCAAGGTTGCGTCTGCAGTGGAATTAAATGCTGCCTCAAGGTTGCCTCTGCTGTGGGATTAAATGCTGCCTGAAGGTTGCATCTGCAGTGGGACTAAATGCTGTCTCAGGGTTGTGTCTTCAGTGGGATTAAATACTGTCTCAAGGTTGCGTCTGCCGTGGGACTAAGTGCTGTCTCAAGGTTGCATCTGCAATGGGACTAAATGCTGCCTCAAGGTGCATCTGCTGTGGTATTAAATGCTGTCTCAAAGTTGTGTCTGCAGTGGAATTAAATGCTGTCTCAGGGTTGTGTCTGCAGTGGGATTAAATGCTGTCTCAAGGTTGCGTCTGCAGTGGGATTAAATGCTGCCTCAAGGTTGCGTCTGCAGTGGGGTTAAATGCTGCCTCAAGGTTGCGTCTGCAGTGGGATTAAATGCTGTCTCAAGGTTGCGTCTGCAGTGGGGTTAAATGCTGCCTCAAGGTTGCGTCTGCAGTGGGATTAAATGCTGTCTCAAGGTTGCGTCTGCAGTGGGATTAAATGCTGTCTCAAGGTTGCGTCTGCTGTGGGATTAAATGCTGTCTCAAGGTTGCGTCTGCAGTGGGACTAAATGCTCAAGGTTGGTTAGTGCTTTCAGAAGAGGCATCTCACTTGTGTCATAACAGTGATGCCTGCCTGACATCGTAAGAACAGGTGTCGTTACCCTCATTTTCACTGGCATAAGTTGAAGCTTAGCGGAGTTGAGTGACTCATCTGAGGTTGATCTCTCTCTCTCTGAGGCTGTGTCTCCTCCTTTTCGACAATCCTCTCTCAGAACCTGTTTTTGAATATAAAGACGGCTAATATTTCTGGTCAATCCTAATGTGCACTTCTGTACCTAGAAAGATTATTCCTTTGAATACTTTCGTCACAGAACAAATAATTATATAAGGCTTTAGTGTGAATTGTCTGCCTCATAAAATAATTTAGCCCAAACTCAGAATTTTCAAGAATGTTACTCATGTCCCAAAGCATAGATAATAAAATAATATGTGGATGTTATTGTCTCTGTTCCTGTTGACATGGAAAACTTGGTCTTACCCTATTTTCAAGGAGCAAAGAGCAGATTCCACATGTCTTCTGCACTGCAATCACCAAAGGTGTTTGGTGGGGAGCCCACGGCTCTGTGTCTTCCTCAGTTCTCATGCTTTTTCCTCTCTGCTGTTCCACCAACCTTACTTAAGTAACGGTGTGGAGAGTGAGCTATCTGGTTTCTTGTTAAAAGTGCGTGAACGTCTGGCAAGCCTTGCACCGCCTGGCTTCGAATGCTTGCCCTCACTCAGCTTTTACAGGTTGATTTCCATCATGTTCTACTTTGTTAAATCACAGTGTATTCTATGTATTTATTTATTTATGAGGCAGAGTCTCACTTTGTTGCCCAGGCTGGAGTGCAGTGGCGTGATCTCGGCTCACTGCCACCTCTGCCCCCAGGGTTCAAGCAACTCTCCTACCCCAGCCTCCCAAGTAGCTGGGACTACAGGCACACGCCACTGTACCCAGCTGATTTTTGTATTTTTATTAGAGATGGGGTTTCACCATCTTGGCCGGGCTGGTCTTGAACTCCTGACCTTGTGATCCACCTGCCCCGGCCTCCCAAAGTGTTGAGATAACAGGCATGAGCTATTGCGTCTGGCCAATCACGGTATATTCCAAGCTGCACTTAGCTTCAGGATGTATCAGAGTGTTTTCCAGTAAAAGCACGTTTCAGGCCATGAGAAAGCAGGCTGCGGATGAACCATGCTTGGGATTCCAACTCAGGCAGTCCTCCCAGGTGGAGGAAGTGGTGAAGAGGGTACCGGCGCGTGGCTGCTCTGAATGCAGCCTCGGGACATTCCTAACGGGCGATCACAAGAGAAAGTCATTTCTTTTTTTCTTTAGAAGCAGCTGTATTTCCTCAAAAAGTGACTGTATCTGGCTCTATCAAAAAAGTGACTTTATCTTTTCCCATGGGGGAAAGTGAGCTGTCTCAAACTTAGCCTTATATGCTGTGTGGTATTAAAGGAAAATTATACTTGGCTCACCAGTGAGTCATCCTCCTGGTTTGGCTTTATTTTTATTTCTTTTCTACTTTAGGAACTGAAGCTCGAGGGCAACTCTTGGGGGAAGCTGGGGAGGATGGGAAAGATACAGAGAGAGCATGCACCGTGGCAGTCATGAGACGGAGGAGAGCAGAGACCTCCGGGCGGCCTGAGCCTGAGACCCCGGCCAAGGGGTCCGCTCTCTGAGCCTTGGGGGCCTTCCCTGTGCAGGGAGGATGAGGACACTTGCAAAGGCATCCCGGTCCTCAGCACTAAGCTCACATCCAGCGGGCACTGCTCACTGGCATCAGGGCTGGTGCAGTCAGCATGCCTGTTAGGAGAAGTCTCCTTAATGTTCTGCCAATTACTTATTTATTTCCATTTTCTATTATTTATATTCATTTATTTATTGAGATGGAGTCTCGCTTTGTCACCCAGGCTGGAGTGCAGTAGCATGATCTTGGCCCACTGCAACTTCCATCTCCAGGGTTCAAGCAATTCTCCTGCCTTATCCTCCCGAGGAAGTGGGACTACAGGCACGTGTCACCATTATCCGGCTAATTTTTGTTGTTTTTTTTTTTTTTTTTTTTTTTTTTTAAGTAGAGAAGGAGTTTCAGCATGTTGGCTAGGCTGATCTCAACCTCCTGACCTCAGGTGATCCTCCCGCCCTGGCATCTCCAAATGCTGGGATTTATAGGTGTGAGCCATCCCACCCAGCCCAATTACTCTAGAGTAAAATAACAGTACAGATGAGACTCACTTACAGAGCTTCATAAATATGTCTGTTTAGACTCCCAACATATAGAATCACATTTACTATCTGCTATTTTGGGAAGTCAGCAGGGAAGTTACCTAAGAAAAAGTTTACACCCTCAGGCCAGAAAGGCAACTGTGCTCAACCCAGAGTCCTGTAAGTTAATTTGAAGTCTTTTGGGAATAATGCTAAAAACAAAACCCCAAAAGTTCCCCTTTTCCCTTTCGGAAAATCAAGGATAAATGAGAAAAAAGAAAAATTGTAAAGACTAAGCATCAGAAATAAAATCCCTTGACTCAGACCCAAGACTAGAAAAGAAGTTAGAAGTACACACCGTTCCTTCATCTCTCTGCACGTATGTAGGCTATAGAAGCAATAATCTTATTGTCACAAAACACAGACAGTAAAACTCCAGTGGAGTGTTTGGGCAAATCATTATTCTGGAGAGCTGAGGCTTTCCAATGAGAAGACAAAGGCAGTACCCTCTGAGCACCATCATTTGAAAACAACACATTTCTAATGATAATATTTTACATAATAAATGCTGCTTCTATGTATTTTTACTGTCAATTTTGTTTTTCTGATCGTAAAAGCCACGTGGTTTATAACAAGCAGGTTTATTTAGTAACGGCTAATAAAGAAAACAAAAAAATTACTCTTTATTCCATAACCCAGAAATAACCCTCTTCATGTTGCCTCCCACCTTGGGAAAGAGCATTCCGAACCCGGTTTCCATATCCTGCGGGAAGTCCGGGATGAGACGGACGCCTCCTTGAAGCGCTCAGCCCTGTGGGGCCTGCAGACCACAAAGCAGGATAAATGCAATGAAGATCTGTACGGAGTGTTAGGAAGAAGACATCCTTTGATTTGGACGGAAGGTAAAGGGCAGAAGAGGGGCATTTCCAAAGAGAGCAGCCTGGAGGGTTTTCAGTAAAACAGCATCTAAGTGGAGCCTCAGAAGTGGTGAGAGAGAAAGGAGGTTTCCAGGCAGAGGAAACCAAGTTCCAACACAACCCCGTGTCCAGTGCTTCCTGGGTGAACTGGGGAGAGTCAAGGCCGGAGCTTCCAGGTGTGGGTGGCTGCAGGTCAGGTCTTAGAAGTTTTGGCAGTCCTGGGTAAGAAATTCACTTTTCTTTCGTTCTTTCTTTTTATTTCTTTCTCTTTCTTTCTTTCTTTCTTTATTTCTTCTTTCTTTTTTCTTTCTTTCTCTTTCTTTCTTTTCTTTCTTCCTTCCTTCCTTTCTTTTTTTTTTTCCTACAGCAATAATGTGAAGCCACTAAATGTTAAATAACTAAACCCAAGTTTACTTTAGTTATTTATTTACCATTTAATTGTGGCTTAAGTACTTGAGTAGATGATGATCTGATTGAGATAAAGAAGGCCAGTAAAGAAAGAGGAGGGAGATACACAGAGGCTCTAAGGGTTGTTTCCTCCCTGTGGAACACGTAGGATTGTTAAGACCCTTGGTGAGCCCTACTGTGCCGGGATGTTGAGCGTCTCAAGCTCAGGGAAGAGGATTGGAATGGAGATATTTATGTGTGAGATATTAGCATGACTGGACCTTCAATTCAGTCATCTCTGCCAGATTCCATTTGCCAGCTAAAGGAACATATTTGCACGCTCATTGGGTTAGGAAGCAGAGAGTATTATGACCAATGTTTTGCAAATAAAAATTTGAAATCCTAGATGACATGAGCAGATCCCTTAGAAATACCATTTTCCACAACTAAAACAAGAAGTAGAAAATGTTTATAATTCCACTTTTAGCAATGGGATTGAAACTGTGATTTAAAACATTCTCAACACGAAAAATCCAGAGGACTGCATCATTCAATCACTAGAAACACTGAAGAGGAACTGTCACTAACGTACACGAACTCAGCCAGAAAATGGCAGAAGCAGGAACGCTCTAGACTCTCTGCATGAGGCCAGCGTCATCTGAATAACAAAACTTAACATTGTAAGACAGGAAAATTACAGGCAGAGTATTCTCATAAGCAGAGATACAAAATTCTTAAACAAAAATATTAAATGAAATCTGTGGCATATAAACAGAATTATACATTACAACCACGCTGGGCTTATTCTATAAATGTGTGCTAAGATTTAAAATTCAATGTGATTTATTATATTACCATTAAAAGTCACAGGAGCATCTCGGTAGATACAAAGTGAGCCTTATTTTCAACGCCCATTCAAAATAGAATTGGTAGCAAACTACAGAGGGGGTATCGCTTATCTAATAAAGGACATCCCAAGAAAACCCAACAGAGGTTATCATACTTGATAGTAAAACTTCAAGAGCTTACTTTGTTTGTTGATGGAAAGACCACAGTGTCTACTACAATTTCTACACAACAGTATACAGGACGTTCTCTTCACTGAAACAAGGCAAACAAGGGAAAAGTTATGAGAATTGGAAAGACGAAAGAAAACTGTCATTTTGCATAGAGAGCATTATCGTGTAGAGAGAAAATGTATTCGGATATAGAGATCGACTACTAGAATAAGTCATTGAATTTCACAGCATTGCCAATGAAAGGCTAATGTGACAAATCAATTGTGTTTCCATATACTTTAATGAACTGTTTAAAAATTCTATTTAAAATGAGAACATTTATAGTAACAGATAAAATAAAATTTGTAGGAATAAACAATATATGCAAGAGTCTTTTACACAGAAAACTGTAAACATTGCCGAGAGATATTAAGAAAATCTTAAGAAAATAAACAGTATACCTTATTGAAGGATTCTCAGAATCAATATTGTAATTGTTTATTCTTCTAAATTGATTTAAAAATTCAGTGTAACTCCTCATCATCTCAGCCATTCTATTTTACAAATTGAAAAGCTGATCCTAAAATGCATATAAAATGAAAAGGATAAAAAATAATGAAGACAAATTGTGAATATAAAACAAGATTGGAGGCCTTTTACTCTCAGATCTCAAACCTTGTTAAAGCAATGAAAACGGTGTAGTGCTAACTGGTGTAGAGCAGGCAAATAGGTCAGTGTCACAGAATAGAGCGCGCAGAAGAAAACCCACGCCTACATGTTCACATGATTTGTGGGGAAAGAAAGAAGAAGAAGAAAACACAAACTCTTTGCTATGCATTGAGAGAAAACAATCTTTCTGATAAGTATGGATTGTTTCTATTGTATATCCATATTTTTAAAAAGCCTTTGATCTCTACCTCACACAATAAACAAAAATCATTCCAGGTGTTTTGGATTGAAATGAGAAAAATCAACAAAAAATCTTTTCAGCCCGGGCGCGGTGGCTCAAGCCTGTAATCCCAGCACTTTGGGAGGCCGAGGCCGGTGGATCACGAGGTCAAGAGATCGAGACCATCCTGGTCAACATGGTGGAACCCCATCTCTACTAAAAAAACAAAAAAAAATTAGCTGGGGATGGTGGCACGTGCCTGTAATCCCAGCTACTCAGGAGGCTGAGGCAGGAGAATTGCCTGAACCCAGGAGGTGGAGGCTGCAGTGAGCCGAGATGGCGCCATTGCACTCCAGCCTGGGTAACAAGAGCGAAACTCCGTCTCAAAAAAAAAAAAAAAAAAAAACTTTTCTAAAAGCTGTTTTGAAAAAATATCATGAAGACCTTGGAGAAATCAAAGATTTCTAAAACAGTAAACATAGACACAGAGCACTTACCATAGAGGGAAAAAAAAGACTGAAAACTAATGCTTGAAATTAGAACTCTGTGTTACAGAATATACCATTAGGAGAACGAAAAGGCAAACCACAGTGTAGAACGTAGTTATGGGATCTGTATTCAACAAAGGGTAACACACAGAATACATATAAAGAACTCGTATGAACTAAAAAAAGAACATTCAATTGAAGGCAAAATGGGCTGAAAACTTCAAAAGTCACTATACACATATCCTCCAAATAAGGGCTCTGAATGGTGGGCACCGTGAATCATCTGAGTACTAATTTAAATGACAGCGAATGAATGAAAATGAGACAGCATACCTGTCAAAATGGCTCAAAAAAAATCTGACAATTCAATCTTGGCTCACTGCAGCCTCCCCGGCCCAAGTGATCCACCCACCTCAGCTTACCCTGTAGCTGGGACTATAGGCGCAAACCACCATGTCAAGTTAATTTTTGTGTTTATTATTTTATTATTATTATTTTTTTTTTTGGTAGAGATTGAGTTTTGCCATGTTGCCCAGGCTGGGTTGTGAACTCCTGGGTTCAAGCAATCCTACTACCTCAACCTCCCAAAGGGCTGGGATTATAGGTATGAGTCACTGTGCCTTGCCTGGTTACCTTTTGAAGGGCTATGATTGCAAAAGTGTGAAGGAAGGTTCTGGAATGGTAATAATGCTCTATTACTTGATCTAAACGACACTTACATCCGTGTGCTATTTTTTTCCAAATTAATCATATACTTATGATTTGTATCTTTACACCATGAATGTTATGCATAATAAAGCCAAAATATTTTAAGGTCAAATTAATAAAAGGGAATGTCCTAATAAAGATATTCTGTCTATGATCAGTTATATAGTTGTATGAGAGAGCTTGCTGGGTGTAATAGCTGTAACTTATTATTAAATATTATTAAGTAATATATCATTATTTAATCTATTAAATAGGCTTCTCAAATTGTCCCTGATTTTTCACTAAGGCAGTCTGTATCCATTAGCCACATGCCTGAATTTAGCTAATTTTAGTTTTAGGCTAAATTGAGAAACTCAGAGGACTATCTGTACTTTAAAATTACTCTTTGTACCCCAAGATTAAAAATAAAATGACAACAGAAACTGAAATTTCCTGGAAACAGCTGTCCCTTGGGATTCAGAAGACAAAAGGCACGATTCAAAACCCTGCCCCTTGGTCTTGACGGGCGATCCCAGCGCAGCCGTGAAAAGTCTCCCTGTTGCCCTGGCCTCTGTGCCAAGGCTGTGGCAATACCATGTACCCAACGGCGTGTTTGCTGGAAGCAGACATGTGAAGCATGAGTGGAATTCTGTCTTGCCGATAACTGAATATGCTGTTCTGCCATCCTGTACCAACAGGGCACCAGGCCCGCTCTGAAGTCCGCTAATGGCAACCTCCCTTTGTTCCCTCAGGGACACACAAAGCCACTGTTCCCATAGCAACCCTGCGAAGTGATGTCAGAAACCAGGGTTAGGCCTTGAAGGCTAAAACGCCCAAGTGCTTGTTGGCTATCTAGCAAGGACAGCGACCCTGCCTGCACCAACAGAAAGCAGCCCTGCACATGTGTGCATGCATGGTGTCTTGTTTTATGCTTAAGAATGGTAAATGATCCATCTTTTAAGTGTGTGTATTTTCTAGAAGCCTGTGTTTCTCCTGATGTGTCATACCACTTGGAAAATCAGGTTTCCTTTTGCTTTCATTAACACCTATTTTCTGAAATTGAAGGTGAAATGATTAATTTGCCCAAACTCTTAAAATGTCCTGACTTTATTCCTTAAAATGTCCTGACTTTATTCCTTGTTTAATAAAGACCTAAATCACCTAGATTTTATGGTGTATACAGTTGCTTTGTCTTGGAGGATTCACAGTAAAGAAGACATTATCGAAACACATTATGGATTTTTGGCTGGGCACGGTGACTCATGCCTGTAATTGAAGCATTTTGCGAGAGCAAGGTGGACAGATCACCTGAGGTCAGGAATTCAAGACCAGCCTGGCCAACATTGTGAAATCTGTCTCTACTAAATATACAAAAATTAGAGGTGAATGATGGTGGGTGCCTGCGATCCTGGCTACTCAGGAGGCTAAAGGAGGAGAATTGCTTGAACCCGAGAAGCAGAGGGTGCAGCGAGCCAAGATCATGCCAGGTACTCCAGCCTGGGCAACAGGAACGAAATTCTATCTAAAAAAAAAAAAAAGAAAAAGAAAAATATATTATGGATTTTTAAAAGAGAAAATGTTTTATAAAAATGCAAACTTACTGTCAACTAGAGCTGGGCCTCTTTGCTTCAGTTTCCAGGGAATGCAGTAGCTGCCCAAATTTGGAAGTTCTGCTTTGAGCCTTTTTAAGTCACGCTGTGATTGAGCATTTTACGTGTGACACCATTAGCCAGGGGAACAATCCTCGTTCTGTTGTGACTTGTTTTTTCTTTTTCAATAGATTTTAGAGGGAAAATGAGATATTGATTTAAGGGTAATCCTTAACATAGAAGAGATTGGAATGACTGCTAAATTTTGCAGACTCTTCAGGTGAACTACTGTGAATGTCTCGACGTTAGCTTACAAGAAAGCCTTTTACTACAAACTCTGTGCTTGCTAGAGTGCCATCTTTTGATACTGTAGTTTTGTTTCTGTAATTTATTATTCAGAAAAAATGGAATTCTCCAATGTATTTTTCTTCTTAACGTCATTTACCCAAGATCTTTAAAATGACTGAATTTATACATACATACATATATATAAACATTAACATTTATGCATCTGTATATTTTGTGTATATGTCCAGTGATACAGTAATAATTTTTATTCCTATGTTACATAGAAACTTAGAAATAAGTCTCATTCAAATTCGCAAGCCATGAAATAATTTCTGTTTCAAGCTATATGAGCCAGGGGGAAATGGTTTGAATAATATATTCATAATTCATATTTGAAAATGGTTTCTATGATCTATTCACTCTTACCAAAAAAGTGACATCGGCACCCTGCTGAGATGAGGTAAATGTGTAGCAGTCAGGGGACTAGCTATGCTCATTGGGTGCTTGTAGAGTTTCAGGCACTGGGCTGGGTGCTATCCAATCATCGCCTTCTTTAATGCTCCCGGCAACTCTAAGAGCCAGTGCTGTCGTTCCCAATTTACTGGGGCAAAAAGACAGGTTAAGTCTCTGGCTGAAACAGGCTGACCTTAGTGTCAAACCCAGGTTTTGCTGGTCACAGAAACAAAGCTTTTAAGAATCTAAATAGTACCTCTAGGATTAATGCAAGTCAAACACCTTCAAGACCAGCAGGAGCCTCTCACACTCCATCCACACTGTCACTACAGGGAATTGGTGATTACAAGATAAAAAAAAAACGCATCCTGCAAGAATGGGAGCCACCACTTATGGACAAGCTGATTTTGACTAGAGAGCAAACAAAGAACCTGCTCAAGGTGAAATGTGATCATTACCCATTGACTCTCAGGTGGCATGGCCTCCAAGTATAATAGTGAATCCCTGCTGAGGGCCAAAAATTGCCTTGGAAAATATTATTGTGACCTTTATTTCGCGGTTGCCATGGAGTTATGCCTCTTGCCTGTTGATGGAAGGTCAATCATTGTATTCACACGCAGTGAACACTGAACATATATAATGCCTATGGTCTATCATTATTTCTTTGCAGGAGGTTTATTACAGGGTTTGGCATGCAATCTAAATTAGATGTCTTGAGAAAAATAATGCTTTTAAGTTTAGGCAATTTTAGAGAATTTTTTTGAGTGAGAGTCCCTCTTTAAAATTCCATGGATTTTCTGATAGCCTTTGAAGCTGTTTTTATCTGAAACTAGTCTATTTACTTCTTTTTAAGAAAATTTTTTCCTTCACTCATCTATTACAAAATAACTTTCTTTTATGTTTCCGAGACATTAGATACAATTATTTTATAAGTCCATCTCTGTAAACAACCTTGTAATTTTTAGACTTTCAAATGCCATTATCATAAGCAGAAGTCAGTGCTGATTCTGCTCCTCATTGGCTTTGAAGTGGCATTTAAAATTCCTGTGGCTCTCAAGCCCTTATCAAGCCAGGTTACCTGGGTGAGTAAATTCAGCTGGCAGATTACAGTGGGTTCCACGTTACAATTTTCCAAATTCCTGGGACAGCCGATATGTGCAAGCTGCCCACTTTGAAAATGGAATGTGCCATTTCATCCTACTCAAAAGTGGGTGGAGAGAAATAAGCATTTCACTGAGGGTATTTGTGCAAGTGGACCACAGATGGTAGAGGAATCATGCTTGGCATGGTGATGCATCTTTGCTCGTCTTCCCAATGAATGCTTTAAAGCTGAGTCTATTAGATTCTCTTTTAGGCTCAGGTGTCTTATAGGTCATTTCACTTTACACCCCTCTTTGAATCCTAGAGAGACTAAGTAATGATAGGCAAATTATTATTTCTTGCTCTTTGGCCACCAGTGTTTTAGGATGAGTCAGTTAAAACACATGTTCTTGCAGCTGCAGTAACCTCTGGTGGGCTGTGTTTTGTTCAGTGGAGCATCAGTCAATCTGATTTTATTGCAACCCTGGGCAGACAGATTAGAGAAGCTTTGCTGATTTCTTCCCACATTCTTCCTGTTGGATCTGGGGTCAGCCATTTGCCAACTGTGCTATTTTGAGCAAGTCACTTCACCTCTCCAAGCCTAGTAAGCTAAGAATAATGATGACTCCCTTGTGGATGACTGTAAGGAGTCAGTGAGCTCATGCCCATGATGCAATAGGTACAAACCATAAGTTTACTCCCAAATATTTTCATAACACAACATGTCTCGAAAAAAATAATGCTTTTAAGTTTAGGCAATTTTAGAGAATGTTTTTGAGTGAGAGTTCCTCTTTAAAATTCCATGAATTTTCTGATAGCCTTTTTGTCTGAAACTAGTCTATTTACTTCTTTTTTTAAAGGAAAATTATTTCCTTAAAATTATTAAAATTAAAGAAAATTCCTGTAATCCTAGCACTCAAATTGCTTGAAGTCAGGAGTCTAAGACCAGCCTGATCAACATGGTGAAAATGCCTTTTTCTCTGATTTTAATAATTTTCTCTAATTCAGAATGGACATAGTCATGGCATGTGTAGAGAACGTTTATGTCACTCTGCAGCTGGCTGGTGCTGAAGAACCTGCAGCCTGGACTCAGCTGTCCTGAGAGCGACGGAACCCTGTGGCTGAGTGGTCCTGGGAACCCCATCTCCTGCCCTGCACACTCAAACGGGGAGACTGAGGCTTAAGGTACTGGCTGTGCTGGGAGGTGAGAAGGCTCTGACTCAGGGTGAACTCCAGAAAATGCGCCTTCTCTGTGTAAGCACTGGGCACAAAATGCATATCAAGGAATTATCAAGATGTGTTTATGTGTGTGCATATATTATTAGGAGTTTTAAAAATATGAAAATATCAATTCATTGAACTTGGATGACTGCGCCATTGGAAAAATCCTGTAGTCCAAAAAGTTATTAGAAGCTGTGTTTCTTTCTGTATGCATACTTAGGTAAAGAAACAGTGTACAGGGCTGAATGAGGACTGTATTCTAGTTCTCACCTTACCATGATGCAACTTAGACCCATCTTTTTAATTTTTCTAAGCCTCAGTTCTCTCATCTGTGAAATTAATAGATTAGACCACATAATCATTAAAATTCTCTCTACTGAAATTTTATGGTCCAAAAAATATTCTTGGCATGCGTGCTAGAGCTGAGACTGTCCACTCTGATTTGTAAGGTTACTTTAGTACACCCATGCTTTCACTGTTCCAGTTGACCTTGTGGTGGGTGTGATGGAGTCTAACCTGTGCTGTGACTTTTCCCCAAGTTTGCCCTGCGTCAGAAGCTGGCTAAAGGCTAGCAGGGTACATTCTAGTATTGATGTAAAGACTTACAAAGAGGCGAAGTGGGTTCTTCTATATAGTAGCATCACCGGGTGTGGTGGCTCACGCCTGTAATCCCAGCCTTTTGGGAGGCTGAGGCAGTTGGATTACCTGAGGTCAGGAGTTCCAGGCCAGCCTGGCCAACATAGTCAAACTCCATCTCTACTAAAAATACAAAAATTAGCTGGGCATAATGGCACATGCCTGTAATCTCAACTACTCAGGAGGCTGAGGCAAAAGAATCACTTGAACCTGGGATGTGGAGGTGCAGTGAGCTGAGATTGGACCACTGCACTCCAGCCTGGTGACAGAGCGACACTCTATCAATAAATAAACAAACAGCATAGACAAAACTCAAATTCCTCTTGCATTTATAGCCTCCTTCCTTAAATATGACAATCCTTTGCAATTTTTCAGGTTCTCTGGACACAAACAGAATTTATTTTCTGTTAACTACCATAATGGGTTAAATTATAAATTGAATTTTCAGGGTCAGGCATGGTGGCTCATGCCTGTAATCCCAGCACTTTGGGAGGCCAAGGAGGGTGGATTGTTTGAGGTCAGGAGTTTCAGACCAGTGTGATCAACATGGTGAAACCCTGTCTCTACTAAAAATCCAAAAATTAGCCAGGCGTGGTGGCAGGCTCCTGCAGTCCAGCTACTTGGGACACTGAGGCAGGGAAATCACCTGAACCCAGGAGGCGGAGGTTGCAGTGAGCAGAGATCGTGCCACTGCACCCTAGCCTGGGTGACAGAGCAAGACTCTGTCTCAAAAAAAAAAAAAATTGAATTTCCAGTTTGGCTTTAATGAATAGACTTCTGTTTCTATATCTGTTTCCTCAGATATGAACAGAGATATAATATTCTTCTTTTTTTTTTTTTTTTTTTTTTTTTTGAGACGGAGTTTCGCTCTTGTTACCCAGGCTGGAGTGCAATGGCACGATCTTGGCTCACCGCAACCTCCGCCTCCTGGGTTCAAGCAATTCTCCTGCCTCAGCCCCCCGAGTAGCTGGGACTACAGGCATGCGCCACCATGCCCAGCTAATTTTTGTATTTTTAGTAGAGACGGGGTTTCACCATGTTGACCAGGATAGTCTCGATCTCTTGACCTTGTGATCCACCCGCCTCAGCCTCCCAAAGTGCTGGGCTTACAGGCGTGAGCCACCGTGCCCGGCAGGATATAATATTCTTATATAACATATGTGAGGTCTAACTTTCAATTTCACCTAAAGTATGCAGTATAATTTGTTCGAATAAACCATTCATTTAGAACAGGTAGGCACTTAATTTTCTGTTTGACAAGCATTTTCCTTGAAGTCTGGAAATGTACTCTTTCACTTTTAGGATGATGTCAAGTCTCCAGAAGGGCAATTTTAAAACCAAGGGTTCTCTGCACATGCTTGTCTATCTGTATTTTGCAGAAGACTTCACCTTACCGGCCTTCAGATCTGGACAGATAGAACTTGACTTCAGAGCAGAAACCCTTTCTCAGGCTTTTTAGCCTCTGAGAGCTTCAGGGAATCCTCTGCACTCTATCCCTGGGGTTTGCCTCTTTCTGAGTGTCCCCTGATTAGGACTCAGGTAATACTGACTTGACCAGTGAGGAAGGAGGAGGTGGGACAATTTCCACAGGGCAGCTGTAATATTGCTTTCTGTACACACTGCTTTGGTTGTGATTAATCATTTCTTAGAAAAAACCCTAAAATATTTCTGTGTGGCTTTGGAGGGTACCATAAAGACCTTCCTTCCCCTCAAAGAGCTGGACCCTAACGGAGAGCTGGCAGCTGAGAGGTGTCCTGCGTTTCCGGGTCCTACAAGATGTATAATTTCATGCTCTGCAGAGCAGGAAGGTGGAGTTGGAAACATGTATTCACAATTCTCAGGAGCAGCCTTCCTGAGAATAAGAAGTTAAAACTTAGCGGCTTCAGACAACATTTGTAATCTAGCAGTTCTTGGGGTAAACCAGCCGCGCACAGTGTGGCCGGAGCTTTGGACCCTCCGCGCCGTGCAGAGCTGTGATCATCCCAAGGTCCTCCCAGGAGGGCCCATGCTGAGCTTGTTGTCAGGACCCACCCTGGTGGGCTAATGGGAGCTTCAGCTGTTGGCCACGCTGAGCCCCTTACCTCATGGGTGTCTCCACAGAGTATCCCACCACGTGGGAACTGGCACCATCAGAACCAGCAAGAGAAGCCAACTGACATCGGCTCTTCTTGCATGACTTTGTCGTGTATGCTTCTTGGTACCGGATGGATTTAGAATTTTCTCTACTATTCCACTGCAGGCATCCTTCACGATCATGCCTTTTCTCTCCCTCTTTTCTCGCCCACTGTTATTTTGATAGAGTTTCCTTTATTCCATAAAGAAATTCTTGTCTTTTCTCCACTGACTTGGTATCTCCCATCTTTTAGTGGCTATCTTTAAATGCTAGTGCTTATCTTTCTATAACAAGATGTTGTTTCTAACAGAGTGCAAACTTGGTCTCTGTTTTCTTGTCTGGAACAGCACATGGACTTTAGTATACTTCAATTATCTGAAAGTCTTCATTGCTCAACTTTCCTATTATTGTTGTCTGTATAAATATTGGAAGAATATCGCACGGTTTTGTGGTCAGCGGAATGGCGCATGGAGCACGTCTACACTGCTGTTGGGAGTGTAGACTGATACAGCTGCTACAGAAAACAGCATGCAAATTCCTTTAAGAACTAAAAGCAGAACTACCATTTGATCCAGCCATCCCGCTACTGGGTATCTACCCAGAGGAAAAGAAGTCATTCTACGAAAAAGATTACTTGCTCATGCATATTTATAGCAGCACAATTTGCAATTGCAAAAATATAGAACCAGTCCAGATATCCATCAATTAACAAGTAGATAAAGAAAATGTGACACACACACACACAACACACACACACACACACACACACACACACACACACCCATGGAATACTACTCAGCCATAGACACGAATTAAATAATGGCATTCACAGCAACCTGGATATTCTAAGTGAAGTAACTCAGGAATGGGAAACCAAACAGTGTATGTTCTCACTGATAAGTGGGAGCTGAGCTGTGAGGATGCAAAGACACAAGAATGATACAATGGACTTTGGAGACTTGGGGGAAAGGGTGGGAAGGGGGTGAGAAATAAGGGATTACACACTGGGTAAACCAAAATCTCACAGGTCACCACTAACGAACTCATTCGTGTAACTCAACACCACCAGCTCCCCAAAAATCTATTGAAATAAAAAAATACAAGTAAAAAATAAAAGCAAGAATGGCCCCTCAAAGATGCCCATGTCCTAATCCCAGAACCTGCAAATGGGTTGCCTCACATGACATGATGGTCTTCCAGATGTGATTCAGGTTCTTGCGTTGAGGAGATTCTTCTGGGTTATCTGATCTGCCCAATTTAATCGCAACATTTCCTATTACCTAAGAGGGAGGTGGGAGCATCAGGGTCAGAGAGAGGAGATTTGATGAGGGAAGCAGAGGTTGGAGCAATAGACCTGGAATCCGGAGGAAAGGTTAAGGAGCCATGGAGTGCCGGTGGCTTCTAGGAGGTGAAGTGCGGAAACGGACTCTCCTCTAGGTCTTCAGAAAGAAGGTGGCCCTGAGAACACTGGTTTCCAGCCCAGTAAAATGCATTTTAGGCTTTCTACCTTCTGAACAGTCAAAGGACGAATTTGTCTTGTATTAAGCCATAGTTTTGGTGATTTGCCACAGCAGCTCTTAGAAAACCTATACAGCTTTTGGCCCCTGGAAGTGGGGAGCTATTGTAACAAACAGACAAAAACTTGGGAGTGGCTTTGGAACTGGGTAACGTGCAAAGGCTGAAGAATTTGGGGAGCATGGCAAAAAGGCAAGATGGCCCCAAAGAGACTCTAAGTAGAAATCCAGACGTCCAGGCCCTGCCCGTGGGGGTTGGAGGGAAGGGAGCAGCAGCGTGGAGGAGGCTGTGTCATCATCAGGATGCCTGCGTCATCCCGAGTCAGCTGTTGGCGGAGACGCTACCGGTCACGGCTCGGAAGGAAATGAGAAGTTAATAAAAGCTGGAGGAAAGAAGGTGATTGCTACACAGCCGCAGAAAGCTCAGGAACTGTGTCCCACAGCTTTGCGGAAAGCCGGACCTGTGCGTGAGGAACTCGGATCCGCAGCTGAGAGATTTCCAAGCATAGAGTTAAAGGTGTGGACGCCTCTGAATGATTCTAGCAAAATGTGAGAGGAACAACATACTCAGGGAATAACCATTAAGCAAAAAGGAATTGGAGCTTGATGACTTGGGAAATTTTCAGCATGTCCAGATTCCAAAACCTGCTAAGATTAGGAGACTCACTGTCAGGAAAGCATGTTCTGGAGAGAAAGTCAAGGGTACGGTGTGGCTGGACAACCTTTTCTGATTGCCTTGGAAAGATCCAAAGGTCCCAGTGTTTGCTCGTACCGAGGGCTCTTTGGATAAATTGAACATGTGACTCACGAATGCCCTCAGCCATTGCAGCAGAGCCCAGGAATGGGGTCACTGGGTATAGACCTGTGGAGAGCCCTCGGAGCCTACCGATGTGAATGACTGTGGCCTTCGCAAGAGAGCCACAAGGTTTTTGAGAATGTTCTATCAGCAGAAACACTGCCAGCTGGAAATGAGCAGAACAGAGAGGGGATTAAATGAAGGAAAACTGTCAGACTCCCCAAACGCCGCAGGCTGCAAACAGGTGGATGAAATTACTCAGCTGCAAACACGGGCTGCCCTTCGGGAAAATGGAAGGACACCTTTGAGGTCGGAGCCGAGGGCGGGGCCGGGGCAGAGACTCAAGCCACGGCTCGTTACTCTCAGGACTTTAAGCCTAATGGAGTTTGCCTGGTTGGATTGGGAAGTTGCTTAGGACCGGTGAGGACTCCTCTGATTCTTTCTTACCTGCTTTTTCTTTGAATGGGAAGACCTAGGGTAGTCTTACCACAGCATCTGGGGAGAAAGGCAGTGCAACTTGTTTCTTGACTCTCACGGGATTCCAGATGAGAGACATTCTGACCCGGGATGGGTCATGCCCAGCGTCTCACCCACACCGGGTCTAGGTGACCAGAGGTGGGGCTTTTGAACTGACGAGACTCAGATGAGATTTTGCACTTGAGTAGACACTGTATTGGGTGGAAATACTTGGGGACCTTGAGGGGGGTGAATGCATTTTGACTCTTTGGGTACCAGAGGGCAGACTGTGGTCGGCTGAATAATCGCCCCCCCTAAGAGGTACATGCCCTAATCCCTGGAACCTATTAGTATGTTGCTTTATGGCAAAAAGGACCTTGCAGCTGTGTTTAAAGATCTTGAGATGGGGAGATTACCTCGGATTTCCCCAGGGAGCCATAAGTCATCACAGCGGTGCTTCAAATTGCAGCAGGAAGGTGAAGGAGCAACAGAGAAGCTGGCAGGAGAGGGGCTGGCTGGGCATTGCTGTTAGCGCTGAAGGTGGAAGGATGGGGTTAAAGGAAACCCGGAATGTTCCGCCATGAACTAGACTTCTCATTCGGGCAGATTCTGATACAGCTATTCAGAAGGGCTGCCCGAAACAAAAGCAGCTCGGACAAACTGTCTTGTGTGGGGAGATCTGCTTCTGTATGGAAAATGTTTTGCCTGCATCAGAGACAAACACCGAATGCACACAGGCTTTCTCGGGGGCACCCCTTCCCCAGATCTAGGAAGGATTAACGCACAGGAAAGGAGGGCAGACGTCGAACATTTTTTTTTCTTCTTCTTTTTATTGCACTTTAGGTTTGGGGGTACACGTGAAGACCACGCAAGATTGTTGCATAGGTACACACGTGGCAGTGTGATTTGCTGCCTTCCTCCCCTTCACCTGTATCTGGCATTTCTCCCCATGCTGTCTCTCCCCAACTCCCCACCCACCGCCGTTCCTCCCCTATTTCCCCCCAGCAGACCCCAGTGTGTGATGCTCCCCTCCCTGTGTCCATGTGTTCTCATTGTTCAACACCCCCCTATGAGTGAGAACATGCGGTGTTTGATTTTCTGCTCTTGTGTCAGTTTGCTGAGAATGATGGTTTCCAGTTTCATCCATGTCCCTACAAAGGACACAAACTCGTCATTTTTGATGGCTGTATAGTATTCCATGGTGTATATGTGCCACATTTTCCCTGTCCAGTCTATCATCGATGGGCATTTGGGTTGGTTCCAGGTCTCCGGTTTGACAGAGGAGCCACTACCCCAGGACACCGTCTGTTCTTCCCAAGAGCTGTGGCTTCCTGCAACGTTCCGTCTGCAGCACGTACGACCTTTGCTGGCCACGCCTCTCCTCCTCCCGCCCTCCGATAGCCTGTTTCACCTCGCGCCAAGCCTGGCTGCTTCCTGTAACTTCAGGATGGTGTCAAGGCTCAGCCCTCTGGGCCCTCCTTTGTGTTTTCTGTGCAGGACTCATCTGCGCATGCACTTTAACAGATGCCTATGCCTCTTTTTCCCTGTTACCCTGCCTTTGGCTACAGAGGTATCCCAACTGAGACCTTATGAGGGTTGAGAAAATAAACTGTATAATTCTTCTTTTCTTCAGAGTCATAAGCCAAGGAAGGCAGCGCCCAGAAACTGGAAAAGGTGAAAAACAGACTCTCCCCTGGAGCCTTCTGAAGAAATGCACCTTGCTGGCCTCCTCCTTTCAGCCCCTGAGGCCCGTTTCATGCCTCTGACTCCCAGAACTGTAGGATGGTAACTGTTGCTGGAACCCGTTCTGTCTTGGTTACATTACAATGGGAAGCAGGTGCAGGGCTGTGGCACAGGGTTGCTCGTGACCTTCAGTGCTGGGTGGGCATACGGATGCCCGGGTGGCCCCTGTTCTTCCATACGACAGGCCTACTGAGTGCTAAGTTTTAAACGCGAGAAGCAATTCCTCTTAATGAGCAGCTTTTTGACCAACCAAAGTACTGGAAGGGATTTTGAATAGGTCAGAAGCAGCTAGGGGCAATGAGTTTTATACGGATGGAAGACAGAGGGCAGGAAGCCACTTCTCTCTCAGCCTAAGCCTGAGGGCTTCCAGGCTTCGAGAACTGGGCAGTGAAGAGGTGGATGCCAGAGAGGGCTGACATGAGTGACCGAAGACGAATTAATCCATGCAAGAAGCCATGGGAAATAGCACCATCACTTCAAAGTCATCTCCTTGCAAACTGAGTGGAGAAAACAGATTGGAACTAAGATTCTGCATTGGAACAAACACCATGGACCAGGTCCAAAGATGGGCTGGCCTGAAATCCTTGCCTATGTATACAAAATGGTTCTTAGAATGAGAGGGTGTCTTCTGATTTTCTTAGCCCGACACAGAATCAATAGAAAGCTGAATGTTCCTACTCCATTCTTGTTTGTGAAGGGGCAGAATACCTCTGCGGGATTACGTTAGAGAAGGCAAGTCAGAAAAACAATGTAGACACAAGTAATGCAGCTACGACGTTTGAAAATCCGTGTGGGGCTGAGAAATGAAGATCCGAACGCAGCTATCAGCAAAGAGGCTCTTACACGGAAGTGCGCAGGTGGGGCGGCAGCCATATGTTTTCCTTTGATGATGGAAAGATCACAGACGGGGGCTGTTGCTTTAGTGGGAGCTGTCGAGAAGAGGAATCGAGAAAGCATCTGCCGTGGAGTTTTGGGGCATGTTTCTGGAAAACGGCCAAAATGGTGAGCGCCTCAAGGTCATCCTCCTTGCCCAGGTGTCAGTGAGGAGCCCAGGGGACCCTGCGTTCTTCTGTCCTTGGACCTTCCGAGGACAGTGCACCTCACACGATGCATGGCGTATTTTCCGTGACACACACATATGTGACATGTGCAGCACACACCTGGGGACCCCTTCCTATAAATACTCAGCACAGGCAGCTCTGGGCTCTGTTTAGGTTTTTTTTTTTTTTTTTTTTTTTCAAAATTAAGATTAAAAAGTAGAGCCAATTTCACCATTTTTCTCAATTGCTCAGGAAGCCAAAAAAAAAAAAAAAAAAAATGCTAGCTCTTAAAGGGTCCATGTAGATACTTCTCAACTGTTCTTCTCATGTTTTGGAAGCAGGACTCAGTGACAGCTCCAGGGTTACCTCCCAAGCTATGGCTGAGGCGGGCTCCGATGGGGACTGTCTGTCTTCTGCCCTAGCCACCTTCCCCCGACTGCACTGAGGATACTTATTGCTACGGGTGCTGAAAGGGGAAATGCTGCAGCCCCTCTGCTGTGACTTAGGTGTGTTTTGAAGTTGCTGCCTGATGTGACGGCATCCATGACAGATCCAGCGAGTGCTCTTAGGTGCACCCGGGTGCGACGCTGGACACCCTCATGGCACCACGTGGTTCCACCTGCAGATGCTGGTGGAGTTCTAAGAAGGATGAACACTCACTCAAGCTCTAGTCCTACTGTTAGAAGTGAAGTCGCTTAGCCCCTCTGAGTTGCAGTTTCCACATATATAAAATGGGTAGAATAACAACACCCGTCTCATAGGTTTGTTGGAAAAGTTACATAAAATAGTACATCAAGCACCATCCCAGCCTATAGGAAGCCCTTAGCAGCTGTGAGTGAGCTGAGTCCTTCTGTGCATGAGCTCCCAGTCTGAGCTGTATGACAGCTTTTATGGTTCTGCAGTGATCCCAGATGCACGTTTAGAAAGCCAGTTTCCTGGCCAGGCACGGTGGTTCACGCCTGTAACCCCAGCACTTTGGGAGGCCAAGGCGGGCAGATCACCTGAGGTTAGGAGTTCATGACCAGCCTGGCCAACATGGTGAAACCCTGTCTCTACTAAAAATACAAAAATTAGCCAGGTGTGGTGGCACATGCCTGTAGTCCCAGCTATTCAGGAGGCTGAGGCAGGAGAATTGCTTGAACCCAGGAGGTGGAGGTTGAAGTAAGCTGAGATTGCGCCATTGCACTCCAGCTTGGGCAACAAAAGCTAAAACTCTTTCTAAAAAAAAAAAGGCCAGTTTCCTAATCTAAATAATGGGGGATACCCTGGTATGGTTTGCTGTGTCCCCACCCTAATCTCATCTTCAATTGTAGCTCCCATAATCTCCACGTGTCATGGGAAGGACCAGGTGGGAGGTAATTGAATCATGGGGGCGGCTCTTTCCCATGCTGTTCTCATGTCAGCGAATAAGTCTCATGAGACCTGATGGTTTTATGAGGGGTTTCCTCTCTCGCTTGGCTCTCATTCTCTCTTGTCTGCTGCTCTGTAAGATGTGCCTTTCGCCTTCCACGGTGAGTGTGAAGCCTTCCCAGGTACGTGAAACTGTAAGTCCATTAAACCTGTTTTTCTTTATAAGTTACCCAGTCTTGGCTATGTCTCCACAGCAGTATGAAAATGAACTAATACACAAGGTAACCTCTGGGCCAACTGAAAAGTGATTTGCGCCAAGTGATTGCAAAGTTTCCTTTCTGCTTGAAAAGTCAACTCCAAGCAGAAGACAAAATCAAAAGTGGAGTCTTACACAGACTAAAACTATCTCCAAATTCTGTGCTGGTGTTTTCGGGCAGAAGTGGGGCATCTTTAGCCTCCATGAAGTCTCTGCTCAAGCTCCGTATTTTTTTTAACCTCCATCATGAAGCTCTTTCAGGGAGAGGAAAGGCAGTTTCCTGGCACCCATGATGGACCTGCCTCTCCCTTGGTTTAACTTTTTCTCAGTCTTTCCTCATGGGTGTTTTCATCACTCTTAAAATCATACCTGCCTGGCTCTGCCTTGCTGATTATTTTAATATTATTCTAGACATGCTGTAGGCTATGACATCGCCTTTGTCTAATACAATAATGCAACAATACTGTTTTTATGACTCTCCGTGCTTTCCTAGACACGTCCTGATCGGTGCTTTCCAGGGTGTTAGCCACAGATTCTGGAGTTTGCATGAAGTTTCAGCATGAGGTGCCCTGTCCACATCCTCTCCAGCCAAGCAGACAGCAGGCTTCATGCACAGTTCCCCATCACTGCCCAGGTATTTACCTGGCTGCCTAGCGTGCGTCTCCAGCACAGCCATGCCAGGTGTGAAGAACAGAAAGATAAAGAAGACACAGCCTCTTGGTGCCGACAAGATAAGATGTGTTAGGTGCAGGGCGTTGTGTTTAAGGGCGCTCCCAGCAGGGAAGCCAGAGGGAAGGGGAAGGGGCAGGACCTCCCAGAGCTGTGGGCTGCAGAGGCTCTTCCAGGATGAGAAAGCCTGACCCAGGTGACAGTGGGGGGCAGGGCCAGGAAGAGTGGGCCATCCCTGCAGGCCAAGGGAGCAGCAAGATAATCATGCAAAGTTAACAAGCTTCACCAGTGGCTTTGCTTAGCCGGGAAGGGGCTCAGACCCCGTGTTTTAAATGGATTAAATGTTTCTATTTTTGGTGAGCTTTAAAAAAAGTCAAGGAACCCAATGCATGGTTTTCTAGTGTTCTGTATCCTGAACTACTCCAGAAAAAAAAAAAAAAAAAGAAAGAAAGAAAAGAAAAGGTACATGCAAAAGCTAAAATGAAGTTTCTTGTCTTGGCCTCTGGGAATTCTGCTATCCTTGTCCACAAAGGGAGTGCAAGTCCACAAATGTGATTTTCAGCATCACTTCAAGGTGCTACTTGTTGTAATGCTTTTCAGTAGCTAAGCCTCCCCCCGCCGCCCCCAAAAAGCTAGAAACGAAGCAGGTCCGCTTGCCCTGCTGGCGTCCAGGGGAGGAGCAGGAGGCTCCTGTGGAGAGACCTGGCTCTCCTCACAGCTCTCTCCATTCAACTCAGCCCCTTTCACTCACCTCCACAAGCACTCGCAGAATGAAATTGGAGTTTTACCTCCTTCATGAAGCTCCTCCCGGGAGGGGAAAGGCAGTTTCCCAGCACCCACAGTGCATGTGACTCCCATGGTTCAACCTTTTCTTAATCTTTACTCATGGTGTGTTTTTACTGCTCTGATCATACCTGCCTGGAGGTGACTTGTTGGTTATTTTAATGTTATTCTGGATGTGCTCTAGACGATGATGTCACTTTTGAAGTAACACAGCAACACTCTTTTCTTACTCCCATGACTACCTATTACAATACCTTGCTCCCAATTCACAGGTGGCCACGGTTTTGTAGACCTGGACCCAGAGCCTCTGCTCCACAAAGGGCAAGTGGGGCTTCAGGAAAAAGGCTGTCGTCCAGGTGGGAGATGGATTTGATTGACCAGAAGTCAAATGTGCCTCCATCCTGGGTCTCTCCTAAGAAATATTACTAAGACTTTAGGAGAGGAGAAACAAAACGCCCTTTGAAGTGGGAGCGAGAGATGATCAAAGATGCACCTCGGCTGCTGAGTGTGCGGGGTTCTTCTGCACAGCATGGGGAGGGGATCTTGCAGGACAAACCTGTCCTTGTCTGCAGCGTCAGCCGGCCCCGGCCAGCCCACGGCCAGCTCCCCAGTGAAGCCTCTGCCTGGGGAGGCTTCCAATTACCAATCCACCTTCTGCCCTCCGACCCGGCCTTCTGAAAAGAGATTTGTTTTCCTGCCTGGGCTGGTACAGTAGCTGATGGAGTGCAGAGCCACGTGGAGCTGTGCACGGGGTGAAAGCCATTATGCTGGGTCCGTCTCACCAACTGGTCAGAAAGGAAGGTTCCTGGTGGAATGTTTCCCCCTAAATATATGGATGTATTGTTTGGAACCCCATCAGGAGTGATCATTTCTGAAAGCAGTCCCCCCTGCTGTGGTGCTTAATAGTTATTTGCCATTATGCTTGCTTTGTGTCAGGAGCTAAAGTAAAAAACGCTCTGAAAACAGCTGTTTATGCATCGCGTGAGACTTTAATAAGAAACTCATGGGCATGAGATGCCGGCTGGCAGTGTGTGAGGCTTCCTTGTTCTGTCTTCAATTAAAGGAAACATCCACTGTGAGGTCGTTAACAGGAAGAGGACTTCAAACACACACACAAAGGATAGAGGAATTAAAAAGGAAAAGCATTTTTAACAAAGGATTAAAAGATGCAGCGATCTAGGCATTCAAAGGCGTGCACAGACGCCTGTCACCTGCAGTCTCAGTAAGCACGAGGGGAGATCCCGTGATTAGCTGGTGCAGGGGCCAGGACGGGGAGGACCCCCAGCAGGGCAGGGGTTCTGGGACGTGGCAGGGACCCCAAGGCCCTGAAGCTGCACACAGCTTGGGGAAGGCTCTGGGAAGGGGAGCCGGCCCTGCCTTTCAACGTGGGAGTTACCGAAGGGCCGGGGACTGTCCGTGGCTACCGTATCCAGCATTCGCTTAGCGGGTTCGAGAAGTGACCGGCAGTGTCTTCAGGCTGGAGATCAATGCATTTCTGCAACATTCATAAGGAAACATCTGGGGCGGGAATGCCCACTCTTCTGCCACCACCTAGTTTTAGTAAGCTTCCTGTATTTATTAGAAAATGAAACACAAGCTGATTTCGAGTGGCCATGCCCCTCATTTCTGAGTGGTTCTGCCTGCATCATCCTGATCTGAAGTTATCATGCTTTTACACCTGGAGGGGTGTCACCCCAGAGTGTCCCTCTGTTTTTCTCTTAGTAACAGACCCTGTCCTCTCAACGCCACCCCCTCCACTCCACCATCTATGCTGGCAGGTAGATCTGGGTAGGAGCTCATGGAGGCTGATAGGGTTTGGCTGTGTCTCTACCCAGATCGCGTCGTGTACTCCCACAATCCCCACACGCTGTGGGAGGGAGCTGGTAGGAGGTGATTTGAACTGTAGAGCTGGTTTCCTCCACACTGTCCTCGTGGTAGTGAAGGTCTCACGAGATCTGAAGGGCTTGCTGAGGATTTCTGCTTTCACCTCTCCCTCGTTTTCTATTGCCACCGCCTGTCAGAAGTGCCTTTCGCCTCCCGCCATGATTCCGTGGCCTCCCCAGCCACGTGGAACTGTAAGTCCAATGAAACCTCTTTTTGTTCCCAGTCTCGGGTATGTCTCTATCAGCAGTGTGAAAATGAACTAATAGAGCTGCATCCTGGATGAAGAAGCAAGGTCAGAGCTCGGGCAGGCTCCAGGTGCCTCTGCGTCTTCCTCTGGCCACAGACTGGGCCGTGGGCTTGGTGGCGGGGGCAGATTGACTTCACGAAGCAGAAAAGACCGGTTTCGGGAGGTGGGGCAACCAGAAGGTATGGCTGAGGTTCCAGGGTGACCTCTGGGAGCAGCCCCTGCACACCCTGGGCCGCCTCTGGACTGCTATGGGAGGGGGACGTGAACTCCTCTCTCCTGTGAGCCTGTGTGTCTGCTTAGCTGAGGCTCGTGCTAACACATCAGTCATCTCCATGAAGTTCCTTTGATATGAGAGTGGAGACAGCCAGTTTCCTGGATTTGACCCATTTGAGATAGTTTTATCACTTGGCTTCTCATCCCTGAGAAGTCTTTCCAACTTAAATTTGTATAATTACCTTCTAATTTCACATATTTGGGAAGAGAAAGCTGTGGAATCTCTTGCTGTTAAATCTTTTGCAGTACATTTCAAAGAATCAGGACTGAGGTGTCAAGCAGCATATTCAAAATACAAAAAGGTAGGCATGTTTATAAATCGCTTTTGCCTTAAAAAAATCCATCTCATTTTTTTTAAAAGATGAGGTTACCTTTGTTGGCATTTCATCAGTTTTAATTCCCAACAAGTTGCTGAAGACAAAGGGCAATTATTTTTATTTTTTAAATGAAAGAATAGGAGCCTTCCATCTTTTCTAGTAGAAAGAGAAAATTGGCACTGAATAAACAGGAAGAAATAACACTAATGGCAGAAATGAAAAAATGAAACTCAGTGTCTACAGTGGCATGGCGAGAGGGTGACAAGAGCCTGGGTCAGGGAAGCTCCAGGTGTCCTGGGCAAGTGACCCGCAGAGGATGGCTTATCATATTGGATGCTTGCCTCGGATACTGGCTGAGCAAGAGGCATCAGAGCTCACTGCTAGGAAAACAGCAAAAGGAGAAATACTCTGTGTTCCTGCATTTCTCACATGACTATAACCTGGCCGGTGTCTCCAGGAACCTTTACCTTTGAGCTCATTTAGGGAATGATCTATGATTCAGTCTCTTAAGCTTCCTTTTTTCCTTTTTTTTTTTTTTTTTTTTTTTTTTTGGAGATGGAGTCTTGCTTTGTCGTCTGGCCAGAGTGCAGTGGCACCATCTTGGCTCACCACAACCTCCACCTCTCAGCTTCAAGCGATTCTCCTGACTCAGCCTCCCGAGCAGCTGGGACTACAGACACCTCCACCACGCCTGGCTAATTTTTGCTTTTTTTTTTTTTTTTTTTTTTTTTTTTTTTTTTTTTTTTTTTTTTAGTGGAGATGAGGTTTCACCACATTGGCCAGGATGGTCTCAATCTCTTGACCTAGTGATCCACCCGCCTTGGCCTCCCAAAGTGCTCGGATTATTGGAGTGAGCCACTGCGCCCGGCAGCTCGCTTTCTTGAGTTTATCTGCCCTTCATTCTGTTTGAAATCATTGTTTTATCCTGTGCGTTTTCCTCTTCCTGCCTTCAATTAAATGATTGCCTCCTAGAGATTAACCCCTCCATCCTTGTTGTATTTCACTGCCCAGGACAGGCATCATTCCATTGGCTTTTTCATTATTTCTTTTTGTTCACCGCAAAGTAGCTACTTTCAAACACAGGGGATGGTGATTGTTCTCAAACCATTTTGAATTTCTCTATAAAATGTCATGAAAATAATGTTTTTTTGTTTGTTTGTTTGTTTTTTTATTATTATTTTTTTTTTACTAAAACAAACATATAGGTCATGCACTGTCTTTCCCATTTCTACCAACCTTACCATTCTATTGGGAGAAGAAATCAAGTTTTTCTGGTGTAACTTGTCCCATCCAAGTCCATAAACATTGGGGGCAGCCCCCATGGTAGTTTCCGTGTTTCCCCACCAGGCCCAGCGAAAGGCTGAGAATCCCGTTCCCGGCTGGGCACAAAGTGAAGGGGGTTGATTTAAGTCATCCCCCCGATATTCCATCTGCAGAGCAGAACAGCACGTCTTCCAGGTCCTGTTTTAGGCTTTCTTCTTGAGTAACTGCTCTAATCTCCCGCGCAGCATGAGTTTTCTTTTTCCTTTTTTTGGGATGGAGTTTCACTCTTGCTGCCCACACTGGAGTACAATGGCGTGGTCTTGGGTCGCTGCAACCCCCACTGCCCGAGTTCAAGCTATTCTCCTGCCGCAGCCTCTTAAGTAGTTGGGATTACAGGCACACACCACCACACCCAGCTATTGAATTTTTTAGTAGAGTTAGGGTTTTACCATGTTGGCCAGGCTGGTCTTGAACTCCTGACCTTATGTGATCTGCCTGCCTCGGCCTCCCATAGTGCTGGGATTACAGGTATGAGCCATCGTGCCCAGCCCGAGTTTTCTTTAAGGACATTAATAGATGACTTTCAGGCTGTCTCTTTTGCATTTTAAGTTGGTATGTTACTGCACGAGCTCTGTTATGACCTTCGCATGGCTCACTTTGACTATGCCCAGAACTCAGGAAAGCCTTCGTGCATCTGTGTTAACTCACATGCTAACTATGTAATTTTGAGAAGGTTCTCCCATTTCTAAAAGGGAGAAGATGCTACCTTCTTAAGAGAATTGAATTAGATCATGCATACGAAATTTCCTCACCCACACAACACACTCACAAATACTATTCCACCTTCCTTAGGACGGTGTGAGTTTTCTGCTGGTAGTTTTGGTGGAAGACCCACTGTGGCAAAATGGAGAGTGTGCCTGAGCTTTGGCGCTCGAGATCTAGCCCTGTCAGAGCTCTCCTCTGCCACGTTTTCCAACATCAGACTTATTTGCAGAAAGCATTATGTGAAATCTCGGCATACTGCCTGACTCCCAGTAATAGCAGCTGTAACTTGCAGTTACTAATATCTAAGTCATCAAATTGTGCCTTTCGTTATGAGATGTATTCAGAGCTAGAAATCTCTACTGTGTCTCATCGTCATTCTTGATAAATTTCCAGGTGAAATGGCTGAAAAGCAGATATGAATCATAGGAAAATTGCCAGGTGACGCCACACTCGAGGCCGCTTCCACAGAAGGCCTCGGGCGGGCTGCAGCTTCCACTCACCCTCCTTTCAGGCATCTGCGCGTGCCACGCTACCATCCACTTGACTAACGCTTCATTTTCCTTTGCGTCGAGGGAGGTGCCCCGTGGTAAGGCAGGTCACGCCTCCCCACCTCAAGGTCTCCGTTAAAACGCAGGGCAGCACCCAAAAACGCAATTCAAGTAATGACACGCGATCAATGTCAGCCTCACAAGGGATTAATTGTTGCATCAAACGCCCAAGAACCACTGTGGTACACTGATGTTATAAAAGAAATGAACGGATGTGCTGTAAGCAGACAAAGAGGATCTCTAAAATTGCCAAGAGCTGAGCCAGTAAGGACGCAGGACCACGTAGACAGCACACATCACATCACTCCAGAGGTGCATTTGGAAGGATGGGAAATAAAAAATAATTAATGCAGATTCCCTGAAAATAATGCAAGAAGTGTTGCTGAATAACTGATAAGCAGAAGAAAAGAAGAAATGCATGCCGTGATTAATTCTTAACAGTTTGGTTGAATCAGATACTGCCATTAAGCTAGGGCAAGTTTGCTTATTAAAGGGTCTTTGTGAGTCTGAGACTGCAAATCTCAACTCTAGAGATGGAGGCCTCAGAGATTTTGTAACTGACTCATCCAACCCATTAGAAAACCCAAGGCCACACACACAGCCAATGACAGAGCTGGATACTACTGAGCATCATAGGACACCCAGGGCCTTGAGGAGCAGCAGTCACAGATCCTCCAGCACTCTGGGCTCCGTACACTTGAGATAATGTCAACTCTGGGCCAACTGAAAAATAGATTGAGCCAAGTGATTGCAAAGTTTCCTTTCTGCTTGAAAAGTTGACTTCAAGCAGAGAGGCAAAATTTGTAATTGAGTCTATATTAGACTATATAAGACAGTGAAGTGGTGGCTTAAAAGTATTTAAAGCCATTCGAAATGAGCTTGCTTTCAATAATTCCATCAGGTTCATCAAACAATGCTGCTATTTTAAAAAGGATTTACTCCTTCATTTTATTAAATATGTCTCTGGAAGAGAATAGATATTCTCTTATTCTGTTGGGCATCTGGAGCTATTCTGGGCATACCATTTTATCTATACAATTTTATAAATAAAGAGAATATGTCACCCTGGATGTTACTAATCTAAATCAATTGGACTTCATTGTGTGTGATTTTCCTGGTGACTGAGCTGTTTTTCTTTGGTGTTTATACTAGACACTTTGGATGCCCACATGATGAGGTGTCCTATAAATACTGCTTTACTGCAGAAGACCCATTTCTTCAAACATAAAACTTCTGGACATTGTACTTACACAGTGGCAAGTGTGGAGATTGATCAGCGTTGAAGCATCCTTTCTGTGAAATACTGTATCATGGAGATGACACCGTGCTGTGGAAATCCCACACCAGCGCGGCAGGGAAATGGATGAAAAGAAAGGCTGCTGCCCTGTTACCTGCAAATGGCAATTTCTCCTGCGTCCATTGACTGTGGAGCTTTCATCTTCAGAGGTGCTTTCCCTCTTTTGTATGATATATTTGTAATCAACGAAGCTTGGGAAGAACCTATCAAATGCTGGGAGTATTTGTATGTGGGTTATGAAAACATGGCTGGTCATCCACCCATCTCCCACCTTTAAAGAATTCTACCCTCTGCGCCAGGTGCGGTGGCTCAAGCCTGTAATCCCAGCACTTTGGGAGGCCGAGGCGGGTGGATCACGAGGTCAAGAGATCGAGACCATCCTGGTCAACATGGTGAAGCACCGTCTCTACTAAAAATACAAAAAATTAGCTGGGCATGGTGGCGCGTGCCTGTAATCCCAGCTACTCGGGAGGCTGAGGCAGGAGAATTGCCTGAACCCAGGAGGCGGAGGTTGTGGTGAGCCGAGATCGCGCCATTGCACTCCAGCCTGGGTAACAAGAGCGAAACTCTGTCTCAAAAAAAAAAAAAAAAAAAAAAAAAAAAAAAAAAAAAGGAATTCTACCCTCTGCAAGAATTACCAGGGAGACGCAATCACTCAGTGCCACCCTCCGAGTCCTGTCCTGCCATGCCCAACTCCACCCCACTGGTGTGGGAGACACAGCAGCCCATGGCCGCCTGCTCCTTGTGCTCTGCCAGCTTCCCATTTCAGCAAAGACGCAGGCACCTGTGTCTGTGTGGACTTGAGAACCTCTTCTGTGTGCTCCAACTTCACGGCCACACAGGGAAGGCTTCTAACCTTCTGCTGTTACACAAGCGCTCAGCCAGCTGGAGCCAGGTCGTGGGGTGCCAGGCACCCTGACCTCAGAGAGGTTCCTCTGGGGCCCCCAGGCCTTTGGCTTGGGGTCATGGAGCACCCACCGGCTACAACACCCCCAAGGGGTCAGGAACACAAGCAAAATCCTCAACTCAGGTGCACGTATTCGAGCCCCAGGCTTCATGTCTTGGGACTGAAGGGGCTTCAGAGTGAGGTGAGCCGCAGCTCAAGACAAGGTGGCAGAGTCTGGGGAGGGTACGGCTCTGGCTGCTCTGTAGTGTTCTCTCAGGAATGTTCCAGAACACTTGCTTGAATGTGGGGATACTCAGTGCCTCTGACCTTGGCTTCTGGGCTTCAGGAGAAATTCCTAGTCATCGGGAAAAGTCTTCATCTAAAGCAGGTGTCCCCAAACTTTTTACACAGGGGACCAGTTCACTGTCCCTCAGACCGTTGGAGGGCCGCCACATACCGTGCTCCTCTCACTGACCACCAATGAAAGAGGTGCCCCTTCCTGAAGTGCGGTGGGGGGCCGGATAAATGGCCTCAGGGGGCCGCATGCTGCCCGCGGGCCGTAGTTTGGGGACGCCTGAAAAGCATTTGCTATATTTAGGCCTAGAGAGGTGATATGGGATAAAAATCTGGAGAGCTGTTGAGAATTTAGGAAGGGAGACAGGTCCTGGACGGACTGGCAGATGGGACAGCGACTGTGAGGACATTCAGTCACAGACCCAGCGGGAGACAGGAAGGCCAGAGGGCCCCCGGGAGGGGTGCAGGTCCCCATAGAAACTACTCCGGTATCCTTCCTGCAGGAGAGCCACTTCACGCTGCTTCAACTCCGACACTCAGCTTAGAGGCTGCTTTTGCAGTAAAAATAGTGTCTTTTAACCTTGGAAGATAAGAAAAGTAGCTCATGTGACTGAGCACTTTGGGGAAATCGGCTAAGGGCTCCGTTTTCCCATTATACCCCACAACTGTGCTCTGTTAGGCCCGTTTCACAGATGAGGAAAGCATTAACTTGCTCAGCAAGGCAGACAACGGCGAGCAGCCTCTGCACCCAGCAGCGCGACTCCAGACCCCAGGCTTCAGCACCTGACTCTGCCGCTCCCCTGCCTTCCTGCTCCCATGTCGCTGGCAATGTCTTCTACTTTCTCGAGTTTTTGAAAGTCTTTGAGGAAAACCGTTATCCATGGAGAATAGCACAAAGCAGGGCTGTTTTAGCATCAGTTTCTGGCACAAAAAGGAGGGAGATCTGTAGATTCTCCTTCTATGGCAAACACCTTTAGCAAAAACCAGAGTGGAGATAAAACCCTTTGCATCCTCCAGAGCCTTTGTGATCATATAGAAACATGCATCCATCCCACAAACTTTAATGTGTACCTGCTGCCTGCCCCAGGCACTTATTGGACAACCAAAGAAACCACAGTGTCCATCCTGCAGTGCTGGCATTTTGCTGGTGGGAGACAGCCATGAAATGAGGGGTCTCATCAGTCAATCCCTATATAGAAAGAGAAAGAGAGACAGACAAGGCCTTACTCCTGTCACCCAGGCTGGGGTGCAGTGGAGTGATCACGGCTCACTGCATCCTTTATCTCCTGGGTTTAAGCAATTCTCTCTCTCCATATACATACAGGAATTGTGGTGCACATCTATAGTCCCAGCTACTTGGTAGAGAGAATTGTGTGTGTGTGTATGTATGTATGTATGTATGTATGTATGTATGCATACAGGGTCTTACTCTGTCACCCAGGATGGAGTACAGTGGCCTGATCACAGCTTACTGCAGTCTTGACTACCTGAGCTCAGGTGATTCTCTCACCTTAGCCTTCCGAGTAGCTGGGACTACAGGCACATGCCATGGTACCTGGCTAATTTTTGTATTTTCTGTAGAGACAGAGTTTCACTATGTTGCCCAGGCAGGTCTCGAATTCCTGAGCTCAAGTGATCTGCCCACCTCAGCCTCCCAAAGTACCACAAATTTTAATTTTTTTTTGGAGAGATGTGGTCTCGCTAAGTTGCCCAGGCTGGTTTCAAGCTCCTGGGCTCAAGTGATCTTCCCACCTCAGCCTCTCCAAGTGTTGGGATTACAAGCATGAGCCACCACAACTGGCTGACTTGATTTTAAAATTTAAAGAACATTCTGACTTCTGCGTCTAGAAGGGACTGATCAGCCATGGGATAGACGTAGAAAGACCAACGAGGAGACTGTTGCAGTAACTCAGGTGGTGAAGGAAGACACGCTGGGATCTGGGTGTGAGCGGGATCTGCTCGTGCCTGGGGTGTAGGTGCTGGAGACGGTGCCATCATCGACACCACGTCTCTGTCCCGAGCACCTGCGAGGATGGACTTGCATTCGGAATAAGTGGGGACGGCTGGAAGGTGAGCAGTGTGGCAGTGGACCGTCATTAGCTCAGGGCTGGCTGTATTGATTCTGAGATGCCGGTGAACTCCCACATGGGAGTGTGAAATCAGTGCTCTGATGTGTGACCTGGAATGGGGGAGAGAGGTCTAAAAGAGACATGTAAGTTTGACAGAGGATTTTAAGCCATAAGATGGGATTCCATCACCCAGGGAGGAGGCTTCGTGACAAATGAGAAGAGGGCCCCATGTCCTGAGCCTGCCACTCAAAAGGCACCTGCATCTTCTCCTGCTTATCGTGACTTGAAGTTGAATGCAGTGAGAATCGCAGGCCCACACTTTGGCATACGTCCGTTCAGATGACCTCTCAGGACTGTAGGTAGCACTAGCCAAGCCCCCTGTTTCCCAGGGATTTTTAGTGACCTGTTGATGAGACCACCTTGAGGGTGGGGTAAGGTAGCGTGATCTCGGTGGGGTCTGGGCACCGGGTAAAAGTGGATCCTCTAGATTCGATTCCCGTTCACAAGGCGGAGTCCTCTGTGCTGTAAAGTGGCTCTACCTGCAGGGTGAGAAACCAAGACCACCAGTCACATACCACCACGCTGGTCTCACTCCTGCGGCAGAGTAGGTACCAAGCGTGGTACATTTTGTTGTGGTGGTGGCGGGAAGTGATTTTTACTTTCCTGAATCCATTTTCAGAAACAAAGCTGAAATATACGTTAACCGCCTGAACTTTCAAGAGCCTGAGCTATGCCAGGATTTGTAACGCTGTTCCCAGTACACATCTGGAGAACCCAGGCACCTGCAGATGTGTGGTCAGCTCTTACTCTGCATTTAATCAGAACTCGGATGTGGGCAGCAGCAGCTGCAAATCCCACCTGGAATTAGGAATCTGGTCTGGATGAGTCACACCTGTGAACACACCATATATTTGCAATTTAACATTCCTTCTTGTATAGCTCTCATGATGAAGCACATTCTATGAATTTTCAGACATTCCTTACCAAGTCCTAATAATCAAAACCTTTATTTACATTTCAGATAACTAACTAGATCTAAAATACAGTGATATGCTCCTTAGTTGTGAAAACAAACAAAGAAAATCTTAAAGTATGTAAATGATTACAATGGAATGGAAAACAAATAAGATAAAATAGTCCAAAGGCTGGGCATAGTGGTTCATGCCTATAATCCCAGCACTTTGAAAGGCCAAGGTGGGCAGATAATGTGAGGTCAGAAGTTTGAGACCAGCCCGGCCAACATGGTGAAACCCTGTCTTTGTAAAAATACAAAAAATTAGCCAGGCATGGTGGCATACACATGTAATCCCAGCTACTCAGGAGGCTGAGGTATGAGAATTGCTCGAACACAGGAGGCAGAGGTTACAGTCAGTGAACCAAGATTGCAATACTGCACTCCAGCCTGGGAGGCAGAACAAAACTTCATGTTAAAAAAACAAACAAACAAACAAAAAAGTCCAGAATACCAAGTGCAAGCCATTTGGCCTAGAGATGGCTTTAGAATACATCTCCAGTGTAATCTGGTGGCACATTAGTTTGTACAGGATCTGTTTTTCATGTACCTTAAAAGAATTACCTTTGTAAAGGTCAATTTGCAGTGCGTGAAATGTTGATAAGAGGAATCAATATTTAAATTCGTTGTTACTTTCTTGCTTTATAAGTTCTTTTGGATTAGAGTGAAATGAGGGTTTCCCTGGATGGCCACAGGGAGAAGAATGAAGCTGGATCCCTACTTCTCACCAAGGACAAAAATCAACTCAAGATGGATTAAAGGCTTAAATCTAAGTTCTGAAACATAAAACTTCCAGAGAAAAACCTAAGAAAAACTCTTCAAGACATTGGCCTAGGCAAAGAATTTATGACTAAGACCCCAAAAGCAAATGCATCCAAACCAAAAATAAATAAATGGGACCAATTAAACTAAAAAGCTTCTGCACAGCAAAATAAATAATCGGCAGAGTAAACAGACAACCCACAGAATGGGAGAAAATATTTGCAAACTATTCATTCAACCAAAAACTTGTATCCAGAATCTACAAGTAACTCAAACAAATCAGCAAGAAGAAAACAAATAATTCCGTCAAAAAGTGGGCAGATGATATGAATAGACATTTATCAAAAGAAGATGTACAAACAGCCAACAAACATGAAAAAATGCTCAACATCACTAATCATCAGGGAAGTGCAAATTAAAACCAAAATGAAGTACCACCTTACCCCAACCAGAATGGCCATAATTAAAAGGACAAAAACCAGCAGATGTCGGTTGAGCTGTGGTGCAAAAGGAACACTTACTTAGACACTTCTGGTGGGAATGGAAGTTAGGACAACATTTATGAAAAACACTATGGAGATTCCTTAGAGAGCTGAAAGCAGATCTACCATTTCATCCAGCCATCCACTGCTAGGTATCTATGTAAAGGAAGTCATCACATTAAAAAGAGACCTGCGCATATGTGTTTATCACAGCAGAACCCACCATGGCACAGACATGGGACCAAGCTAAGTGCCATCAACCAATGGGTGGATAAGGAAGTGTGATATGTGCACATGATGGAATACTACTCAGCCATAACAAGGAATAATGCTTTTTACAGAAAGGTGGATGGAACTGGAAGCCATTATTCTAAGTAAAGTAACTCAGGAATGGAAAACCACACACTGTATATTCTCACTTTTAAGTAGAAGCTGAGCTATGGGTATGCGAGGGCATCCGGGTGGTGTAATGGACACTGGAGACTCAGCAGTTGGGAGGGTGGTCGAGGGTAAGGGGTAAAAAAAAATGACATATTGGGGACAATTTACACTGTTCTGGTAATGGGTGCACTAAAATCTCAGCCTTCATTATACAAGTCATCCACGTAATCAAAAACCACTTCCACATCTAACGCTACTGAAATGGAAAAAGGAAATAAGGGCTTTCTTCTTAACGGAGAGAAAGGCGGATTCTGCATGGGCTGTCCTGCATGCAGGCTGGCGGCTATGGCTGGCCTCAGGAGGACATGGATAGTGGCTTGTCACATGGAGAGACTTACCAGGCAGAGCACATCCGCAGCTGGGATCATGAGTCATAAACAGCGGAGAGCCAGGGTGGACCAAAGAGTTCCTGGAACGGTAGAGCTGAGGGTGTCTACCTCATCTTCCTCAGAAGGGGGATTTTTAAAAAAATCTGTCCCGTGGAAAATTGTATGACTCTGAGTGGAAAGACACAAGCTGACCAGACAGCACAGGCCTCAGGAGCCACAGCCCTGCTTCAGCCAAGAATGCTGATTCTTGTATGTGGCGAGGGCTTCCCCCGTCCTCCGCAGCACCCTGGTTCCATCACTTCATCTGGTGAGAAGTAAGAACAGCCTGCTGAGGAGTGTGCCTGGGGGCCCATCAGTGCTCCGGGCTGCCCACCCTGAGGTCATCGGGCCTCTGTGCCTCTGTGCCCTTGAGTTCAAGTTGAGATAGGTGCCCATGGCTGTGGACTGTCAATGTCCTTCCGACTCTGAAATTCGGACAGTTTCTTCTCCAAGGAACTAAGTGTTCCCTGGAGGCTCTTGAAAGAAGTCTGCAGTGGCCTGGGATTTTACACACCCAGCCCCAGATTACCCCAAGGATGGGCTTCAGCCTCAGCCTGTGTCCAGCCCGAGACAATTTGCAGGCATGTCTCAAGGTCTGGGTAGCAAGGGATGCAGTGACAGTGGAACAGGAATTAAGGCTTCCAGTATAGGTGGGGAACAGTCACTTCTGCACATCCCCTGAAAACGTTATCCTCTAAAGACATTCCACACACTAAAAATGCTATGAACTTTGCTATTTCTAAAAATATCCTACCAGCTCCACCAGTAAATATGGCTTCTCTTCCAATGACGAGTCAAATGCATTTTACATCAATGGCTCTGCATCCTGGAGAAACGGAGTTGTTTCTCAAATGGATTTATTTGTGGTGAAGATATTTTTCCATGGTGCTGCTCCAACAGAGGTCATTTCTAAGAAATTTCTAATTTCCCTGGAGTAAAATGAATGCTTCAAAGTCAAAGAAGAAGGATTTTTTTACTCCAGAGAAACTTCTAAATCTTTTTCAAAAGTGGCTTTTTGCTTTTGAGATCAAACTTTGCTCTAACCAGTTTCAAATATCTTCTCTTTTTTTTTCTATCTCTATCCCAGCTTTTTTAACTGATGCAAACTTTGAGTATCAGGGTAAACCACTAACCTCATACTTATCCTTTTAAAACACTTCTAACTTCTGTTATTTCCATTTCTTCATATTCCACCAATGACAGTATATGATTTTTTCAAAATAAGTCTGTCCTCAAACACCACAATCACATACTTAAGTTTATCATCATTATTGATTTCCTCCTTTCATGTCTAACTGTTGCTTGCTGCCTGTGAGAGCTGCAGTACAGACGCTCCCCTCCCCAGGAGGACAGTTGTCTATTAAATGTTACACGTGAGGCGTCATCTGTATCCAGCATGTCTGGATGAAATAACTTTGGATTTATAATATTTGGGGAATCTGAAGATAGTTATTGCTGCTGTTTAGATCAAAATTTGGAATGCTGTGGAAAGTACCAACGAGTCCTAGCACAAGGAGAAAGGAAATGAAGTGCTTTTAATTTTCAAAGGATTATTTAATAATTTAGTTCCCAGCTGGTTGACTAACCAGGACCAATGGGACCTCAAACCCATTTTAGAGGCAGCTGGGGACATTAATTATGAATAAAAAACAAATGAAAAAAAAGATTGTATCACCCCTTCTCCCAGTATTTTCTCAATAAGATAGGGTCTGGAAGGGGGCTACCAATGAACGCAAGATACAGTAAAGAGACTCTAACCGTAAAAACTCAGTGGCTTCCCAGGGCTGTGGGCTTATCCCTCTCTCACTATGACATTTCATCCTCCACTCCATACACCCAAGTTAACTAAAGGGAAAAACAGTCAACAAAACAAACAGATTCCAGGAAAGTCTGTATGGCAGTATTTGTACATGGGAGCGGCCCTGGGGTGTGTCCATTCCTTTGGGGTCCCAGATGGTTTTCCCTTTTAGAAGTGTTAAGGATCTGGGTTTACTGGGGTTTCATTTTCCCATCTTTAAAAATAAGTTAGATCTGGCTCTTTCCAATATTCTGTGCTCTTTGGAGTCCAAGTGCCACCACAGATTTAAAGCTGTTTTTCCTTTGCCTCTCCACTTGAAAATCATGTCCCTGAATCACTCTGCGGTCTTTTTCTTTCTTTTTCCTTAGGTGTGCTGATTTTCTGAATTTGCAAGTGTGTCATCAGAACAGGTAGAAACATGTACGTTTTGTTTTAATTTTTGCATACAATATTTCTCTTCTTCTGACTACAGATGATTTCTTCTCTATATCACGTGACCTGGCTGGTCTATGGGATTAGGATATTGTTTATAGACAGCTGAAGGGAAAGATCGGGACAATGACACAGGTGGGATAGAGATTTCTCCCAAAAGAGAACCAGCAGCACATTTTGGCCAAACACAAGCCATAAATGTCAGTGACGGGCATCACTAATCATTTACACAATGGTTATAGAACTCAAGTGACAGAAGTCTCAGATAGTGACAATTTCCGAGCAGTGCCTGAGGACAGATGATCATATCATGCTTTATCACTGTGATAAAATTCTATCCTCATGCTGATGAGACTCTTGGGGACATTCCCTCCCGGGCAACTCCCAGGCTGCAGCAGCGTCCAGTGGGAGTAGCCCAGCTCCCTTCCACACATCAGGGCGTCTCTCTCCTCCCAGGGAGAAAGGAACTTTCCATGGGGTATTGATCATGTTGATGTCAGTGGCTTCTTGGACCCACCTGGGGCCAGACCAACCACAGCACTGGAGCTGGCAAGAGTCCTGGAATATGTAACTAAGTGATCACACTGCACGAGGTCTCCATTTCTTTCTTACACAAATATCCCTTCTGTACTGCAGTACACATGGATGTCAGTTCAGTGTCCTCATAAGAAAAACAAACAGAATAAGAACAGAACAGCAGGAAGGTCCTGGAGCCCAGAGGAAAAGGGTAAGATAGGACCTATGGGAATCCCTTGCTTGACTGGTGGGTCTTTGCTGCATTTTCCTTCTGAAACATTGTGTCGTCTCTTAGAGTTTTCTAACTTGCTTCTTCTGCAGATTCCAAGATTAACAGCAGGAAGCTCTATTTTAAAAATAACCAACTGTTACAGTGAGAGTGATTAAAAACACCATCATCACAAACGAGCTCTTCCCAGATCTGGGTCCAAGTTACTCCTGGAAGTTAATATAGACCTGGATTTATTCTCTGGCCCCAGCAGAGCCGGAGGCAGAGTTTAGAGTGCCTGGGGTGTCCTCCTCACTCCTCCTGTCTCTCTGGCTGGCCTTGCTCTCTCAGCCTCTCACCTAAAGCCCCGACCCAAGGGACATCGCCTGGGGATTCTCTCTCTCATTTTCTCCCTGGTTAGGCTGGCATCCCCTATCAGATGAGAAAATCTCAGCAGAGGCCCAAAGAATGCATTCAAACGCTGCTGAATTCAAAATGCAGATAGCATAGCAGACTCCATCACTATCGATTTTGTATTTCCATCTGATGTAGCTGGATTCCCGGGCCACGTAAATTAGGCATGGAGTCTGTGTTAGAGCTCGAGGGTTTCCTTAGCTTCGTTGCCATCAATCATGTGTAGCCCAGTTTCCACTTCTAGCTTCTCCCTCAAGAAAGCCGATGAAGCATTTGGGAAAGTCCGCCCTTGTTCAAGAGTTCGCTGGCTTTCAGTTGTGATGATGTTTTTCAGCATTGTTTGAGAATGAGGGTTCTGGTTTCATATTCAGAGATAACGGTAATAAGCATCTCTTGCATCAGGCACCTGACTTGGTACACGCTTCTTTGCTGCCTTTATACAGAGAATTCTCATCAAGATGGGCATGTCAGCCGACATGCTGCTGTTACCCCAGGATTCACACTGACCTCGTGCCCTTACGGAAAAGCAAGGCTGTGGATCTGAGCTCCATCCTGGCAGTCGGCACTGGCCTCTTCACAGCACAGCGTCAGCTTCACATCAGCCAGCAAGCGTGTGGGGTGTGGACGACACAGCCGGAGAGAGAAGGCGGCCGGGCTCATGAATCCCGCAACCAGATCAGGTTTTCAAGGTGTGACTCAAAAGATCCATCAATACTTCCTTAATCATATGATATTCTGAATTAGTGATATAGTCCATTTGGATTCAGTTAATGTTCAGGCTCTGTGAAAATAGATTATTTTATTTTCTCCACTAGATTTGATGCATTTACCAAATATTTATGTGTTGTGTTAACATGGCCCTAATTCTGTTAGCTTGCCAGTACATGTTATTGCCTGGGGATGAGGTCTGCAAAGGCATTACGCAGGAACATGAAGCTCACGGCTTCCAAAGGCTTGGGGCTCTTCAGGGGTTAACACGTTCTTCCTTCTACTGAGTGATGATCCACTTCCAATGAGCTTCCAACCATGGCTCCCAGAGCTTCCCTTTGGTGATTTAAAGCATCAGTCTGCCTCCTCTCCCAGCTGGCATTCCTTAAAATATTTTAAAGGAGCGACTAAGTTCCCTCTCAGCCTGTTCATTCTCATCTGGGACATCCTCCTGCCCTGTCTCGTTAGTTGTACAGAGAGGTTTCTAGACCCTTCACGCTGTGGCTAATTCCCGAGAAGAAGAGGTGGGTTATTCCAGTCTTGAGAATTGCAACTGGACACCAGGATACACAGGCTTCATGCAACTGAAAAGAAATTTCTGCACATAACAAGTTGACACTCATCCATTACCAGGACCTGACTCAAACATAGTGATCTGAAATTGTCAAGTGGGAGAAAACAGCTGCAGACTTCTGTTTTTTTCTGATGGCCTAGTCACAGCATTCACTCTTGTTTGAGGCAACATAACTCTCATTTTTTTTTAAAAAAAAATATCGTACTACAGCCCTCTCCCTGTGCTTAAACTCACACAGAAGAGAAGGCAGTTGCTCCTCCTGCCGTATAAATTACACCTGCCGTCTCTCCTCTGTTTACACATTGCTGCACCCAGAGAGCTGCCTCCAACACTTAACAGTATCTTTATAGTGAAGGAGGAATCTGCCTTCCAGAGATAGGAATACTGTGTGCACGTGTGCGTGAATGTGGATCCATGCACATCTGTGCATGTGCGCACTTATGTTGTGTATGTATGCTGGGAGTGTGTGCACGGATGTGTTTGCATGTGTATGTCCACGCATGTGAACTTGTGTGCATGCATGTGTGCATGGTATGCATTTCTTTGCATGTGCATGTGCATTCCTGTTGTGCGTGTGTGTGTGCGTGTGTGTGTGCGTGTGTGTGTGCGTGTGCACAACTGATGCATTTTTCCTAAAGCTATTTATTTTCTCATTTGGGCAATTTTTTTTTCTTAGATGTCTTCAGGTCCATCACAGCTCAGGATTATAAAACAATAAAATAACCAAATCCTTTCCCAATCAGTAGCAGCTCCACGTGTGTCCATCTTTTCTCGGTTTAACTTTGATTGCTTAGGCATGGGCAGCATGTACCGCTGTGAGAAAAAATAAGGTTTTCTTTTGTAGAAGCTTAAGGGTAGATAAATCTTTGACAGACACTGGTGACGGCTCTAACCGTGCAGTTGTTCTGTGGACTGGAGACTTAATACTCATGCCTTTGGAATGGTGGCACAATTGATCTCAGGGAGATGTAAGCAAATCTTGGAATTACTACTGGAATAAATGAATACACATCTTTTGAATTATATTTCTAATACTATATGCTAATCTGTATATACTACATATTTACTATGACTACTATCCTACTGTACTATTATACTACATGATATACTATACTATAATACTGATACCCTTCTATATATATCATCTCCCTGTTTTTAGATTTGACTGTATTCCAGGGTAACCACAATGTAGGCACAGTGGGACCCTGAGGGCGACTCCCCACCTGCCCTTCCCCACCCTGGCCGGGATGGCACCTGCCTTATGTCTCTGGTCCCTTTCAGGTCGTGCACAGTAATCACTCACCATCCTCTCCAGGGCTCTGTGGCTGGCACAGCAGCCCCTGTGTGCGAAGGGGATGGCTGCCCAGCTGAGCTTCTGCAGCTGACTCTCCCTCATCACCCACATCTTCGGCAAGAGACTCGTGCAAGGCTCCTGTTGCCGGGAGCAGGCTGCAGGCCGTGATTTCGTTTGTGTCCTGTCTTGTTCTTGCTGGCCTTCCTGGGGATGTTGCTGAGAGGAGCGCATTTACAAGGGATCTGGGCTCCTTGGATGACCTGGTCAGACCTCTGATCCTCCTGTCTTGATGTCTCTCTCATTCCCGAAGTCAGGGTCAGAGAGGAAAGCCTTCAGGCGCTAGAAACAGTCTCCACAGCTGAGGGAGGCAGAGAAACCTGTTCCCAGGTGATTCCGTGAAAGAGTGAAAAACAACAGCTTTTGATCCAAAGGGCCCAGGCACTGCGGGGACACAAGAAGTTCTCCCAGTGGTGTGGCCAGTGCTAGCCATGGGCAGGTGGCAGGGCAGGGTCCCCCATGGTCATTTCATGCTCAAGGCGGGAGGACGTGGGATTCCATAAAGGAATGTGTGTGTGATTGGAGGGAAGGGGAGAGCACCGAAGGCCACACCAAGGAGCTCTCAGGATGTGCTCACGGCGCCTTCCCCACACCTGGGCCCTGGCGGGCTGGAAGTGCTTCCTACTTGGTGGAGCCTGATGTTTGAATGAAAGTAAACATCTGAGTCATAGTTACCTACACCAAGAGTCATTCTCATTGTGATAGAATGTCTTGGGACCTTCATCTCTAGTCTTATGAATATTTAAAGTTGCAGAATACATATATATTTTTTTGAGTTTGGAGAGTCATTAATTGCAGAGTTGGAAATGAGAGCTTTACATCATCTCTGCTTCTGGGCATGCCCTGTGGTCGTCCATGTGCTGGTCTCTGCCCCAGTGTGGGTGCACGTGTGTGGTGCCCCCTCCCTGCCTCCCTGAGCCTCTTCTCGGGGTCCACGCCCCACCCTCCCACACCTTCCTCTGTTATGTTTCACCCAGGGCTTCACACATGGATGTACATTTTAGAAAATAAAAGAAAACTTTAAGTTTGTATGATGCTAACAATTTTGACTAATGTATCACTGTAGTACTCTAACCAGAAAACTTACTGAAAAAATTTCTAACTATTGGGCTGGGCACTCCTGAGGAATCTGTGAGCTCTCCTAACGTGTCCCTAACCCATTTTATTTTTGCCCTCATCCCTTACCTGTCATTGGGCTGGTCCCCGCTAGGTGTCCCATAAAATTAACAACTCAAACTACTCACAGAATGAGTAATTAAGACCCCTACAACTCCCATTTACTTAGGTTAATATTTGACTTTTTATCAAGTTTTATTTGCCTTGTATAGTCAAAGAAAAAAAAAAAGCACGAATGAAGGAAAATAAGCTCCTGAATTTGTACTCCAAAAGTAAAAAGATCTCAAGCTTAAAAAAATAACCACCTCTTCCTCACCCCAAAGTGGAGCAGAATTCCTAAGATCATAAACCAGGATCATAAAACCCGACCTTTGGAGAAGCCTGTGATAGGAATCTTAACTGTTTAAGGTTCTGGAGAGGTTTGGGATTCTCAGAGTGTCAGTGATTCTCAACTAACAGAGATGCCGTTAGCTGAACCTGACAGTATTTAGCTCACTGAAGTGCCTGAAATGTAAACAGCCTGTAGTTGAGGTAACAGTGGCCACCTGTGACCTGCTCCCCAGCAAAACAGAGAAGAGAAAGTGATGCCATCATCACTCCTGCCTGGGCACCAGGCCTCGTGGCTCTGAGATGCCAGCGCAGGAGTCCCACAGGCAAAGCACTCACCACAGTCACAGCCGCTCCCAGGGATTCTTCCTTACGGGTACTGCGATCCATTGCTTACAGCCCAGTTCTCTAATACCAGCAAGACAGACATGGTGCCCGCACACCCTGACCACCAGCTCCTCTGCTTCCCGAAGCTCTTTAACTCCAGCGCTGCTCCGGTGGCTCTGGTTATCACTTCCTAGACGTACAATGGCTGTGCTCCAGGTATATTCCTTCATTCATGAAGAAAGAGGGGTCCAAACATAATCCACAGACATATTTCTTTTTCACATCACTGAGGTCTCAAAAATGGAAAAGCTGGGGAGAAAAGACCCCGTGTCCTCTGGACACACATATCTCTTTTTACATTGATAAAGTGAGTTTTAGTTTGGGGCTATTCATTTCATGTTTATGTTTTGTAGTCTTAACTTTGTGAAAATGCTGACGATAAAACAGGGCAGCATCAATTAACAGAGAATGAGAAGTGGAGCTGTGTCCGAGAGGTCTGCTGCAAAGGTCAGGGCCTCCCGGGCACAGTGCCCAGGTGCTTGGTGCCATGAGTGGGTTATAGGCAGTGGGGGTGCTGAGCCCCAGCCAGTGGGCGGCTGCATGGAGCCTGCACGCTGACCCTCCTCTGGCTGGTGACCTCCTGCTAGGAGCAGCCACGCCACACTATCCCATGGGCGGTATAAATATTAACATTTCCTATATCTGCTTTGATGCACAAAAAAAAATCAGAAAACATGCTTAGAATGTGAAAGCATGACAGCTTAGCCCTAAAAGCTTGCACATGGATAATGATTTAATGGCTGCAGGTAAGCACCCTGAAGCTGGACTTAGCTCTGAGCTGGAGTGCCCGGGAAGAGTGCAGACCACTTGATGTGTCAGCGCCTCACAGCCCTCAGAGGGGCCCGAGCTCCTCAGCAGCCTGCACGGGCCCAGAGCAGAGGCCCCAGGGTGGACCCAGTCTGTAGAGGCCCTGAGCCCTCTAAATGGTTCCATGGGCTGCCCCGTATTTGGTCTCAGGTGAGTTTGTTTCTGTCTTTGCACTTGAGAGTTTAATGGGCTAGTTTTCCAGTTGACTTTCCTTCTCATCCAACATCACCTTCTCTGGGGCCCCCTGCTCCACCAGGTCTTAGCTTCTGTCCCCAAGAGTGGCACCTCCACCCTCCCCCTGACCTCAGAGCTCACACCAAGTCAAGGATAGAGCTGAAATCCTACAGAAAACAGGCCCGGGAATACCATGCTTAATTGCTGAAAGACCGGGGAGACTTCAAGTGGACCTTGCAGACCCCTGCCCGTGTGCTGCCATAGAAGCTTCACCCAATTGTGAGTGAACCCCTGCCAGCCAGGCTGTGCTCCCCTCCATTGCCAGAGCCCGTTCATCTTATTCCTGCCACAGAAACCCACCACTGCCCGGAGGCCACGTCTTGAGGCCCATTTTGTACCTTTTCATCTGGATGTTTCTGATACTGAATTTGAACTACGGAACGTGATCAAACATTCACTTCTCTGTAGAAACATCAGTTTACTTTTATGTGAATTGAACATGGATTCCTTCTCCTTGCTGCAAGAGTGCTTTGAAGATACTGGATTAATTGCATTGTGCCTTACCTTGTAATGAACTGTTTATATCATTTTACTCAAATACACAATAAAGTTTTTAGGGCTTCATCTATGTATTTTTTCAAAATTCTTTTAAAATTCTGGGCTTTTAATGTAGCTCCTGCTATGTAATCACTCATTAAATTTTTGCCGAATGAAAACAGCATATCAGTGAGTCTTGTCCTGTTGTCTCTTAACTTCCCTGCACCCAGATCACTTGTATGTGTAGTCTTCTTGACATAAGCAGGGTCTAGTTCCAAATGCCTTTCGTGTGCTACTTTTAATCCTCATAGCAGCCCTGGGAGTAAGGACCTATTATGGTTCCTATTTTACCAACGAGAAAGTTAATGCAATTAAGTCACTTACTCATAAGTAGCAGAGCTGGGATTTGAATCCAGAGTCCGGAAGACACACCTCTCCACTACAATCCTTACGCTTTTCCATATGGAGGGCTTCCCTTTTTCTGTGCATTTCAAAATCTCTTGGAAACAAGGGGTAAATGATAGCGTGAAGATGACTTGATTCAGAGCACGTAACATGGAAAGTTGAAAGTAGATCCTCATAATCATCTGTTAGAATAATACAGAATTTCTTCTTTTTTCAAGACCCTCCAGAGATAGCTGTAAGAATAAATGAAATGACTTCTGTTGGAAACACAGAAATCCTTTGAACCAAAAACATTCCCATAAAGAAAATAAAATATAAAACATGTATAGTACCTTAACAATGAAGCCATAACAGCAAAAACAATAGCAATATTTTGAGTCTGAAATGCCTACCCTTAATCTGCCTCTAGTTGCCTCCGTATAATTTAATGTGCTTTTTAGAGTTACTACCAAGATAATTTCAAATTTACACTTTGAAACTTCAAAACTGAATTATCTTGGCTTAAAAATATTCCACTCTTAGTCAAAAAGAGAAGCATCCCATTTGTGTCAGTTATATATTTAGGGACAAAGTAGAATTCGAAAAAAGAAATTAAGATACTATGAAAAATTCTGCTTCCGTGTAAGTTTAGTAGGATTATTTTGAACTTTATATTTTCCCAAGACCAAATTATTTAACTTGAGCCTCAATTTTGGGATTGACACCTCTTAGGCTTTTCTGTAATTTAATTCCCTGTGCTGTGGAGATCCATTATTCTAATTTCTGATCTTATACCTATTCAAATTACTTCCCTTCACAATAGTTTATCTATCTCTTAATACCTCATTAAAATTTGACCTCTGCGAGAAGCCTTCTCCTGCATTGCTACTGTATTTGCATGACATTATTTAAAATAGATCTAGTCCCTCCTGACTTCAGCCTTGGTGTAAGGGAAGCATCGTCCCAAAGCTCTGGTGTCCTCTCAGAGCCTGGCACCATGCTGGGCATGAAACAGACCAGACCCTTATTTGGTTTCCAGGAGCAGCAGACACATGCCCTCACCACTGACTGAATGACCTGTTTCCACACACTCCATACCTGGCCAGGTGGCCTCCCTCACAATCCCCATCCTTCAGCATCTGACTTCAAGGGAGCCTTAATTCTGTTTCTGCACATTCCCTCTGCAGCTAATTGAGGCCCTCCTAAATGCCAGGCACCATTTAGCCCTTTACACATATGTTGACTCAAACACCCGAGAGGTAGGATCGTTCCCACCTACGACAGATGACAAAACTGAGGCACGGGCAAGGCTGCCAGTTTCCCCGACCACTCAGCTGGGGTGTGGCAGAGCAGATGACAGAACTGGGGACCACAAACCCTAAAGGGCAGCGGCAGCAGCCTGTGCATGGGCGGCATTGATTTTGTGTGTGTATGTTACACGTCCAGTCTGTCCGTCACTGCCATCGGTGTGTCTCATGGGATGCAACATTCCTTCCGTGGGGACCCTGGTTTTGAGCTCTATCAGAAGCTTCATCATGTTCCTAAGCTGCTCTAACCCAACTTCAGAGCCATCTGCATCTCAATCCCATGATCTCACTCCAGAGGCAAAAACAAATCTTGCGGAGTGGGCAGAAGTTGGCCATCGCTGCAAACTGTAACAATGCTGTTAGCATCATCCAGCAACTCCAGAGCAAAGACATCGCTTTTCACTTTTATTATTATGATACATCAAACATGCGGCACTGTGCATGTCTGTTCCTTTAGTCCTGAAGTAAACATTTGTTGATTACACCATCGGAACTTCACAGAAGAGGATCCTGATTAAACAGCACTGCATTGTAAGAGAAATGGCATCATTTTTCAGCATTAGTTTCTCTTTAGAAAAGAAGACAAAGATTTGAATTTGGGTGACAAGCAGAATAAAACGGATGTTTTCTTTTTACCAAGCGAATCATGCTTGAATTGCAAAACCCTCAAGGCGCCCTCAGTCAGTGCAAACACCGGAGCAAGAGTCCCACTCTCCGATCACATACTGCGTCTCTCCATTCCAGGCTCCCGGAGCCCCCTCTGCCAGCGCGCCAGCTGTGGGCCGTGGGTTTTGCAGAAGGGGAATCAGGCGCTGTGTCCCAGTCAATCAGAAGGTCAGATCAGGGCCCAGGTCTGCCTGGTGGACCTTCCTGGTGGAAAGCAGCACACGACTTGTCACCGTGCTGGGCAGCGTCCTCTGGGAACCAGCGTGTGGCCCGGTGCCACGGCGGCCTTGTGACCACTGCCTCTCTTCACTCGCTTGTTTTCTGGCGCACAGCCGACGACTTAGTGGCCTCGCAATTTTCCCAAACTTGCCAGAACTTTCTGGAATACACTTAAAGGAAGCCATCGCTCTGCTTCTTGTTAGCTGGCATTCATTAGAGGCTTTGTGTCAGGGCTGGAAGCCATGAGTCACACTTGCTGATCCAAGGGAAGGTTTTGGCAGGAGGCACAGGCCTGGTGGTGCCCACGTGCTTCCTGGAATTGACCGTAGGTGAAATGAGATGCTGGTGCCTGAGTGGCCAGAGCTCAGCCAAGTGGACTCCTCTGACACCGTCATCTATGCTCAGAAATCTCCAAGCAGGCACAGGCCAGGTGCAGTTCACTGTCTCCAGCTGCACATCCCCAGGCGGCCCCGGAGGCGGCAGTGGGCTCCTGGCTTCATGGGTCCGCTGGAGCATGTAAATGTGAAGTGAAAACACGTCACATGCTTGGAGAGGTACGTGAAGCCTCCTGGTAGCTTCAGAGTGTCTGGGGCCACTGGTCCTTTGAGATTTTAAGGAAAACAGCGTGTTCTCCGCTGTCTCCCCCTGACACGGCATTCTGAAAATCAAGCCGGAGACACACAGGCCCTCAATACCCACCTCCCGGTCTGGTTTGGGGATCTAGGGTCAGCATTCTCTTCACAGCCCAGACCGTGGTGGTGAGAGTTGGTTGCTGACCCAGGACGTATCAGACTGCAGAGGCTGAGTTACGCTAACTGTGCCTCTGTTCCCTAAAATGCTACGTGTGGAGTCTGAAACGGACCATGGAGAGAGAGGAGATGACAATTGAAACTTTAATGCCCAATCCTTTGGCTCTGGATGTGGCAAATCTATGCCACACCGAGAAAACACACTTTTCACACTTTGCACACTCACAGGAAGGCCACACCTGGACTTCCTGTGAGTGTGCAAAGTGTGAAAAGTGTGTTGGTTCCTCTTGAGGTCTCTCTTCTTGTCTGGTAGACACCATCTTCTCCTGACATCCTCACACGATCGGCCTCTGTGTCTCAATCTCTGCTTCTTATAAGGACGCCAGTCAGATTGGACAAGCACCCATGCTAGTGACCTTGTTTTATCTCAATTAACTCTGGAAATACCCCCATCACCACAGTGACCACCTTCCCAGGGGGCTCAGACTTAAACACGTGAAAATTGGGGAATACAACTTACTACTCAAGAGTGAGTGAGAGTGTGTGTGTGTGTGTGTGTGTGTGTGTGTGTGTGATAGAGTGAGAGAAAGAGAGAGAAAGAGAGAGAGAGAGAGCTTGTGCATTTGCTTACTAAATCTTCAAAAATCTTTATTCAGTTGAAGAGTTTGGGAAAATAGTTCTAGGCCATACACCATCTTGTACTGCCATTTAGACAGGCACCCTCCCCACCCCACAAACACACACACAGGGCTTTCATCTCTGAGGGTCTTCTCCACAGACACCTCCCACATCCACGAAATGAGATGCCCCAGCTGGAGGGTCCACTGGGACCCTTTAGAGAAGGACAGAAATAAGACGGAGGAGGAGGGCTGTGGATAGGCCTGAGAGTCTCTTGATCACAGAGACCTATTTATAAAGCCCTGTGTATTTACTCACTTCTAGGTGTAAATGATAAATGGCCTTTGAGAAAAGTTGGAAAATACAGACAATATATAATAGAGGAAACAAAAATACACATGTTAGGTAAACTTAGCAGTAACAACCGCTCAGCTATTTGAGGGTAGGAGGTACCCCCAGCCATCGTTGCTCTGGGAACGTGAGTTGCCTTTCCCTATGTTTGAAAAGTCAGCATGCAATTCTATCTACAAGGGGGTGAACAGACTGCCCACTCACTGTGATAGCTTACCTTTTGTTCACCTCACCTTCCAAGTAATTAAAAATAATTCAAAACCTGAATTTGTAGTGACTGCATAATATTTTATCTTAACCACATGCCAAAACTAGTCAGTCATTCTCTTAGTGTTGACTATTTCTGATATGAACAGTTCCGTGTGGCCAGAACAAACATCACTGCACATAAATCTTCATAGGTAGTCCTATTATTTATTAGGATATATTGCTAGAAATGGAATGACCCAATGAGGGGGCATGGATCACTTTAGTTCTATTGTTACAGATTAGAACATCACTTTCTGGAAATTCTGTACTAAGTTAAGACTCCTACCAGGAGTGAATGAAATAGTTCATCTACCAAAAACTCTAGCAGCAATGAGATTTAAAAAACAAACAAACAAACAAACACAGAGAGAAACAAAGAAAAAAGGGTCGTAAGTTTTGTTAGGGGGGAAAAAAAAGATATCTCAATGTTGTAAGAGTTTGAGTTTCTTTTGCTTACTGGTGAAGTTGAGGAACTTTTTAATTGTTTCTCATTTTCTGTGAGTAATCATTGCCTTTCCACTGGAAGCAATTTGCCAGTAATCTTTGTGGCATGTAGTTCCCAGTTTCTTGTGTATAATATCTTCTAGTTATTTGACAATAACGGTTTTCGACTGGAGCTTTTTCACCTTACTCCAGGGCGTGGAATCTCAGGAGGCACAGGGCTCCCTCTTGGCTACCCCTGCAGCCTGGCTCTGTGGCTACCGATTGCAGGAGCGGCCCGGGCCAGACTAAGAAGACCTGTAACCAGCCGAGGCCAGTGCTTTCGTGATATTGTTGCTGATCCTGAATAGGAACCAAATGTCTGTGTTTTGTTTCATAATTTCCCATTAATTATCTGCTTAGGAAGTTTTTTCTTCTTGACATCCATTAAATGTTCCGCTTTCTAAAAAAATTGTTATGTTTAATGTTTTAGCCTTCTACACTTTCTACTTCATTCTTCAGCTTATTTTTGTATATAGTATGAATGAAGGATCTTAATTGATTCCCCCCAATGGAATTTACAAATTTTTCAACATCATGTATTGAATTAATTGTCCTTTTCTTGTTACTCACTAAGTTTTTCTCTATTAGCATTTGCTTCTGGGAAAACGAATCTTTTCCAATGATTAAGCTCTTTATTCTTCTGCCAATATCGCAGAATGTTAATTCCTGTGGAGCTAGTGGGGCTGCCTCTCCCTCATTACTCACTCATATTTTTTTTTCTTTTTAAAACATTTCTCCTTGGAAACCTGTGTTTCCCCATGAGTCATTCAATCATGTATGAGACTGTAGCCCTGCCATCTGACCAGGGATGAGGAGAAATCAGACCCAGTGACAGCAAAGAGGAGCTGGTGAAAAATGAAGATTGTTTCGGGAAGAGGCTGCAGCCCTGGGCTTCAGGGTGCACCTTGGCCGAAGCTGCAGGTGGAGGGAGCTTGCTGGAGCCACTGGTCAGTGGCGTGGCTTGGGGGACTGGGCCCTCACAGACACACCCAGAAATAATGCTTTGCATCCTTCAGTTCAATCAAGTTGACACTCAGTATTAACCATTACAAGAGGTGTCAAGTGACCTCCCAGAAAAGTCTGGTAATAAAGGAAAAACCTCAGCACTTGAATCCAGGCATTTGGATTCTAAATTCAGGAGTTTCCCAACTGTACAAGCTACTTTTGCATATTCTGGACTCTTCAGAGTCTGTATCAAAACCACAGTGAGAAAGCAGATTCTATATATAAAAGTTTGTGTCTATGTGTTATATAAACACATATACACATATAAAGGACTATGTATGATAAACAGGACATTCACAAATATTGACAATCAACTGCACTTAGAAGATAGATGTGTTCTATATAAAAAGAACAGCTTATTTCTGACAAAAAAAGAAACAACTGATACTTAACTGTTTTATGTAACTGAAATACACTGACAAAATTTTAAAATGGTCTGTTTTATAATTTAAGGGGGAATCAATTCATGTATAAATTCTTAATTTTTAAGGTTATCTTCAACTCTTTTGAAAATAAGTGATTTTACTTAACTCCAAATTTCTTAAGTTTGAAGTCAGTAAAAGTATTTCGATTAAAATAAAAAAGGTATATTCAAATCATGAATTTTATGACAGCCTTGGGTCCATTGGGAATCGGTTTTTCTTCCCCATTGGTCTTGAACAGATAATCACATAAACTCTACCCTGGATGTGAATGTACAGAGCCTGCACGGGGTGGGGTACCCCAAGAGAAGAAGCTGGTGCCTGTATGTTTGTAGGATGTGTTGAAGGAGCAGAGGGAGTCTGATTGACAGCTCTGGTTCAGGCAGTGAGTCCAGCCCTGGGCAGCCTCACCCAAGCCCCTGTGGACACAGGACTCACTGGGTATGTTCAGCCATTCTGCCTGGCCAGAAACAACCAAGTAACCCAAAGCCTCCATCTATAAGGTGCATCTGGAAAGAGTAAATCTGCTGTGGGATGCCACTTTCTCCTGGGCTTGTCACCCTTTGCCTGTAGCTGCAACGCTCTACATTTAAAAAAAAACTCTGCCCTCCACATTTTCATTTATCCCGAAACTAAATCAGTTTGGGGCTAAACATATTTTAAAATGTCAGCATCCTTATTTGGTCCATGGGATGAGAAATGCAAGATTCTCAGAAAATGCCATGTTTAGTTTGGATGTTGTCCTGGAATGCGGAACGGAACGAATGCTAGAGCCTCCTAGACCGTGATGAAAAGTGAAAGGGCGCGCAAGGCAGGCAGCCGGAGGACTGAGCTGCTGGAGTGCACGGAGTTGCGTGATTGTTACTATTTATCATCACCGTCCTTACCAGCATCTTCAGATTGTATGGTAACCGATATATTACATTTAGAAGACAGGAAATCTGAAAACATAAGATTTTTCTCGGAGCACCCACACTGAAAAGTCTGTGCAAATACCCCAGCTACAAAAGCGAAGCAGGAAACAATTAACTACTCCTCATTGCAGTAACTCAACCACTTGAAGGGCCGATATATGCAGAGATCAGTCTGAAGCCCTCCAGCCCAGACCCCGCACTGGGTGGCAGCTGTTGGCTGATGGAACAGACACCGTCAGCTCTCCTTTCCCTTTCTGTTCTGCTTTGGGATCATGCAGGGAGAAAAACCTCAGCACGTGCATATCTCTGCATTGGATGTTGGCGGGCCTGAGCAAAAATGGCTCATGAACTCGTGGTATCCGCTGGACCAGGGCTGGACGTAGGCTTAGAAGAGACCTCCAGCCTGGCCACGGGAGGCCAGGAGGGTGCTGAGCACGCAGAGGTCACTCAATTTATCACAGCAAGATGCTTTTTCTAGTATCAGGAGCAACCCAATGCCCAGAATCGTTTACACTTAGTTCCCCTTGAAATATTTTCAAGTAAAAGAGAAGAAAAAGACATTTCTGTATCGGGGTGTACTGGAAGTTGCTTTCCATGCCTTTTGTGACTCAAAGCAGCTTTGTTTAGGAGACGTTGCTGTTGTAAGCCTCTTAAGTTTTTGACAAAAAGGCAAACTGCCACCATTTTTTCATCTGTTAACGTGGGACTTTCCCCACGCCTCTATGAGAGAAGCTCTTTATTGGGAAAATGGGGACAGAAGTGATACACAGCACTGAATGAGTTGGGAGCTCATGTGTGTGGCTGAAGTTTGCAGGGGTTTGTGCAAATCCCTCCCACATGTGGCCAGAGGGCCAGAGGTGGGGTTCTGCCTGCCAGACCTGGAGGGAAACGTTCACAGTTACCACCAGCAAGAAGGGACATCCCAGGCAGAATAACCATGAGGAGAAGGTGGATGGGCGAAGTTGGTGGAAACTGGGGGGATGGGAAGAAAAATAACTGGGGCAAAGGGAAGCAAAGTGAGTAAAGGTGAGCATCCCGGGCACTGGGTTGCTCCCGACGCTGGAAAAAGCATCTTGCTGTTATAAACTGAGTGACCTCTGCGTGCTCAGCATCCTCCTGGCCTCCCGTGGCCAGGCTGGAGGTCTCTTCTAAGCCCAGGTCCAGGAGAAAATCGGGTAATCAGGAGAAAATCACTTTGTGAGGCAGACGTCCAGAATGAGTAATTTCCTTCTCTTATTTATGTATTCCTAATTGAAAAATAAAAGCATATATGTATGGCATACAACATGATCATAATTTGATTTATGTGTACATTGTGGGAAGGCTAAATCGAGCTAATTATTACATGCATTACCTCACATACTTGTCATTTTTTTTTTTATGGTGAGAACTCTTAAAAACTACTCTATTAGCAATTTTCAAGTATGTAATACATATTTATTAACTATAGACACCAGGCTGTACAAGAAATCTCTTAAATTTCTCCTAACTGAAATTCTGTATCCTTTAACCAATATCTTTCCAATCCCCCCTCAAATAAGTGATTTCTTAAAATAGAAACCATCACTTGTGACTGGCTACCTTGTTCAGCAAGAATGAATGGATGAATGATTGAATCTGTCACTAACGTGAGCAATGACAGGTATTCTAAACCTGGGCATGACCAAGTAACACCTGGCTCCCAAGTCTCCTGTTCACATCATCTCTGCCCTATTGTGTATCTACACAGAGTTGGAATGCTGGAAAGAGCCTAGAATTTAATTTTTTTTTTTTTTTTTTTGAGATAGTCTCACTGTGTTGCCCAGGTTGGAGTACAGTGGCACAATCTCTGCTCACTGCAACCTCCACCTCCTGGGATTAAGTGATTCTCCCGCCTCAGTCCCCTGTAGAATTTAGGTCTCAAAATCCTGATTTCAAGGTCTGGCTTCAGATTTCCAGCCACGGCAGCTGGCCAGCTGTGAAAGCAACCCCGCAACCTTTCAGAATCCCGCCTTCCCTCACCTACAAATGTGAAATAATAATGCCCTCTTACCTCCCAGAGCTTTATGAGGATTCAACACAATCGGGCATGTGAGAGTTTCATAAACTCTGTGAAACCCTTCAAATGCTGATTATATTAATAATCAGTGGACAATAAGAGAAACCATGTCATTTTAGTGGCAATCTGGGGCACTGGGGAATTCAGGGCTCACTTAGCCAACCCAAGTCACAGAAAAAGGTACAGCAAGTAAGGGGAGAGTGGCGTGTCTAAAAGAAGCCTGAGTGGGGCTGGATATAAACCACTACTGACTTTTAGCCTTTCTTAGTTTCCACATTTATTCCTTAGGCCTCTGAGCCCACGGGGAGTTGTGTTTGTTTGTGTTCATGCTGGAGAGGGGAACGAGCTGCCATCTTTCGGTTATGATCATTATACTGGGGACTTCTGGCCATCTGGGTGCTGAAGGAATCCTAAGAGTGTTCCTGAGTACACAGCATCAACAAGGTGGCAATTCCACAAAGAAGCTATGCAAGGGCATTCCCAGTGCCTCCACGTTTATCCTCACGTGGACTAACTTCCTAACTCTGGAAACAGTAGCAATTTTTATTACATCAGTGAGATATACTTGTATTTTACTTATAATGCCAAGTCGAATTTTTAACCATGAGGCCTTAGAAAATGATACTAACAACAACAACAACAAAATATTAAACCAGTTTAGCGTGTTTTTCTAAGCACAGCTCCTAAGACTGTTCTCTTAAAGGTGTCTTTCTCCTCTGATGTGTATCAATGGTGCATGAGTGTGGTTTTCCTAAACTGGAAGAATTCACCTACTTCTCTACATATTAAAATTATTTTTATTTACGACTTTGATGGATGGGAAGCTTTGACTTTCTTCAGGAAATTTTACTGGCCGGGAAAAATGTATACAATACACCATGTTGCAAATCTCTGCGGAGCCTAAACAGGGAGCAGGTGTGTGGTGCCTGTAAACACTACACAAGAGTCTCTTAATCTGGCCTCAGCGATGAGGCCCAGAAATAAATAGAGCAGCTTCTTCCCCTGACCAGCGAGGCAGGCCGCTGGCTTCCCGGGAGTCTGCTCATCAGTTTACCGCTTGGTGTTTGTCTCACAACTCTCTAGCAGACCACCTAGCAAGGGCACTGAGTATTACAAACCTGTTTTCTTTAGTGTTTGTTAAGAGAGTGTGGCAGACACTGCAATTCAAGAATGCCTCCCGCCCTTTCCATTCTCATTTGAAAGGATCCCGGGTTCCTAACAAATAAGGCACACTGTGGATGATGCAGGAACTTGTGAGGAGGGCAGCTCTGGGGCTGTCAGGAGCCCTGGCATTGGCAGAAACCACTGCCATGAGGAGACGAGAACGTGCCCACAATTCACAAGGTGCTCGCTTTTACTCCACCCTGGATCTGGGTTTGGCTGTTGGTCAGGTCATGTATCAGGAGAAACCCCCTCCCCCCGACCCCACCACGAGCAAGCTGGGCAGAAGGTTAAAGGGAGCGTGTGGGCTCACATGGCAGGAGGGCCCCAGTGGGGACTCCAGGGAACAGGTGCTGCTGGCTACGGGGTCACAGCCTTATCTCTGCTGGCCCAGCACTGGCCCCTTCTCAGCAGGCTCACGGCCCCCACTCCAGCCGTCTCCACCGACTGCCCGAATTTCTGTGCTGGACTATTCCTCATTTATAAGAGAGAAATTTTTTCCATACCTCTTAGAGTAGGATTTTCTTCTTCAGGAGCCCCAGAAACAGTCTCCGTACATCTGTCTCTGCAGCCCAGTTTGGACCATCCTGCTCTGCTGAGCAGCAGGAAGGGGATGGGATCCGTGGGAAGCCGGGACGAGCTCACCAGCTCTGCCCTCCCTCAGGCAGCTTTTCCTGCTGGAAAGCAGCGAGGGCAGGAACTCGAGCCAGGTTTTTCAAATCAGCTCCTTCTACCGCTGCCCTCTGCCCTTTTCGGGCGTGTGGGGGCTTGCCTTCTATTCTGGGGGGCATTCCACGTGGTGCAGCACGAAGCAGCCTCCAGACAGAACACCTACCCTAGGTGTTCCTCCCTACTGGCCTGCCATGGTGCCACAGCACCCACCGTTGGGGGCAGCGGGCCCACAGTGACAGGAGGAATTTGTTGAGAACACAGAAGCCTATTATCAGCTCTTAGCATCCTTTATTTGAATGAGTTCCACAGGTTAGTCCATTCATCGAGGGCAGATTGAGGAGGAGAGGGGGAGCCGCCCAAGGGCTGTCCCTACAGCTGATGCAGGGCCTCCATCCAGCTGCGTTTGATCAGGGCCACGCCGTTGGGAGGATGGGGACCAGGTGATTGGATGCATTGCTTCTGTGCATGAGGGATAGCAGCACACCTAAGACACGTGAAACCCACGGTCTCCGAGTATAGGGCCCTTTCACGCTGTACTGCCTTTCAAAGAACCCTGGCTGAAGTGGCAATTTCAGGACACAGGTGACATTTCCTACTTTGCCCAGGCCCACCCTGCTGGGGATGCTTTGAGGCCAGGCCAAGTCTCCCGTCCGACTCCCACATCTACCTTGTCCATGCCTCTGAGGACTCCTCTAGGAATCTCCCTGAACTCAGCACTGAATATTGCCTTTGGGTTTTTGAGCATCTATTTTTATGGACATTTATAATTAAATTGGTATAAAACATTACTCATGTCATTGTTACGGCCCAATGCTGAAAAGACAGAGATACAATTAATGAGAAAAATGTTTCCACTTAGTGAACTCAAAATGACAGGACAGTGCTATGATCACCAGGGAGGAAGTTGTTGGCCAATTGGTCATCACACAGCGCCTGCAGGAGAGTCCCGTGAAACCAGGGCGCCACGCCCCACCCGGCCACGCCGCAGCTTGAATGGCAGCTCCTTAGGAGCAAAGCCCACTAGGCCATATTAAATTACGTCATGGCATTTTGAATTTTATTGGTTTTAAATCATGTATTCATGTACTAGTCTGTATTAGCTTTTGTTTTGCTGAGCTAATAAGCATAATGTATTTATACCTCACTTAAAGTTTATCTATATTATAATATAATCTACCATATATAATATAGTATGTATTTAAAAGTTTGTACTATTATATGTATATAACACATTGCATATATTAATATTAATACTACATTATGAGCTGTTTAAATTAACCCTGCAAGTTTATGGGAACTTTTACTTTTCTTGAAAAGGCATGCATGTATGACTTAAGTCAGAAATACTAGACAAGAAAATTCCTTTCTAGCTTTATTTAGTTGAACCGCAGACCTGCATTTTTAGAAACATCAAGCTTTAGTGAAGAAAAATTTAAATCTAGTAAGCAGAACTTTCAGCAAAATAATCATTCCGTTATTTATCCAACAAGCATTAAATTGAGATGTTATTAATACCACGTGCTAGAAAACCCATCTGAACCCTTAGATGCCAAGTAGCTAATGGTTGAGATGTCACAGGCTAGAGGGATTTATAGAGGGCCAGGGACACTGCCCCTCTCCAAGGTGAGGAGGCACAGGAAGCCCCGATTCCAAAGATAAGCACGTGATTGACAGGTGACCATGATGGGGAAGTGCATGCCAATCAAACAGAGCTCAAGCAGCATGTAAAGACACCACCTCGTGACATGAGCACGCAGGACATATTGTGAAAATGATCATTCATCTTCATCTCTAGCCCAAACCTCACGGAGGAGACAGCAAAAAGCTGCTTAAGCCTTGAGAAAGAATAACGTTTTAAAACTGGGGACTCAACCAAAATAGAAGATGCTAAAATGAGATTTAAATAATAACTGCTCCATCGAAGGGGACTTTAAAATAACCAATAAATATGTGAATGTTAACTTGTTTCTAGATAACATGCACATCGAAGAAGTCAAGACTCGGAATGAAGTTGTGAGAGAATGTCTGTTGCCTGAATTCCACTCAAACGGAGGGAATCTGCATATTCAGCCGTCAGGCACCTGGAGAATGTTTGCATCACACAGGACACCTGATGTCATTAACAGTGAGCACCCTGGATTTCGGAGGTAACCACGCTGAGGTGCTCTGTCTATGCACAGGAAAGCAATACACTGTTGCCCCAGTGGCCATAAACTAGATGACAATTGCATTCAAACACTCTCACACTAGGAATTCTAATACACAGTCCCTAAATAGATGTAGTCCCATTATTAAAAGAGATCAATTTTATCAGTTGGAGAAGCTCTCAGTTATTTTTTTGGTTTGGCGATTTAAACTATGATTTGCCTATTAGGGCAGGTAGAGACCCTGCAGAAAAATAACCTGTTTAATTTGCTTAACTCAAGGTCTTTCAGACTTGTTAGACCATGGATCTTTGTCATTATTATTTTTGATTTTTGATTTTATTTATTTATTTATTTTGAGACAGAGTCTCACTCTGTTACCTTGGCTGGAAGTGCAGTGAGGTGATCTCTGCTCACTACAGCCTCTGCCTCCTGGGTTCAAGTGATTCACCTGCCTCAGCCTCCTGATGTAACTGGGATTGCAGTCATGCACCACCATGCCCAACTAATTTTTGTGTTTTTACTAGAGACAGGATTTTGCCACGTTGGCCAGGCTGGTCTCAAACTCCTGGCCTCAAACAATCCACCCACCTTGGCTTCCCAAAGTGCTGGGATTGTAGGCATAAGTCACTATGCCCAGCCTTAATATTATTTTTCAATACCCACAAATTTAGAAAATGGAGATCTTATGTATCACATGATTATCTTAAGAGAAGCACAGATAAAGCACCAAAGAATATTATTTCAACATGGAAGTCACAGTGGGCTTAGCATAAATATCTCACTGAGTTCATATGCTCTTTGTTGGAGCATATTAGCCATATAATATATTAATATATTTTTTATGTTAGCTGGAAAGTGATCTCACTGTAGGAAAAAAATAAGCTTCTTAAATTAGTTTGCTTTTTATATATAACTACATGCAAACATACACATTACAGTTATATATAGTTATGCGTATGTATAAATATATATAAATATATATATGTGCATCCAGATACAGTGATATATTTTGATTTCTATTAATGCATATACAATGCTACAATAATAAACTTGGAATCATCTAAATGATTCAAAATAAATCGTTAATATCTTAACAGATGTATTCCTCTTTGAAAATGTTGTTGTTTACTGTTTTAAGGGAGAACACACTTGTTAAGTATATAAAATCACAGACAGAGCAAGATTAGACTATTCCAACTAAGAATTTTTTGAAGCTTAAGTGCTTCTTATACAAACATTTCATTTGAATAACTAAAAATATCTAGTGTTTTGAGGGTGTAGAAATATCAGAATTGGCAGTGGGACTGAAAATTGGTACAAACTTTTTGTAAGAGGAATCTGGAAGCGTATCCCAATTTTGAAATGCATATAAAACTTTGATCCAGATGCCTCACTTCTGAAGACCTGCCCTGAAAATTAACTTGTACAAGTTCTGATAAATCCATGTATGAGAATGTGACATTCTTTTCTTTCTTTTTTTTTTTTGAGATGGGAGTCTTGCTTACCCAGGATGGAATGCAGTGGTGCAATCTGGGCTCACTGCAACTTCCACCTCCCAGGCACAAGCGATTCTCCAGCCTCAGCCTCCAGAGTAGTTGGGACTACAGGCTGCACCATCACACCCGGCTGATTTGTGTGTGCGTGTGTGTGTGTGTGTGTGTGGAGAAGGGGTTTTGCTCTGTTGGCCAAGTTGGTCTCAAATTCCTGATGTCAAGCTATCTGCCCATCTTGGACTCTCAAAGTACTGGGATTACAGGCGTGAGCCCCCGAGTCCAGCCTAGAACACTTTCCACTATTGGAGCTAACACTGGCTCTCTCTCCTGCAGTCTGTCTTCTTCCTCTTACACATGTAGCCATTCCACTGCCTTCATGTGTTCTAAAATCTAGTGTCCCTTACAATTCGAAGCCACATGGAAAGGCAAGCATGCTCACTATTTAGGCTGGATGGTCACTGGCTGCATACAGAATCCCTTTAAAGAAAACTTACCAACATTTACAACTGTAAAAAAGTGAAAAAGTTATCAAAACTTACAGCTTAAAAAAAAGTGAGACTTTTGTTTCCTGGTGCTAGAGGTTGGAGCTGTGATGTGAGTAACACGGGCCAGGCACCTTCATTACAGTGTGTGCTTGTGAGGAGCAGGCCACCCATTGTGCAACGTGCTGAGTGAATAAACTGAACCCGGGTCCAGGAACATCACCTTCGAGGTGAAGGTGAGAAATAGTACATTACCTTGGAACAGATGGATCAAAATGGCTGCAAACAGAAGTGAAGTTCACTCGGAAGTTTTTCTACTATATTTATCACTCTAATTCAAAATACACCTGTGGGCATTCTTTTCTCTGATTTGCAAGCACCTCTTTAAAAACAGACACAGTATAAATAAAAGATGAATATTTAAGGTGATGGCTATCCCAGTTACCCTGTTTGATTACATGGCTGTATTAAATTATTACATGTACCCCCAAATACATACATTTACTATATATCAATAAGAAAAGGCTTGGAAAGTTAAAAAAAAAAACCTAGACATATACACACATGATAGTGCACATGCACATAACATCTGATTCTAGATAGAAAATGCAGTGATTTCATAGAGTAAAGAAAAGGAATTTGAGGCTGTCCGTGCTCGGCCTTAGCATTGGTAGAAAACACTAACGGGCAGGGCCAGCGACAAAAATCTGTGGGACTCAAAGCAAAATGAAAACGGGGTTCCCCTCGTGAAGAAATCATGCAGATGGCCAGGCCCAGGAGAGCAGAGCACTGAACTAAGTCTGTGTCCCATGCCCTGTGGCCAGCACCACCTGGGAGAGGCCTTCCATTCTCAAACAAGTACCATGGATGCAGCTGACAGCAGAGACGGCTTCACGCCAGCTGTGCAAAGCTGCCCACCATCGTCCTGGCCCCTGGTGCAAACGCCACAGTGCAGCAAAGGAAGTTTCCAAGCAAGCGCTCCTTCCTCTTCTTGGGCAAAGCAACTTCTCTTTTGTGTTCTTTCAGCAGCCTGGACTGTAAAGGCCTTTCGGTCACTGCATTAACCCTTGTCTTTCTGTCTGGCTACTCAGCTGATGCCATTTGCTGAACAATCGCTGCGAACGAGAAGCGAGGCGTGAAATCTTTTATTCGCCCAGGCAGCAGCTGTGGGTAGATACAGGATGGCATGCAATGGGCACGTCTAACACCAGAGCCCTGAGAGGACAGGAGTCCTGGGCGGCTCCTCGCATTTTATCAGGGGAGGCGGGCAGCAGGCCCATCCCTGGGAGTGGTCACTGGGGAACCAAGCATGTCAAACACCTTTCTGCAGGAATGGTCGCAAAACAGGAGCCTGATGGGAGGATGGAGACGTTTCAGCCAATAAACAAAGGCCCTGGAGCCTTGGGCTTTTTATTTTGCTTTGAAAAAAAGACCTTTCAGTGAGGAAAATGGCATCATTGTTCTGCTCCTGAGCAGTGATATCACAGTGAGGTCACAGCCCCACAGTCCCTGGGGCACCCTGGGCGGCCTTGGGGACAGAGGCAGGGGCTGAGGGGCCACAGGAAAGGCCCCAGTGAGGAGGAAGCAGTCCTTCATTACAGAACACTCATTTGCAGGGAATGTGGGCCCCGAGCCAAAAGGGCAGGCTTCATCAAGGCTGCACATCCTATCTGAAAGCCTGTTTGAGGCATGCTTGCCCCGATGCCAGTCCCCACCACCTATCAGGCAGGGCTGTCCAAGCTCAACGGGAAGAAATGAGTCCTTGCTGAAACGCACAACGTGGCTGAGCTTCCTGGCATCTGGAATACCTGCCTTCCCTGTGGCAGTGGCATCGGGGCCAAGGCTGTTTTCTCCTTGAGGATGTGCTGACGGGCTTCCCACTGTGTAAGACGTGCTGGCTGCAGGGCCTCTCTGCCAGGGTGACAACTCCCTCAGCCCCTCTCTTGGCAAGTCCCTCTGCTAGATGAACGGTGTGCTGGTTCCCATCATTCTGAGGGAATAAAACCTTTTGGGTCAATGGGGAACCATCTGGAAATCCTAGCATGAGAAAAGATCAACACGGGTACTTCAACCATATCAGAAGGCTGTGTTCAAGTGTCAGTTAGCTGTTCAAACACATTGCAATACGGCTTGTGAAGTTCAATACAAACTAGGAAACAACCACCAGAAGAAGAGATTAGGTGACTCATGGTCACAAGCCCCTCCCCACACAGGACTAGGGGACAAACACGTAGCAACTCAGAATTACTTGGGTATACAGACCCAGGCAGCCTTGACCATCGACAGCAACCCTCTGGGGTCCCCTTCCACCCTTCCATGCTGTGGAAGTTTTGACTTCCGCTTGCTCCATAAAGTGGATTGCTGCTCACCCTCCCGATCTGTAAACACTTGTTTGAAGCTGGAACACTCACCGTGGGGCTAAGGCTCTCTGCTTGATTCTTTGAGCAAGCAATCAATTCTTGATTCCTGAGCCTGGAGCCCAAGCTGCAAATCCAGCTACGATTCCTTTCTTCGTTTGTTAGATGGGCATGAAAGGACATTTCTCCAGGACCCTCTATAGAATCTGCAAGACCCAGTGCAAAATGAGCATGGAGGGTCCCCTGGACAAACGTCCTTAAGAATTTCAAGGCAGTGACAAGAGCGCATCAATGAACCCAGCATGGGGCCCCACTCAGCTTCGCCTGGAGCTCCTGCCCAGGTGGCCCTGTGTTCTTGCCCGGGTGTCAGGACAAGTAAGCAGGGCAGATGGTGGTTAGAAAGAGTGATCAGAAGCGTGTGTGCCCGGCTCTTGATAGCTCCTGGTGGATGATGGTCCCACTTAAAACAGATGGCCAGGAAGGAAGGAAAGGTGTTTCCGTGGAAATCATCTAAATCAAGATGCAGAGCCCGTGTGTGAAAAGAATGTGTTGCTAAGAAGTCATTATTTAGATACAATGGGATTAAACTATATAAAGAAAATGAAGTGGAAATATGAGTTTTACCTGCCCCGCTTTTCTCTCAGTGAGAAAATGGAGTCGAAGTATGGATTTTGTTTGCCCCCTCCAAGGCAAAGGCGGAAGTTTTATGATGTCAATGTCCGACGGCTGGGCCTGAAGAAGGAAAATGCAGGTCAGTTCTCCTATGAAAGAGAGACATTCCAGTGACCCCAGTTGGAAAACACTGCTCTCTTCTAAAAAGTGAAATTTTAGAAATCACAGACTGAGTAGGCATTGACAGGTGTCATGTTCGTATTTTTACCCTAACTCCATACATGAGAATTCATTAATCATGAACATCTTAAAACAAGTAATTTTTCCTCCATATGTATTATGACCTAGAGAGTGTAACTAAGAGAGTCTCATAAGGAACACAGTTTCTTTCTATTCCCTTAAAAGGCTCTGCATGTAACACAATCTTCCTCACAAGGGCCTCATACGGATCGATCCTATCCCTTAAAAATGTCTAGGCAGTATTTTCTGCCTGTAACTTCTGAAAACTTCCATAAATTTCCTTTCTGCCATATGAAAGGACTTCCTTTCATCTGTCCTAAAACTACCCTCTTCAAACTTCAAAGACTGACGCCACCGTTTAAGTATTCCGGGATTTGGCTCACAGGTCCATGATCGTGTTAGCAGTGCCTTTCATGAATTTACAAACTTTGATCACTTCTTCACCTCAGCCTTCATCTTCTTTCAGACAAAAGAACTCTAATTTTTTCAGGCAGTTCTTACACAGAAGACATTCCAGGCACCTCCTCCTAACATTTGGTCTCCCGTTCTTTCCATATTGTAAGAATGTGTCTGTCTGTCTATAAAACCAGGGGGAGAGAGGACGTAAGCTGTTTCCCTTACACAGCCACAACATAGCTTTTGAAGAGTAGGAGAATACTTTGTTTGTATTTTTAAGCACCAGGTTAGATCATTCTAAGAATGGATAACTGTTTTTCCTGAAGTACTAGCACGTTGGGCTGATTGACAGTGCATAATCCAAGTCCATGGCTCATATCTTTTTAAGACCAAAATTTGAATTACATTTTCCAAAACATCTTCCTACCCTCCCCATATTAAAGATATGGGCCATTTTTTTTTCCTACTGATTCTTGCAAGCAAAATTAGTTCCTAATAGACCATAATAGTTCACGGTATTTTAACCTTCCAATTAAAAGACAAATGCATTCACAGTCACAGAGTTAGAAGAAACATTATTTGATTTTCAAAAACCACTGACCATCTCCTGTATGCAAGGAACCAGGCCCTAAGAGCTCAGGTGAAAAGATGGGAATAAATGTTAGTATGGAACGTCTATTTTATCTGAGTCAGGATTCCTGTATAGACCTGAGCAACAATAACCTAAATTCCACAGGCTCTTATTCCTACCTGTTTACCCAGGACTTTCAGCAGCTCAGACATCTGTGAGCCTCAGCAGAGGTCTCCTTCCTTAAACCGAGGGGTCTTCTCCCTCCTGCTGCTCTTGCCACCCTATGAGACGCAAGGGACGTGGCAATGCCAAGTTAAACTCTGACAAAAATGGTGGAGAAAAAACACTTTCCCCTTTGCGTTCCAATCCTTTCCAAGGGTTCCAGATTGAAGCTACATGCACCCCGACACTTCATGGACTTGTTTGTTTGTTTCATGAAGTCTTTCTTGATCTCTCATTGACAGCCTGTATGCTTTGTATAAAAGTCAGGGAACAAATCCTTAGAATCATCACCACACCCTTAGTAAAAGATTCTTTGTTACCCAGTAGTGCCTTTTTCTATCCTCAGGACGACTCAGGGGTGAGATCTGTTCAGACGTATTTCAGTACCTGCCATTGATACTCCTTTGGCTAAAGCTCAAATCCCTGTTCCCAAATCAGAGCTCACAGTGCCGCGAGGACAGGTGGGTGGAGGGGAAGCAGTATCTAAAATTAGGTTTCCGAAATGAGCAGAGGGGCAGGGGCCTTACTGTAATGTGCTGGAGATTTGATGAGCTTGGAGTTCCGGGAGACCGGGTGTCAGGCTGCTTTCAAACTCCGGGCCCTTATGCACTGGGTGTGGCTCCAACCCACAGCCTGCAGATTCTCATTCCAAAATGATGACGCCGAGGCCCGGGGAGGTTACCATTCTTCACTGAGTTTACGCGAAATGTTGGTGAGCTACAACATTACAGAATCCAAGCTACAAAATCATTCTCTTAACACCACCAGGTGTTAATTCATAAAGTATATTAAAAATAGCAATCATCGATGGACTCCTCACAAACATTTCTCTTCATATTCTAAACAGAGAGGGACCTATTTTTCTGTTTCCATCCTTTTCAGATTCTGCACTTGTCTGCCAATAAGCAGTCATTGGGCATGAAAAGGCACCACTCCTTGTGATTGGCGCTCTGTGTACAGTAAACTTCCCCTCTAGCTTATAACAAAATAGTTTAAGACATGAGTTTTAACCAGAAACTTGAATTAAACAAGAAAACATTGACTAAGCACCCACTCTGTGCAGAGGAGGACGCATGTACTGCAGAGAATACAAAGGCGAGTGATTTTGTTTGAAGGTCAAAGCAAATTCTGTAAAGAGAAAAGTGAATTATGTCCTTGCTTTAGATTGCATTCTTATGTATAGCCCTGCAAAACTTTTCATTTGTTATGAAAGATATTCCATTATAAAAACCATTTTGTCTTTTACCTGACAGTGTTTCTATTTCTCCTCAATAAACCTAGCTCTTGGGTTGCTGTTAGGCAATTTCACGTAAATGGAGCTGAGACTCTTCAACTTGTAGTTAGCATTTTCTCACAGCCCTGCTTTAAAGACATGGTCATATTAGCAGCATATTCCCCTAAACACCAGGTATGTGGGCTTCCAAGTTACAGTATTAGACTAGAGATTGCAACTTTGAATTGACATTTTTCTGAAGCTCCGTAGTGGGTGCCATCTGCAGTGAACAATGTGTTCATATCTAGTCTGTCAGCTAAGAGAACTATCCTGGGCCTTTCAAGTCGTGATCTCTACTGTATCTGCCAGAGAGCACTTAATGATTTTAAGAATAGCATTCTTTCTGCTTCCTCTATCTCCAGGCCTGGGAGGGAAACCCAGGCGAAACTTCCAGAGAAATGAGCGCACACTCAGACCTAAGTCTTCGGACATCTAGTTGACTTTGGCGTTTTTCTCTTAAGACGTTGATTGCCCTGTGACCGAGGTCTCAGCTCGGGTGAAGTTACTTTCTGGAGAGAGTGTGTGAGCCTGGTGTTCAGGATTCTTGGGTGGACTTCTGAGTATCAACTCTCCAGCAGCCACTGCGTATCTCCCAATCTTCTCCTTTGCAAAACAGGGCATGAATTCCTGTTTTTTTTTTTTTTTGTTTGTTTGTTTGTTTTTGTTTTTTTTGTTTGTTTGTTTGTTTGTTTGTTTTTGAGACAGAGTTTCGCTCTCGTTACCCAGGCTGGAGTGCAATGGCGCGATCTCGGCTCACCGCAACCTCCGCCTCCTGGGTTCAGGCAATTCTCCTGCCTCAGCCTCCTGAGTAGCTGGGATTACAGGCACGCGCCACCACGCCCAGCTAATTTTTTGTATTTTTAGTAGAGACGGGGTTTCACCATGTTGACCAGGATGGTCTCGATCTCTCGATCTCGTGATCCACCCGCCTCGGCCTCCCAAAGTGCTGGGATTACAGGCTTGAGCCACCGCACCCGGCCGAATTCCTGTTTTAATCACCTCTCATCTCCAAGCTTTTGAGGGCACAAGATGAAAAAATGATTTGAAAGTCCTTTATGAATGGTGAAACTTACAATCATTTAGACTAAAAAGGTGAGTGAAAGTGAATAGTTTAAATAATTGTTCATAAATGAAGCCCAGGTTGGTATTCAGCAGTGACCTGAAAAATAATAAACCTCCCAAAGTAGCTTCTCACATATTTTTGAGATAGTTAATTATTATATTCCCCATGATAGGCGAGCCCTCAAATAACACTCAGCTGCTCCAAACTCAATATCTGAAGTAGAAACATATATAGTTACAGATACAGAAATGAATCAGTGCGTCCAGATTCACATGGTTCCTTCCTAGTTTGTCTATGATTTCCTATTCAACCAAATCCTGATACCAAAATAAGAATTCAATTTCAAATAATTAGCCAGGTTGTAGCCACTTCTACTGTATGCATCATTTTTATTCTCAGCTGAGCTTTCAAGGAAATAAAACTAGACTAAATAAAATAAATGCAATAGTGTTCAAAAAGAAAGAGATTTCAAAAGCCTTGACTACAAGGCACGTTAGCTGTGCAATGATAATTTTACAGGACGTTTAGATCTTCTAGGCTGTATGGTAAGAAAATATCTTGGTTTAAAGATTCATTCATTCATCCTTTCATCCATCAATCATTTGCTGATCTCTACTAAATGACAGAAACGGGGTTGGGTGTAAAGTGGTTTTTAACCTCACCAACCTCATTCTAGTAGGGAAGAGAGAAATAACATTAAAGGATAATAAATAAAGTGTTTCAGAAAGTATATTTTCTATAAAACTATTAGGATGTGATTGTCAGTGGGCGCAGGCAGGGAATATGGGTTCATCAATGTACTCCATGGCCCCAGCTCCAACAAGGGGTCTCACCTACGGTGAGTGGTTGGCAGACATCATTGAAATTCAAAGTGCACAACTAGCATTTCTTGAGAAACTTAGGAATAAATTATAAAGGATGTTATCTGTGTGTTAAGGTGTTATTTTAACCTGCTTATTAAAGACAGGAAATCTGTAAGAACGTCTGCAATTCTTGAACTAGAAAATAAAGACTGTTAATTTTTATTCAGAAGGAAACAAATTAAAATGTGAAAAGATACAAGACCACTTTAGATTCTAACCCTGTGAATTTTTTTTTTCAATCAGTTATGCTTATCTGGTGTAGTAGTTTTGTTGAGGAAACAGTAATTCTGACGTAAGCTGGTAATATTAAAAAGGGAACATTTGAATACAAAGTTGTTTTTTTTTTTTTTGGAGTATGGTAGCACATACATGAAGATTGACAGAAAGTTGGAAAGTGTGTGGTTTCAGGCAGCAAACCAGGGAAGTATGTCTAAACAGAACTAACCTCAATGTATTGCCAGTGTCTTCTAAGATTTTGTTTACACATACCAAAAGGAAACAGGTTAAACAGTCAAAGTCTTAGTCACATAATCAGTGTATTTTGAGAGTTTGTGAAATCTGTTATTTGGCACACTATAAAAAAAGAGTAATGAAAGTTTTTGTTCAATTATTGTTTACTGTGTATATATAATATCAAAGTATCAAATTCACGAGGGAAAAGAATCCTAAGAAGTTTTTTTTTTGTTGTTGTTGTTTGTTTGTTTGTTTGTTTGTTTGTTTTCCCCCGGAAACCTTGTATTTTATCAAACATATGAAAGAGAAGCCTTTGGGAATATAATTGGAAATTGAAACTCAGAGCACATCAGAAAATTCATAGAGAATTAAGTGTAATTTTACAGATTTTTCACTCTGGAAGTTTGAGTCTTTCCTCTGCTAAACTGATGGACATTTCACTGTTTTGACATCTCCGGTGTTTTATTCTTCTCTACTGCTGCAATACTGAAAAAGCAGTGCATGAAAAGCTCATCAAATTGTGGTATTAAGTTCACTTTTAAATTGTATTAATAGCCTATGCTATGGGCATAATGAAATAATACATTAAGAAGAATATAAAAAATAAACGCAAGGTTTAATCTTACTAAATTCTTTGGTGATTGTTTTACAGTAAAGTTGCATAATGGGATTGTGTAAGTTCCTTCAGCTCATGTCAACTTAACTTTACACAAGAGCGTGAGAGGACAATTTGTACAGTTTAGTTAATGCGACCAATTCTTTTTAACATTCCAATTCCATGCAGGGCAGGTTTATCCTGAGTGTGAGCATCAGGCACTTCTAGCGTATCTCTAACTTTCACCCACTTCAATTCTTATGCACCTCTCACAGCAAAAGAATCTCACTATGGCTATTGCATGCTGAGTGTGTAAAAATACATTCTTGTTTTGCATGGCCATTTGTTTCACCTGGTGCTTGGTCAATGAGAGAACATGTGGTCTGTTCAAACGTTGATAGGATGACAGGCCATGGTGGGATTATTACGTGACTGGTCATAAGTCAGTTCCAACATGGTGCCTTCCCAAGGGATTCCTATGCACAATTGTTTTTTTTTGCTGGCCTGAGACAACAGAAATAAGTATAAAAATAAGAAGGCTAGGACAATTCTAGACAAACTGTGACCATTTGAAATGGGGTCTCATGCCATGAATCTGTCTCACAAACAAATGGAACTTCACTTATGTACTGTTCTTAATATTTCAGAACTGATTGTATTCATCAGCTTATGGACTGATTGGTAGGACTCATCCGTAGCATGCCTTAGTTCAAAAAGAATGGCAGCTATGGGGTCTTGCCTCCCTATCAATAGATAAACTTTCCAGACAAGTTACATTTATCAGCCTATTCATTGCCTAACTTGTCTCACTTGTGTTATTTGTACAATAGTGTCTTGGTTGTATCTCTTTAGTTGTACCAGAGACTTTTCCACCGATCACTAACTTCACGCGAAAGGCCTCTGGTAGGCAAGGAGGCAGGTGCTTCACAGAGTCCAAAACAAAACCCAATAGCCAGACTTCAGCAAAGGCCAGTACTGAGCTCAGCCTCAGAAACAAGGCCAGCACTTCCCTCCTACTCCCATCTCTCCCTGCCACCCCAGCAATGACTTGGACTCACCCCTTGGCCAGAGTGGCTTCCTGAGTGGTGGGTGGCAGGGCTCCTGACAGTGCTTGAGTGTCCTGTTATCACTCACGCTTCTCGTCTCACCACCACTGTCACTGTGTGTGTGTTACTGTCCAGTGTTACCATCAGCATTGCTGTCCTGCATTACCGGTCTAGTGCTAGGATCACTATGACTGTTATGTTACTAGTAATATTATTTAAGTGTTACTATTACAGCTCAGCTCCTAGTGAGATGTTAGTCTGTATCCAAAGTGCAAAAGCTTGTTGGAAAGAGACACACTGGCCCTGCCTTGAGCCAAGTACTCAACTGTGAGCCAAGCACCTGTAGCTTAGCACCAGGTAAATCAAGAATATGGCAGCTGCCTGGTGAGGCATACAACTCGGACTGGGGAGCTGAGGTGTCCTGAAGAAATGTGGGTATATGGAAAGACAGAAAGAGAGAGAGAGAGAAAGGGAGAGGTGATGGATAGACAGGTAGGTAGGTAAATTGATTGATATTAGATAGATAGATAATAGTTAAATAGAGATAGATAATAGTGATAGAGATAATCGATAGATGGATAGATAGATATAGATAGATAATAGTAAATGGAAATAGATTCATAGAAAGATAACCTGGATAACAGGTAAATAGAGATAGATGATAGTGATAGATTAACGAAATACATAGATAGATGACAGATAAATAGTGATAGATAGATGATAGATACCTAGATAGATAGATAATAGATAGAGATTGCTATAGATAGATGAGAGATAGATAGATAGGTAGATAGATAGATAGATAGACATAAATGATAGGTAAATCAAAATAGATGATAGATATCAATAGACAGATAAGTAGAGATAGATGATAGATAATAGGTAAATAGAGATAGATTAGATAGATAATAAATACTGATAGATGATTAATAGATGGATAGAGATATATAGATAGGTAAATGTAAATAGACACATAGAAAGATAGATGGAGAACAGGAAAACAGAAATATATGATTAATAGATAATAGGTAATTGATAACAGGTAAATATAGATAATAGTGATAGATTAGATAGATAAATACACGGATAGATGTTAAATGGTGATAGATGATAGCTAGCTAGCTAGATAATAGGTAAACAGGGATAGATGAGAGATTAGATGGAGAGATGATAGGTAGACTAGATAGATGGATAGATAGACAGATAGATAGTGATAGATGAATGTTAGATAGATACCTAATAGACAAATGATAGGTAAATAAAGATAGATCATAGGAAGTCAAATAGATGGCTAGAATCTTTACCTTAAATAGAAATAGCACAACAAAATAAAATTTACAAGGTATCTAAGGAAATTCCTATAAAGCAGTGAGCCTAGAGAAGTATAGTGAAGAGTGAGTTTATTGGAAAACAACTGCATTAGTAACGTACATGTGCATAGCTAGAAATGGGATAAAATTGAGCTGTCAGTTTTCTGGCAGACTTTGCAAGCTGTAAATAGAAGAGGAAATGATTCTTCCTTTCCTAATTTTGTGCCCTGAAGAAGCTCAGCGATTCTAGCATCCAGACAAAAGAAAAGTCTCTGGCTCAGCTGCAGGGTGTCGTGTGTCAAATGTCACCAACAACTCTCAACCCAGATGATCACGTCCACTCTGAGGATGTCATCATCTGGGTTGAGCGTTCTAAGGCAGAAGCCAACTCCACAAAAGCCAGTCGGCCAGTGAATCAAAGTGTTGCGGCCCAGGCTTCTGTCCTTGCGGGTCTGGCTTTGATCAGGCATGCACCCTGAATACCTAGAGCAGAGGCGGCAGAAGTGTCAACGGCAGGCTTGTCCTGGAAGCAGGAGGAGATGCTGGAAGAAAGCAATGAAATTTGGAGGACCCAGCTCTGCGTAAACACCCAGTCCACCCTGGCTGGGGTTCTGCTTTTGTTTTCAACGCCATGCTGTCCAAGTCTTCTGAAGCCACAGTCTATCAGCTGCATTCGGATCAAAGCATTTCGGAGGATGGTCTCCAACTGGGCAAAGGGATTCGTTCTGAGAAAAATCCCCGTACAGGCTTGTCTTCTCAAAAAAATGATTCTGACAAGCGGAGAGCAGGGATAAATTTGGAAATGAGAGTAAAGCACTCTTCTCAAGAATGTGGTTGAAATGCCTTCTGAGAGCTCTTGAACTCAAGGCTTCTCATGAATCAAGGGCACACGTGTGGCAGGTTTGTGTGATGCATTCATGCACCCATGTATACCACAGGTATGCACACCACGTCCACACACACACACACGCACACCCTCCCCCGCACAATGTGCATCAAAGCCCTCATTTGCAATCACCATTTGCATAGTTTGGTCTTTGAGATGGGTATGCTAAGAACATGCCAGGTAGAGGTGCTACCTCTTTCTGACATTGTTCATTCCGAGGCTAGAGTTGCTCTTTCCAATATGGTAGCCACCACCATGTGGGGTCGTGGAGCCCTTGACATGTGGCTGGTAAGAAACGAGAAGTGCATTAAGTCCTTCGGGCCACAGTCTTCAAAATCTGATGAATTCACCAGTGAGCAACTCTGTTGAAAGTTCTGCAAATCATTTTCCTGAGAGTAGAAAAAATAACTTCCATTCTCTAGGACAATTAACCTCCCAGTTAACTTCAAATACATGCTGGGTCTCAAAGACCTGCTATGGGTAAAAAGCATTGAAAGTATCCCATAAATAATTGTTTATGTTGACTGCACATTAAAATGATAATATTTACATATTATCATTTATATATAGAGGGTTAAATAAAATATTATTAAAATAAAAAGTCTGTCTTTTATATTATTTTAACGTGGTAACCAGAATGTTTAAACTGTTATATTATGTTGCTGAATATCATAGAAAATAGAAATACATTCCTATTAAACCTTGTCGGACTAGATTATAAGAGAAGACAGACATGTTGGCTGGAAGATTCTTTTCTCATCCTCTTTGCATCCGAAATAAGTTATTCCTTCGAGAAGGAAACTCAGAGTCTATTTGTTCCCTTCTCCCTTTTATTCCCTACGGCTCTGTAGTCCCCAGGCCCTGAGCTCTTCTCTTCATACAAGTTCTGTTCTGGGCCACTTGCAGGTCACTGAATTTGGAAACTCTGCTGTTTCCAAATAAATGAGACATACTCATAGCAACCAGAATGGAGATGACCAGGTCCCCAGGGCTCATGTGAATCACTGGACAATCAGCATTCAAATGTAAACAGAATATTTACAGAGAGAGACTCCTAATAGACAGCCAGGTCCCCACTCTGGAATGAGTCTATCTCTGTCAATATTCATGTCGACACACTACGTTTCCCAGCAGCCGTTTTCAATCCCCTGGCACGGGGCTCAGAACCCAGTGGTGTCCGTCTGGTGAGCTGCTTGGCTCCATACATCATTTTCTCTCCTCACACATCCATTCTTTAGAATAGACCAGATTCGCTTTTTCTTAAACAGCACTTCCAGCACGCTTCCCCAGATTACCAATTTCTGACAAGGAATGATCAGAAGTGAGGTTGCCAGATAATTAACTCGGTACATAGGAAATAGTCCTCCTGCAATTTTGGAGAATGATTTCCCAGAGCTCTCCTCTGCTAATGGGAAATTCCAAATTCTTGGCTCATTCCTCTTGCTTAGCCCTTGACAACTGGGTCTCTGTGAAGCACTCTACACTCCAGATGACCCTACGTGAGCCCCTGGCTTGCTCAATCATCCCTGGGGTGACCTGCTTTTCTTTATTTCCTGTCCTCTCAGTTTGCCCAATTCCTGCCTAACCTGCAAAGACCATGGCAGTCTCTTTTCTTCCAAGCAGCTTCCATCATAGCCCTGGACAGCATGGTCAACACCAGGGCCTTCTTAACACAACACTGCTTACTCACCAACTCTTTCATTATCATTTATATCATGTATTTCACATCTTCTCAATTAACTTGAAAGGTACTTACAGCGCCAAACTCCAACTCCCATTTCTTTTCATCTTCATTAACACAGAGACAAAGCTGGGTTCAGCGTCAGTCTCAACATTCGCTTTAACCAGTTACTTTCTACAACACAGAGGAGTGCTGGCCACGTGGCACCAGGCCCGTGGGTTCCTTGTTCTCTGGATGGGAAGGTCCCAACTCTGGTGGAATCACCTGTTGACCATCAGGCATTCAGTCCGTGGCGTGCTCTTGCTGCGGTCCCCAGGCAGGCTAGCATTACATCTGTTTAGAGCTTGTGTCAGTAGCTCTGCCCTGGAGAGATGAGTTTCCAGATTCAGTGGTTTATAATGGGGGCTGTTCCACACTGAGGCTGCTGAAGGGACTGCGGGGCTTTGGTAAAGCCATTATTTCCTCCAGGTGAAACGCCGGGGCTTGCACCCCTCACGGGTCCTCTGTGCTCCTGCCACCTCCTGCCTGTCCCTTGGGTCCCCACTCTGTTTGTATGAGTTGATCTCCATAAGCATCCGTGTCTACACCAATGTTCCTCAACAGACATTTTCAGCCCCCCAGCCTATCCTGAGGACACAGACACACCTGAGCTTTCTGCCCTCCTGTGTGGCCCAAGACCATCCCAGAGCGACACACAGCTGTAGAACGCACGCGTACACATTTCTGTTCCTATTCACACCTGTAACCACAGCATTTTGGGAGGCTGAGGCACACGGATCATCCAAGGTCGGGAGTTCGAGACCAGCCTGACCAACATGGTGAAACCCCATTTCTACTAAAAGCACAAACATTAGCTGAATGTGGTGGCAGGTGCCTGTATTCCCACCTACTTGGGAAGCTGAGGTAAGAGAATCGCTTGAACCCGGGGGACAGAGATTGCAGTGAGCTGAGATCACACCATTGCCCTCCAGCCTAGGCGACAAGAGACTCCATCTCAAATATATGTGTGTGTGTGTGCGCGTGCGTGTGTGTGTGTGTATCTCTCTATAGAAATATTAATGTTTATGTTTCTGTATGTATGTTTGTATTTCTAGTTAGGTTTTTAGCTGAGTCCTATGTCTGTGATTCACTACATGAAAGAGAATGGGCTGCACGCTTTCTTGAGAGAAGCAGTTTCAAAACACAAGACTCCCAGGAGCATGTCTCCCCTCCAACCTCTGTCTGCTAAAAAGGGATCTCAGGCCCGCCTCCCATTTCTGCACAGCCAGAGCACCCGCCGGGGTCTAACTCCAAACGCTCTTCTCGAAGTCCCGTCTGTGGTGGACTGGGCACTCCACTGCTGTATTTTCGATTTGTGCATGTGTCTTTTCTTCCATTAAATGGTAAGTTCCACACTGTTTCAGCCTTCCCTTCCCTTTTAATGACCATATATTATCTGGTGAGATGCTCCACACCAGATAAGCCCAAGTAAAGTGTGGAATCGAGAATCGTGACAGTGGAAAAGAAAGACAGCCATCATTTAATCCAACCCTTGTCATTGCATCAACAAGAAAATTCTGACTTGGGAAATCTGCGACCTGCCTGAGGTCATCCAGAAAGACAATAGCCTATGGGTTATGACAAGAACCTGGTTTTTCTGGTTCCCAGACCAGTGGTTACTTTTGTGACATAGATTCCATCTTCCAGTGTACATGTCCACCTCACAAAATGAGTATTGGTAGCGGCTCACCCCATTTGTCTTCCAAATGCTTTCAAACAAAGGATGGAGGGCAAAGTCACATTATGACATATGCGGTGAGATGTTCATCTTCCAGCAGGGAGAAATAAAATAAAGAACGTTGCACTCATTTTCATGTGAATGTATTTTCTTTCCTTGGAAGATCTCTGAACTGAAGATCATCCCGACATCCCGCTCTGCAGAATGTCACTGAAGTGAAACCGTCCACACAGAGCAGTGAGGCCAGGAGAGCAACTGGCAGCTCACGGGCTTTGCTGGCACCAAGCAGAGAGCACGCTGCAGGAGAGGAAGTTGCTGGTGAGGCTCACAGACAAGAAGAACCCCCTGGAGAGCTGGCCAGGTCCACAAGGCCAAGGCCACTGCCCACCGTGATGCCACGGCGGGGTCTGCCATCCTCCTCGACTGTAAGAAGCAGGTTTGCAGCCAGAGCGTAAGGTGCACCTGCACACTCTGTGGCCACCTTCATTTCCTTATTCTTTTATTTTTATTTTTTGAGACAGAGTCTTGCTCCATCGCTCAGGCTGGAATGCAGTGGGAGCAATCTTAGGTCACTTCAACCTCTGCCTTCTGAATTCAAGTGATGCTCCTGCCTCAACCTCCTGAGTAGCTGGGATCACAGGGGCCTGCAACTACACCCAGCTAGATTTTTGTATTTTTAGTAGAGACGGGGTTTCACCATGTTGGCCAGGCTAGTCTCGAACTCCTGACCTCAGGTGATCCACCCACCTTGGCCTCCCAAAGTGCTAGGATGACAGGTGTCAGCCACTGTGCCCGGCCTCATTTCTTATTCTAATGTAGGAATATGTGTTGGGCTCCACAATGCCATGGGAGCGTTTCTCGTGAGCCATGAGCTAAGACGTGTGAGGAGTCAGGCTGCATTGATGTGTGCTCCCCTTAATAACTCACTTAGACTCATTCGTCAGCACTACGGAAAGGCAAAAGTACTTGAGTTAATACAAATGTGAACATTTCTTAAGGAATCACGCTCTTCTAAATGCCAGATCACCACAATTATTTTTGCTGTGGCCAATGGGCCACATACTGGGATACTCTGAAAGGAGAAAAAGAACACACAGTTTATGGAGACATGGGTAATGCTGACATCCTCAGACTCTGAGATTTCACAGGGCTGGCTATGAACTCCTTCAAAAAAAAAAAAAAAAAAAAAAAAAAAAAAAAAACAACAAAGACCCTATCACATTTCAGAATATAAAATGCCTTCTGGAGACTCTAAGATAGGTTCACCGTTTATCATTGCAAATGACGGTCTAGCAAAGCTCCAGGGCTGATGCCAAAAAATTATAGATGCTAAAATAGCGACTCAAATGCCTCTGTACAGCTCCCTGCATGTTTTCTGTTCACGTCATTTTTATAAGGAACGTTGACATTCCTTTTAATTGGCTCTGAATTTATTTATTCGGTCTATGTCAAATCCAGAGAAGCCGTATTTTTCTCTTGATCTTTGAAAATACACATGAGCACCTTGTCACATGTACCCCTTTTTTTCTTAGGGAAAAGAAATCAAAGAAAGAAAACAGTGATCTAGAAACTGGCATTTGTTTAAAATCACTCTGCGGACACCTTAATTAGAACCCGCACAGTGCTCTATGCAGCATCTTACGTTCCTGAGTTTATGACAACTGTAAAAATCATTTATAGCAACATGAAAATCAACTTCTGAGTTGTCTTAGATAAATCTGACAGATTGGAAGGCCTCTTTGGAAACCATAATAGGAACCTGGGAAAGATGAGACTTGAAATGCTGTCTGCTTGTCTTGCTGGTGGTCCGTGTTGCAGGTGTAATTTGAGTGGATCATCTTTGGGAGTCACTAATATTATGACTTATTAATCTGTGACTCTTCTAAACATCTTATCTCGTTTCTCTGCCCAGCCCTGCAGGTAGTCTTTGAAAATCACTGACGCCTGTTGCTTTGAACAGAAATGTCTCTCCTTTTTTTTTTTTTTTTTGCACAGTTCTCCATGGGATCCACAGGTTCTGCCATCCAAATGTACACCTCTGTGTCTGTTTAATGAAAATCAAGATCATGACATTGAAAGTTTGTATGTTTTGAATAAGAAAATCATAGTTAAAAAAATGAAAATCAGAGGTCAAGTGTGGCGGCTCCTGCCTATAATCCCAGTGCTTTGGGACATTGAGGCAGGAGTATCACTTGAGCCCAGGAGTTTGAGGTGAGCCAGGGCAACACAGCAAGACCCTGTCTCTAAAATAATATAATTAAAAATTTAAAAATTAGGAAGAGATAAGAAAAATTGATAAATTCTGCCCCTCTTTGCAAGTCTTGGGAAAGATATGCTTGCTTTCTCTCTAACAAGCTGGATTTTAGAGAAGGGAGGCCTTTGCATGATTACTTGAGAGTCACTTTAACTTCTGATGCTAAAGGATCATGTTGTCTGTTTTGTAAGAGCAGAAGATTGAACCTCTGCTGTAAAATCTTGGCTAAAAATTCTCACAGGGGCCGGCGAAAAGGGGCAGAGAGTACAAAGGGAGAGATGGCCAGGTGAGGACTGTAGAGGGAGACCAGTTAAGTGTCAATTGTGATTTTTCACACCTATAAAATGTGTCTCATGATGACATTCTGTATGAAGTGAATCTCAGGTGGGATTTCATTCAAGGTTGTGCTGGTCCATCATGGCTGAGTCTCTATAGGTGGCTGTACCTGTGCTGGGGCAGGGCTCTCTGGGTGGCCCCGGGGTCGGGGGCAGAATGCAGTGTGCGGGACTCGTGGCTGCCCTGCCTGCTGCTGCCAGACACTGACACAGGCTCTCAGATGGGTTTCGCATCTTCGGCACCCCAGCCTTCTCCCAAGAACCCATTTCCCCACCCTTGCCCTGCGTTCCCTTGTGGCTTGTTCATCCCACACGTTCTGTGTCCATATACCCTTTCTCTCTTCCTCACAGCACACTGAAGGCATGAAAGTATGGTATTTCACATGAATTTTAAGGAGTAAAGTATGGTAAGAATTAGAAGAATTGCAACTACCGAGAATGCACAGTGGCCTTTCTCTGCATTTCCAATAGCATCCATTGCCATAGAAACTGAACTCTTTGGAGCTAAAATACTCAGAAAGGTGATTACTTAACCGTAAATTGGAGACTTCCAGAGAAGGAGTGTGGGCTAGACGGCTCTGAGAGGACTTTGAGCCTGTAGTTAGAGCGAGGAAAATCATCTGTGTCTCCAGTTTACGAATCATTTCTTCTCTTCTTCCCTTCTCTCTACTCCATTGTCGGTTCTTCTATGCGTTGCAGGCAATCTGGCCCTTTGCTGGCTTTACGTTGGCTAGTGTTATCTAGCAACGAATGTTACTAAAAGAAGGTCTTGCTTGCATTTTGGAGGCACAGGAAACATATTTTCTTACTAGTTTTTATTATTACAAAAGTGTTCAGGGTTCACTGTAGGAAATTTAGAAACCTATATTCCCACTTCCAAGAGTGAATCTCGTGAGATGCTGGTCTTTATCCTCCCTGCACATATGAGCAGAGGAGACTGTGCAGTGCAGCGGCTGGAGACGGCGTGTCTGCTCTCTTCCTGTGCAGCCCTGAGCTCTGCAGCTCTGTTCTCTCACTTGGAAGGTGGCGATATTAGCACATAATCCATGGGATCCTCAAGAGAATGACATGACTTCATTCATAGAAAGTGCTTGGAAGATGGCTTGACACAGTAATTGCTTGGTGCATTTTAGAGTTTATGATCATAATAACATATTGCTTTGTACTTTCTTTGATTTTAACTTAATGTTCATTGAACGCACTTTAATAGTTTGATACTTTTTTGATAATTATAGAATATCCACACAATATGTAGAACATATATGCAATGGTGAGAGACAGTCCTTATAAGAACCTACCTGTCCTCAAACACGAGAGGATGGTGCCGTTGGAGTGGAAGAGGCGGACCGTGCAGCTGAGGGCTCAGGATGACCTGGAACCCATCAGGGCAATCGGGCTCAGGAATGCAGCTCTTTTGCACAACGCACAGGTCTGGAAAGGAGCTGGAATTGGATTTGTGAGACGCAGCTGCCAGTCGGGACCTTCATCCTTGTCAGTGACAGAAGCTGAACTGTCTCTGCCTAGTTTTCTGAGGTTGCAGAAAACAAACAAACAAAAAAAAAAATGAGCTTTTGGAGAAATGAGAAAGCAGCTGCATTTGCATGGGTACTGGAAGCTGGGAAGCCCCAGCTGCTGCCAGACCGAGTGAGGACCATATTCCCAGGGAGGCTGGAAAAAATCACGAACCTCTAAGAAGGAGGCTCACTAATGTGAGAGAAAATATTCATCCAAAGTGGTACCTATCAAGGGGGGCATGCAGACAGGGCATTTCACAGCCATGAGCAGGGACCTGGACATTAATAGAAACATCAAAACCAGAGAAACGAGACAACTGAGAAACGTGAGAAAGACGTCCAAGCAAGTATGAAGGAGCTACTCAAGGGACACGGGGCGTCCATTAAACAATGGCCAGAAGAAGCAACAGTGAAAAAGAATCCGCTGAAAATGCTGTGAATTAAAAATATAGTAATGTTGCTTTTAAAAAGTCAATAGGCGTGGTTGGGCATGGTGGCTCATGCCTATAATCCCAGCACTTTGGAAGCTTGAGGTGGGTGAATCACCTGAGGTCAGGAGTTTGAGATCAGCCTGGCCAACAGGGTGAACCCCCATCTCTACTGAAAATACAAAAATTGGCTGGCCATGATGGCAGGTGCCTGTAATCCCAGCTACTGGGGAGGCTGAGGCAGGAGAATCGCTTGAACCCAGGACGTGGAGGTTGCAGTGAGCTAAGATCACACCATTACACTCCAGCCTGGCCAACAAGAGTGAAATTCTGCCTAAAAAAAAAAAAAAGAAAAAAAGTCCATAGGTGTGAAGAATAGTACACTGGACACAACTGAGGATGTGGGAGAACTCAGGCCAGAAAAATGAGCAGGCAGAATATTCACAACGTGTCAAAGGGTGCTCAGGATAGGTTTGAGAGACTTTTCACTGAAGAAAACTGAATAAATTGGGAGGGGTTGTTATTACACTTAAATTGATAATAAATCAAAATTGGGGGTATTAAAGAAACTAATACATGACTCAAAATAGCACAAACCTACTGTCTTACAGTTCTGGAGGCGAGAAGTCCAAGAGGGGTCTCACTGAGCTAAAATCAAGCTGTCCATACATTCAAATACAGAAAGCTCATCCAGTATTGAGCACGTATAAAACCATAAAACCTGAGCCAGGTGCGGTGGCATGCATCCATAGTCCCACATACTCAGGAGGTCAAGGTGAGGGGACAGCTTCAAGCCAGGCTGGGCAACAAAGCAAGATCCTAACTAACTAAAAAAATAAATAAATAAATAAATAAATAAATAAAAACCCAACAAACAAACGAAAACCACAGAAAATCCATATTACATTCACTATTGTCAAAACTATGATGTACCAAGGATAGAAGGATTATATTTTAGAATATAAAATATATTATTTACTAAAAAATTGCTGCAGTAATTTTGACCCCTGATTTCAAATCACCAATAAAGGATGCAGAAGCCAAAAAACACAATTTTCCAAATGCCAAGTTAAATTAGCTGGAAACCTGGAATTCTTTTTTTTTTTTTTTTTTTTTTTTTTTATGAAATTTTGCTCTTGTTGCCAGGCTGGGGTGCCGTGGCTTGATCTCAGTTCACTGCCACCTCCACCTCCCAAGTTCAAGCAATTCTCCTCCCTCAGGCTCCCACGTAGCTGGGATTATAGGTTCCCACCACCCCACCCAGCTAATTTTTGTATTTTTAGTAGAGATAAGGTTCCACGATGTTGGCCAGGCTGGTCTAGAACTCCTGACTTCAGGCGATCCACTTGCCTCGACCTCCCAAAGTGCTGGGATTACAGGCGAGAGCCACTGCTCCCAGCCTGAAAACCTGAAATTCCATAGCAAAATAAAATATTTTCAGACCTCTGAGGTATAAAACAGCTTATTATCCACAGTCTCTCATGGGGAAAAAATATACATATATACCCTCCAGTAAGAATAAAAAAATCTATTAAGGATAAAAATATAATGCAAGAAGCAATAGTAAACAGAAAAGTTATGAATAATCATTGTTTGATCTATGTCATTGTCTGAATGATCAATAATGACATTATTTGTGTTTAAAAATCTTTAAATAAGTTAAAGACAATAATGACAGAGATAGGAAGAGTGAGACTTGAAGAAATTACAGTGTGCTATATAATCTTGTGGACGAGGAGAGAGAAACTAACTTTAGACACTTCTAGAAAAAAAACAAGGAAATAAATTTAAATTTTAAGTGTAACTACTAAATTATTAGAATTGCTAGACGAGACAAAGGATTTAACACAACCAATTTAAGAGTAATTAGGAGAGTTGTTAAAAACCAGAAGAAAAGCATGTGAAATAGAAATGATCAATTCACATAGTAGAATGCATTCCAACTATCAATAGCACAAGAAAAGTTAGCTCACTTGTTGACAGGCAACATCTGTCTGGTATGCAAAATGAAGATCCCAAAAATATCCACTTTCTAATCTAATCTAATATTTTCCCACATCGGCAGACACGACTCTTAGAACTATTTTAATGGTTGCATAATTTACCAATGCATGAACGCAAGGCAATGATTTCACAATATCCTGATTATTGGGCATGTATGTTGCATTCACGGTAAGTGTTCTTATAAGCAATGTTATGATGAAGTCTTGAATGTATACCTTTGCCTGCTTTGTTTTATGATTTTCTTAAAATGAAATCGAAATTCTGGTCCAAAGGGTATGAACCTTTAATACTTAAAAACATGATACTTTATTGCATTATTCTACACAGAAATATTCTAGCAGTTTTCACTGATTTTTTAAATATATATTTGAAGGTGAGGGTGGGAGGGAGGAAGAAAAAGAGACAGTCAGAGGAGAAGACCATCGAAGCATTTCTGTGGCTTCTGTCTCCTGACTTGTCCTGATAGCAGGAGTGGCTTTAGGAAGCCTTCCCCAGGTACAAGGAGGAAAGCCTCCCCACACCCCCACCCCAGCCAGCCTGTGGAACTCAGGCCAGGAGAAAGATCTTCCCTGCTGAGATTGCCCACGGCCCCAGTCTGGACCAGCAAGGAAGGCATTCAGATCCACACGGAAAAAGTAAGCAAAAGGAAGTAAATAAATATGTGCCTAATTAAAGAAGTTGTTTGAAAGTTAAAATAATGGCTTATCATTTTTCATAAGAATAAAATCACCTGAGCCTCACATCCAGATGTAGACAGGTATTGGGGCTTTATTTCTCTAAACTCCACTCTCAGTTTTCTCATCCATGAAATGCAGGTGAAAATATTTCTAGAGCTGTTGTCATGGTAAATATTTATGTCTGCAAAGAATTTACCACAGGGCTTGACATGGGGTATGCAATCAGTAAAGTCTGGCTGCTATTACTACACGAAACTGTGTTCGTTGCCCCCTCCTGCTAGATGTTTTAAAGCAGAAATCACAGAATGGGTATACTGAGCCCTTTGGGGAGTGGGGCTACTCCTCCAACCGCTCGGGTCCTGAGGACGTTCCATCTGAGGCTCCAGAGGCAGACGCTGTGAAATTCATCATCACTCTGCTTGCATGCTGGTATCGCTTCTTGAATGGCCTGTGGGAGATGTCACTGCGATTTGCCATCCTTTGTGCCCCCACCCCCTGGAAATCTTAGCAAACCAAAGACTTGTATGCCATCACTGTTTTAGAGAACTACGAAGTCATCGCCCAAGATCTTCTGTGGGGTGCAGCCTTCGGTCTAGGAAATCTGTACCGGAAAAGCAACCACTGCGTAGAGGGCCTTGCTCTCTGTCATCCGAGCATTCAGCTACCTCCACCTTCCCATCCACATAGCTATCATCCTATTAGCAATAACAACTGTCCCTGCAAATGCTTACAGGCCCTGTGAGTCAGCTGGCATCTCACTGGATGGTGTGGGGGACTCTCCAGGACACATGGGGGTCCAGCTAAGGAGACGGGTTAATGAGGGGCAAAGTGAAATCCAGCACTGGTGTCTTCACAACACCCGATTTATTCATAGGTGATGCAACCATCACCTACGAGTGTAGACCATAACTCCCCCTTCGCATCTCTTTAGCAGCGAGGTGTGTTACAGGAGAACACAGCGAGGTGTGTGTACAGCAGCCTAGAGGCTCACAGGCAGAAGCTCCTTGAGAACAGCCTCTTCCTCTTCAAGGCATTGCACCTGCTGACGGCCTTTCAGAGAGATTTTCCTGTCATGGATAATTCCCATGGACACTTTCCATGTTGTTCCCGTTTCAGAACTGAGAAAACAAGGCCCAGATGGGTGCAGCTACCTGGCTGGGCCACTCATTTGAGAATCGGGGTGGAGTGTGATTTGAGTGGGATGTGAGCTGAAGCCCTGTCTACCTCTCACCCGTCCATTCACAGAGGCTTAAGATTTCTAACAAAGCCCAAAGCAGAAAACAGCCTTTTAAAAAGTAATCATCTAAACCTTGTACCCACATTCTTACACAGAATACGCCCCCTGGGCATGATGTTGCTAAGACCTTGAGTCCACCGCTGAGTGTTTCCGTGCAGAGAGAAATAGTGTCACCCATTCACTAAGTGCCCTCATAGGTCTCAAAGCAGCATTTGCCCCAGGGAGTTTTGCAGAACCCATTTTTTATTACATTCTTTCTGTATTGACACAATTCTGAATTTCAAATCAGAGAGCCCATAATATATTTCCTCTGGTAGAATACTAGCTGTGGGAGAGGTTTCCTGTGCAGTGTTAGCTGTGTGCATGTGTGTGCTCCTAAACCAGGAACTCTTAGAGACAGGATTGGGAAGTTCAGGACAGGCAGCAGAAATCTGATTGGCTCTGAGTAAAACGAATGTCAAGCCCAGATACCAGCATATGAACATTAATCATTTCATGAGTCTTTTCCCAAAACCTTTGGTTAAAAAAATCTGAAAATTTTACTTCAGCTTTTTGTATCAAATTCTAAAAAATATGTCTAAAATAAGAGTTAAAAAAAAACCCTGAAAAGTGTCTTTTCGAAAAGGTTTTGAAGATATTTTACAGAATAATTGTCAACAGCTATAATAATTTCAATGAAGAGGCATCAACTTTATTGTGAATTTCACTATGTGGAACTTTCTATGAAATTTTTACAAAGCAATATTTTGTTCCCCTAGTAAAATGTTAAGAGCAAAAATAGTTGAAATTTGTATTCTATTTCCTGTCTTTAATCCTGAAAGAAATTAAATCCTGAAAAATCTTAAATGTAATAAAGAGATTTCTAGATTTTTTTCCACCAAAGAATTTTATGAGAAATGTGTGTTATTTCTGTCAATTGGTAAAATAAAAATACAACAATATTGAAACAAATAGTCATTTACTTTATTGACGCTGTGTTGTGTTTCTGAATGGCTACATTAAAATTTAGGGTTCTTTAGAAACACAGATGTCCCTGGTCAAGAAAGAAGTAATTAAACTGGGGAAAATAGTCTCAATTTTATGAGAATTAAAGGAATATGTAAAAATATTTCTCAGTAGAGTCAATACCACTTTTATCCTAGAGAGAATAATTAACCATGGCTCCATTCTCCACTGGCTCAAAAGAACAAAAAATTGACCAATTCTCTGCTACCAGTGACATCCTACTATTTCAAAGGTTAGCAATTTAGTCAATGAGTCACTGATCCATTTAACCTGGTAGCAATTAAATAACTTGGTAATTTAGAGGGTGCAATGTTATTTATTTTGAAGTAACATTTTTATTATAACATAAATAATGCTTTAAACCTTGTAATCGATCTTCAGGCACATTGCTGACATTTCTTTAGAAGAAGTTTCTAGAAGAGTTCTAGACAACCCATATGAATACTTGAGGATTTTATACATACATTTCTAAATTTGCAATAGAATCATGGAAAGCATGAGCACCTGGCACATTGCAAGTGCTTAATAAAGGTTGAATGAACCAGTGAATGAATATAAAAGTTTTTGAATGAGTTTTTGAAGCTTATTTAAAATGAAATTGATTTACGGAATTTACAGCCAATGGCTGGACTTGCTGGTTGCTGGAAATTGAGCAACGCTTTTCCTGCCTTTCACCTTCTGACCGAACAACGGAACCCGAGGACCCAAATGAGGCCCAGGGCTCTGTCCCAGCCTCCAGGTTAACCCAGGCACCTCCACATCCCCCACCTCCTGCAAGGGCTCAAGTCATTTGCCTTCTCGGAGTCTGGCTGGAAGACAGAATTCTACACCCACCTCGATGAGTGATATTTTAAGATGAAATTAATCTTTAACCTTCTAATTAAAGGCAGTATAAGTACAAAGACTAAGACAGAATTCCAAATGTATATTCACTTCCTTGAATAGACACAATCTGAACAATCACCTCTGAAACACAGCATTGCAGCCATGGGCCTTCAGCCTCTGCGTTCTGCCTTCTCAGGACCACAGAAGGGAACGAGGAGAAACCGCAGGACAGTGTAATTTGAACACATCAGTTGTGGCTCTAATTTTCACTTCCCTGGAATGGCTGAGGGCCCCTCTCTGCAGAACCTGGGCTTGGGAACCAGGAGGTTCGCACGGCTCCCGGGGTTCTGCACATCTGGAGCCTATCTTTATGGCTGTTGGAGGCCTTTCAAGGCTTGATTTCAATGGTAGGGAAAAATATTAAAACCTTCCAAGCTCAGAGATGCTTCATATATGATGAAGTCTTTTCTTCCCTGTGGACTTTATATATATTTTTTATGCCTGGTACAAAATAAAAATAATTTCAAAAACTCTCTCAGGACTAGTCAGGATATAATATTTTTATTAGATACGTCTGTTTCCCCCACCCCCTGCTGCCTGTTTTTTTCTTTTTTAGCCTGACTGCAGAATTTTCATTTTTGTGGAGGAGGGAAGGGCGAGAAGAGCGGTTGGACTACTAGATGAAGTTTGGGTGATCAGGTCCCTAGATACCGTTGTGATGGCTCCGGTAGGCTTGCCTGGAAGTCCCTTCCTGTGGCCGTCCTAGAGCGCTGTGAGGGAGCTCGTGGTTGAGTTTATGACAACAGTGACTAAGAATACAGGTATCGGAGCCAATTACACCTAGATTTAAATCCTGGCTCCACAACACGTTAGTTGTGTAACTATGGGTAATTTATTTATTCTTGCTAATACTGTTTCCTCATCTAGAAACTGAGAATATAATTCCTACTCTACAGAGCCCTTGAATAGCTAGTGTATACACGGCAGGTAGCACCACCGTATCTATAGAACGCGTTCAGTAAGTAGCAATTGTTAGTACTATTATGACACGATTAATGCTTTTGCACTACTTTTACTCAATGTTGTTATCTAATGGTGTTTATGTAGCACTTTTCTGTATTTTTCTCATTTGGCCCATGCAACCCCTGTGAGAAAGGCAACAGTGATGTGATTATCACCTTGTTAAAGTGTCAGTAGTTGAAATGTAAAGGGTTAACGTCAAAATAATTAATTTAAAATGAGCTTCTTTAATGAAAAAAAGGTAGAATAATCTGCTAGAAAAATGGGGATGAGGTTAAGACAACAATTAATCAAAGACGTGCAAGCGGCTGATAAAGATATGATAAAAAGTCATCCCGAATTCATCATCAAAAATGAAATTAATGGAGCAGTGCTCTATTAAATTATTTTAAAAGGAAAGACTTAAAACGAAATTATAGTGCTGTAGTAGGGATTTTCCAGGGTAATTTGGCAATATGAATAAATAGTATTAAACACGGTTTTGTCTTTCACACTAGTGTAATGATTCTAGGTGTGCCTTCCGGAGAAATTAACATAGAGTGCACAAATTTTATTTATGAGGATGTTTTCTACAGAATTTATATAAATAAATGCTAAGAAAGAAAAATTTCTTAGTTATCCCAAATAAGACAATGACTTAATAATTTAGGGCATGATGACTGGGATTTTATCTTACTGTTAAAACCTAATGTGTTTTCAGAGGATGCTTAGTGGCATGGAAATATAGTTTTCATATTAAGTAAAACATATGACAAGATAACGTAACAGTAGTCCCAACTTTGTTTAAATATACATGTATGCACACATGCACACAAACTTACATGAATGAAGAGAAACACACCAAAATAGTTACAGTAGTTACCTTTTTTTCTTTCTTGGTTAGGCTGATTTATAAGAGCTGCTCTGGGCATTTACAGAGTTTATTTACATTTGATTTTGAATACACTGTACATGGCAATTAGAAGTCGTCATGGCAAGCCGGGCGCGGTGGCTCAAGCCTGTAATCCCAGCACTTTGGGAGGCCGAGGCGGGTGGATCACGAGGTCAAGAGATCGAGACCATCCTGGTCAACATGGTGAAACCCCGTCTCTACTAAAAATACAAAAAACTAGCTGGGCATGGTGGCGTGTGCCTGTAATCCCAGCTACCCAGGAGGCTGAGGCAGGAGAATTGCCTGAGCCCAGGAGGCGGAGGTTGCGGTGAGCCGAGATCGCGCCATTGCACTCCAGCCTGGGTAACAAGAGCGAAACTCCGTCTCAAAAAAAAAAAAAAAAAAAAAAAAAGAAGTCGTCATGGCAAGAGAAAACCACAGCTGGCCTGCTGCAGCCATCACAAGAACCAGAAAACAGTAGGGGAAGTGAAGGAATAAAGGCCGGGTTTTTTTCAACCCATGGAGACTCATGTCACTGATTGTTGATAGACCCAGGACAAGCAGTCATGTTTTCTGATCTGTAGGGTCCTTCTCTTTATCTGCATGCTAACAGCAGCACTGACCCACTAAGCATACCTGTCTGTATATCAAAATTGGGCAGAGCTACAGTTAACATCAGTGAGGAGGTGGGTTGGTTTAATGCTTTCTTTTTTTAAATTTTTTGAGATGGAGTCTGGGTTTGTCCAGGCTGGAGTGTCGTGGTGTGATTTTGGCTCACTGCAACCTCCATCTCCTGGTTCAAGTAATTCTCCTACCTCAGCCTCCCGAGTAGCTGGGATTACAGGAGTGTGCCACCACACCCAGCTAATTTTTGTATTTTTAGTAGAGATGGGGTTTCACCATATTGGCCAGGCTGATCTCGAACTCCTGACCTCAGGTAATTCACCCGCCTTGGCCTCCCAAAATGCTGAGATTGTAGGGGTGAGCCACGGTGCCCTGACAGAAAGTGGGTTGTTTTTCTACCTTCAGTTCTAACTTCTTCTGATAAGATATGTTCAAGGTTACCTATCACTTAACTGATGATTTTTAAAATGTCTTAAGCAAAAGCTTGGCCTAAAATATATATACTCTGGGAAGTCTTTTTCTTTCTGTAAACCTGATTACTATGTCTGTAAAACACAATTGCCCTGTGCAGTCACCAAAATCTGTGCTTCTCAAAGCCTTTAGAAAGAATGGAACACCCCGTCCAGGTGAGGGGAGAAGCAGAAGTGAGTCTCCCTCTCCTCCTGCTCCCCATCTTTTTAATAAAGCTACCTTGCTTTTATCCGTTTTGAAAATTGAACTCACTTGAAGAAAGAGTTTTTCTGGAGGCAAAAACAAAGTTAAGAATAATCAGATCAACCAATACAAGAGCTATCTTTCAGTTCTGGAATTCTATTTCATGCCCAGTTTCAAGTATAACTGCTGAGTAAATTTGTGACGTGCAAATTGCTGACGTGTCAATCTTCTGAGCTTCTGTCTAGGGATTCAGATAAGTTTCTGGCATTTCCCTCCTGGGTTACAGCTGCAAGCTTGCTGCACTGTGTAACATCTGATAGCTGTGGAGAAACCCTTTTGTTTTTAAAGCATGGTTTATCAGAATTTATTGACTGATTACCAATTAAGGAGTGGGGTATGGAGTGGATGAGGGTGCATTTAGTGCTGAATAATTTTTATTTGCTTGTTTGTTTTTTAGTTTTTTTTTTTTAAGTTCTGTTTATGCTCTTGGCTGAGTGGACCTGGACAGCACAGGAATTCACTAGAAAAGTGGAGGAAGACTGCCAGTCTCATGATTACTTTGCCTTTTTGAAGAGAGAAGGGAAATTAGCATATGCTATTTAGTCTTTTTACAACACTTCTGTTGACTCAACCTGATATTCTTCTGTGAAATCCATCTGGAATGTTTACAGAAGGAACATACTCTTTATGGAGTTATTAATGAAAAGGCAGACTGATGCCATTCTAGTAATAGGATTTATTACCAAGGGTGGTAGTATTTTTCTCGCAGGGCTGTGCTGCCTGAAGGTTAAATATTCACAGGTATATTTGCTGATTGTATGACAATAGTCTATAATTCTTTCCCATTAGGCAGTTTAAGCAAACTTTTCGCACCAGCCAATGTTTCAGAAGCTGTCAAGGATGCTGGCTGCCAGCTTCAGTCAGCCATCAGAGCTCAACCTAACGAAAACTGGCTTTCAGTTCATCCATAATTAAATGGTCATATTTAAAATTCAAAAATGCTTGAATTTTCTATGAGAAAATGATATTATTTTAGTGATAAAAATGGAAGATTCCAAATTCCGAAGCTGAACGACACATAACATCCATAGACACGCCCTTGAAATAAACAAGCATTGGGGAGGAGTTAATTTTTAATATTGTGAAAATTTCACGTCTGATGAATTCAAAGGAAGTTTATCCTTTTACACAGGAAGAATAATTTAAATTTTTTTTGTCAACACTCTCAATAGATCATCACACTGTTATAATTCAGGCTAAAAGACTGTAGCATGAATAGCAGGAAGCTATCGAGACTAACAACGTAGCCTGAACAAAAACATACTACATTTCATTACCTCCTGTGGAGCCAAATGTGATAAGAGAGACAAGGAGAGCCATTACTTGGTAGAATCTACCAGGTAATTTTATTTGAAGTAAATACAGCATGTAGTTTTCAGTTGCAGATGCACACAGAACATGAACCTGAAACCCCAGGTGGCTGCAGCCTCTGGGGGACATGAGATGGTGTAAAACAGAAATAACGCAGGCAAGACGTTCCCAGCAGGACCCTGCCTGGAGGATGATTTCTTCCTGCCCAAAGCTAAGACAGGCTCCGTAAACCTTCCTTTCTTGGGATACTTGAAACTATACTCAACTAATGATGGCAAAAGAGGAAGCCATTTTTTGGTGCACGTGATGAGGAGGTAACAATTTCTAAGTTCCAGGAGTTTACAGGACAACTAGGAATAGAACTAGAACACAGAGGAAGAGTATCCTCACATTGTTCATGGATTCATGACATCATAAGCACTGGATGCAGCAGCAGTCAGATCAGAAAACTTCGCAGAAGCCTAAATTCAAAAATTAAAATGCCTGGGTGGTCAGGAGGTAAATAAAAAACAAAATCACAGCTCGGTTTTGTCCTAGTAAAAATGGGAGCCAGCCTGGGACCCCAAGCCTCCAGAGAGACCAGAGCTGCCATGATAATCTTGTCAACTATTGTTCTGTGGGAATGATGGCTTAGATTCTTTGTTTTATTAAGAGACAAAAATTCATCATGTTGTGTAGGATATACTACTTTTTAAATGTTAACAAACAATTCACATTTTTAAGTTAAAGAATTGTGTAGGACAAAATAACATCTATCTTCAAGCAGATATAGTCTGAGATGCTTTTGACCCCCAATTTACTGCCCCTGACTTTGTCTGAAACATAAAGAGCTAAGAACAGAAAACCAATGAGAATGTCTTAGTCTATTTGTGCTGCGATTACAGAAGACCTGAGACTGAATAGTTTATAAAGAATAGAAATTTATTTCTCATGGTTCTGGAGGCTGGGAAGTCCCAGATCAAGGCACCAGCATTTGGTGCCATACGAGGACTCTGTCTTCCAGAGGGAAAAAATTCGATGAGCTCTCGTGGAGAAGGTGGAAGGTAAAAGGGGAGGAATTCCCTGGGTCAAGCCCTTTTATAAGTAGGCGAATCCCATTCTCAAGAGTGGAGCCTAACCTCTCAAAGGCTACATCTCCTATACTGTTGCATGAGGATTATGCTTTAACATAAATGTTAGAAGAAATAAATATTCATGGCATATCAGAGAAGTCTCTACAATGGCCGTAAAGACCATGAAATGAGGAGTAGTAACTCTGGACAAATGGCACACAAAAGAACCAAAGGAAGACATGGAAACAGAATGAGGAAGGAGGAGGAACCAATGGAATTAAGATATGAGCATTTTCTGCAGCCGTTCCTGAGCCTGAACTCAACCAGCATGGCACTGTGAACTGTGGAGTTACTATTAGGCTTACACAGCACAGCATTTAATTGTTAAATATGTGTAAATGTGTAATAATTGTAAACAACTTAAGGTCCATTACATAATTTAGGATTCATAAATTCAAACAAATCCTTTCTGTTAATCTCATAAAACCATAAATTAACTGCAAAAGTGGCTTCTGGTATTTTTTAAAGAGAGGAACATGATCTAGGTAAGAAGCCAATGAGCAATTGCAACCAAGATTTACTGTCTGGAGGGGCTGATCAGATAAAACCACCCCTCATTGGGTTCTGAGTAAGTAAATAAGGCAGGATCTGTTTGGTCATCCCAAATACTTCATGTTCAAGGTAGACACTGTAAAGTTTAGGAACGATGGGGAAAGATATATGTCTTCATATCTGAAGACATTTTTCCTAAATCACTGTTAGATGATCTTCAAAACAATCCCATATGCTTAAGGAAAGGTTATCTTTTGGAAAGGACATTCATATTTATGCTGGTTTTAATCAAGATGCAGGACACTCTTAATTTTAAACACAATATGAAGGTAGGCAATATGGGGATATAAAAAATGCACGTCTTTGGGAATCTCAGAAAAATAAAAGGCTCAAATCTTGTTCCCAAGAAGTTTACAACCTAAGGTAAGAATTAAAACAAAAACTAAAACTAAACTCCAGGGCAGCAGGTCTGCAACGTCTTGTTGAGATGGTACACCTGAGAGGGATGAACATGGATTTTGCTGACGGACAGGTGGGACTTGAAGCCGTGGTGATGTGGCTAAGAGGAAATACAGTGGCAGGTGTGAACAAAGGGGTGATAGATCTTAACTCTTGTGAATCTACACAGATTTTGTTTTTTAATTAAAGAGGGAATAGTTTTGTTTGTTTGTTTTTGTTTTGTTTTAAAGGATTGAACTTTGGAATGTCACAGGGATATCCCACCTATATTGCCTACTGAATGTGTGACCCTGGACATGTTAACCAGTCCTTTTGAGCCAAGCATATCTTCTTGTTGAAGAAACAAACTTATAAGCATTGATCCAGACTAGCCATTCACAAACAGGAGTTTCCATCGCCTTTCTATCAATCAACTCATCTGCCAGTGAAAAACTGATAAATTTGTTTGGGGAAAAGTACTTTTTAAATTTTAAAATATGGTTTGATATTTTTAAAATTTTGTGATTTTACCATAAACGTTTTTTAAATGCAACTAATTCATAAGTGAATTTAAAGAATTAAATACTGTATTTTTTACAGGGCATAAAATCAGAAGTGCAAGACTCTACTCAAATATCACCAAAGAGTATCATTGCTTATGGCTTCTTGCTTTTCCCTACATTTATATTAATGTATACATTTATACATGCATCTTTTAATATATTATTTCTTTATACAAAAATGATCATTGCCCTTTTAAATTTAAGAACATATTTGTTTGAAGAACAAATTTTGAAGATTCAAACTACCTGATTTCAGGACTTAAGAATCTACAGTAATCAACACAGTATGGTATTGGCATAAGGATAAAATATGGATTTTTGAGGTCAGGCATGGTGGCTCACACCTGTAATCCCAGCACTTTGGGGAGGTTGAGGTGGGCAGATCACCAGTTCAGGAGTTTGAGACCAGCCTGGCTTACATAGTGAAACACTGTCTCTACTAAAAATACAAAAAAAATAGCCAGGTGTGGTGGCAGATACCTGTAATCCCAGCTACTTGGGAGGCTGAGGCAGGAGAATCACTTGAACCCAGGAGACAGAGATTACAGTGAGCCGAGATTGCACCATTGCACTCCAGCCTGGGTGACAGGGCAAGGCTCCATCTCAAAAAAAAAAAAAAAAAATGTTTGTAACATAGTAGAACTTCTAGTATAGACCCTTCACAAAGGGACCTTGACATTTCAATGCAGAAAGGAAAGTCTTTTGACAAACACTGCTGGAGAATAGAATAAACACAATTATAGAGGAAGATGAGCTCACACCCTACCTCTCACCGCCAAGAAAATGTAAAAGCTAAAACCATAATGCTCCTGGGAGAAGATGTGAGAGAACTTTACAACGTTAGCATTGGTAAAGAATTTCTGGACAGGACACAAAAGCATCTTCAGTAAAAGGAAGAGAAATAACAAAAACTATAACAACACATGAAAAGGTATCCCACATTATTAGTCATCAAAGAAAACAGTGGAAACATCATGAGCTCAAGCCTTCCTAAAGTGAAATAATACTGATAATATCAATTAATGATGAATTTGTGGGATCTTTCATACATTAATGGTGAGAAGACAAAATGGTACAACCACTTTAGAAAACCTTAGTGTCTCGTAAAACTTAACACATGCCTGTTCTATGGCCCCATTATGTCGTTTCTAGGTATTTACCCAAAAGAAATGAAAACATATGTCTACAGAAATACTTGTGCAAAGTGTATAGCATTTTTATTCATAATAGCCAAAATTGAGAATTCAAATTTTTATCAACAGAAAAATGGGTAAGCTGTAATTATACAGTAGAATATTTTTTAGAAATTTTCAAAAAATGGATTGCTGACAAATGCAGAAACATGGATGAATCACAGAAATGTGTTGATCTAAGAAGCTGGACACAAATGGAAACATTTTGTATGATCTCACGATGATATAAATTAACATAGCTGTTGCCAATAAAGGTTGAGGATTTACTGGAATAACCCCCAGGGAGGAGTTTCTGGGGTGATAGAAATGCCCCTCTCCATCTTGATTGGGGTGCTGGTTATGGGGATATATATTTATTAAAGCACATAGACTCATACATTTAAGATCTGTGCATTTCACTGTATATAAATGTCACCTCAATTTAAATGTATCAGATCAATTTGTGCATGTCAAGGCAAACGCATCAATTGCATTTGTCAAATCACTTTTTAAAGCACTCTCTTGTATTAATAACCTGAAACTAGTTTAAAATCAGTGACTGTTAAGATTCTCTCCTCGACCAGTTCTATGGGTTTTGCACTGCTCTTGATCTGATTCATTCAGGGCGTGTGCTACCTTCTGATTTCTGTAACTGTGGAGCAGCGCGTCTTGTAAAAATTTACCACCAGTCTTGGGTCAATTTTCTTCTAAGCTTCTGGCAAATGCCCACACAAGAAGTACATGAATTCACTTGGTTTAAATATCCCCTCATCTTTTTGCTATATTGGACTTGGCCTCAGGATGGTATTGGAAGACTAGTTCGACTGTCCATTAGTGTTGTATTTAGGGAATGTGGTGGAAAACTGAGGCAAAGAACAGAAATAGTTCAACAAAATAAATTACTTAAGGTTCGCAACCCAACTAAAAGCTTTTTGGGGAGTGTGGTTGCTGGCCTGCCTTCAGCACTGCCTTTTAAAGGTGAAGTTTTGTTTAATTCCATGTGGTTGAGGTGAGGAGAGGAGCAAGAGACCAAGAGAAGATTAATAAAAGCGAGAATAAAATAGAAAATGCAAAGTCAGGGCCAGCTGCTTGCCAGTGTGAATGGAATTACAGTAATAATCTGGACGAGTTAGAGGCCTATGATAAAAGCACAATAAATTCCCAGAAAATTAGATTGCTAAGTGAATCTTTCAAAATTTAAAAGCTTTTTTTTTTCCTTCCTCCAAGATGGCAGAATAGAGGCTTTTCGCAAGTCTCAGCCACTTGGAAATAGAAATGCAGTGCATTGAGATGAATTCTGAGAGCTTTAATTCAAGAAGGAAAATGAAAATCCAGTGGATTTATAAAGGATACCCCAGATCCTGGGTAGGAGAACATGGGCAAACAGCCCCTGTGACAACATCTGGCTGATAAAAGCAGGTCTCTGGGCATTCAGAGCACCTCCTGCCCTGGAACAGCAACCTGAGCCTCCCCACCTTTCCAGGGCAGATCCTGGTGCAGATGATCCTTTCCACTCCAGGCCCAGGCAGATCTCCAGGCCTCTGGAACACTGACTCTCCTGGATTAGGCATCTGGATGCTCCTCATCTCTATGCAGAGAAGTTGGAGCCAATGATATTTCCAAGCTCCACACCTAGACACACCTCTGGGGACATGATAGTCACCCACTGAATTATCCTTCAGTGTTGGTGCTGATGCCTGCCACTGGGGAATCCATAGGTGGACCTGCCTGGTCTGGCCTCACCTGTCTTGGTCTCCAGCCCTGTGGGGAGTTCAGACCACAGTGCACCCAACAAATCAACACATTGCCTATGGCAATGGGTTGAATTCTAAAATTCAACAAACCCAGAACTTTCCTTTGTATTATCTATCTTGACTTGAACACAGGAAAAAAAGGGGGGAGTTTTGGAAGATTAAAAAAAAAAGTGATTCAATCCTTATGGTACTTGAGAAAGTGTCAACATATTAACAAGCAGATGGAGGTTCTCTAAAAGGAAATGATATTTATTCAGGGATATGCACATCACAGTAAACTATATGTGTACCCCAGGGAGGTAAGGGACGATGAAAGTTTTTAAAGAAATAAATGAGCAGAACTGCATAATTGTTTTAATAAAAGCCCACCTTAGCCTACCTTAGCCCACCTCCGCCCTACTATGTATGGATTCTGTCCATGGGTGACATTTTCCTGTTCAAAACTTGGATTCTATGCAAGCAACACAAAGAGAAGTCCAATGTGCTTCATCCCTCTGAGTAGCATCATCTTATACAAGCTGTGCAGGCAAACATCCTCCTCCCAGGGCCAGGCTCCTTGCAGGCACCTTACCCCTCCAATTTTACGAGGTTAGAGCTTGGAGCAGTTTGGCAGAATGATGCCAGGGTTCCTCTGCTTTGGTGGACTCAGTGGCTACTATGTTCTTATCTCCAGGAAATTCGATTTGGATAAAAACCCATCAGCACATATTAATCTTAAATGCCAGCTGTAAGAAGGTGTGCATGCCTTCTTTACATTTCCCTGCAAAATAGCTTCAAATCTCCCCGAAGTCTCCAGCATTCTGTAGTAATTGTTAAGCTTAACTTTATCTTTCTCCTATGTTTCCAACTATCCCATCTTTTCATTTGCCTTGATATGGGTTCCAATTCCATCCCAAGGTTTCATTAGCCAAAAAGAAAAATGTGTTCTACAAAGAATCTGAGAAATTTCAGATGACCCCAAGCACAGCAAGTCCAAGTATCACGATACACAGTTTAGGGGTAAGACAAATGTCTTCTCTTTTTCTATAGTTAAGTTTAATTTACACTCAGAGTCCCAGTTCCACTGACGGTAGAAACCACTCTCAGCCCCAAAGCATGACAGTGTTAAAGTTTCCTGTGACTTAGATACAATGTGAGGGCAGGTATTTGACTTTAACTTCCAATATAAGACAGATATAACACTATGCAGAAAATATCAGAAAAAAATCTATTTTATTCGGTTGGCATATAATCACTACACAAGGTGTTTTAAAACCAAACGAAGGAGAGGAGCTCTAATACAATTAACTAATTTCCATGTACACTGAACAATCTTAAAGCTATTTATGGGAAAGCATATACCATATTAAATATGTAAAGTATGTAAAATATTATAACCTCCTGGTGAGTGGTTATTAACAAGAAATAGTAAATCCTGACCAAAATAATTAGACTAGATCATTGCTATAATGTGGATTATTATTGCATCAACAAATTCATACTACAGGTCAAATCATATGGCCTGAACACTAACAACTATGAATAAAGGAGCAAACTATAATAACGATGAGTTAAGAAATGGAAATCTACCAACATCATATTTTAAATGTCTTTTAAACAAGTATTTGCTAATGGAATTGAACTAGGGAATACTAGGGGAAGTAACTTGGACATGTCCAGCGTCCTCAGGAAAGACAGAATAGAAGGACTGTGAATGAAGGCATAGGGCTTCCACCCGAAGGAGAAATAGAGCCCTGGACCCAAGGCTGAAGACTGTGATCTTGCAAAACATTCTGGGCCTTCAGACTATTGAAAGTTAAATTGGTGCTAGACACAGCAATACCTTTAACACACTTCCTGTTGGCTCTGTGATACATAGTTGTCCCCAAAGTCTTTTCTGTGGAAAACTGAGTTTATGAGGATGTTCTTTAAAAGAAGCTACATGGCCAAAGAAGTCTAGGATGCATGGAAGTGCTCTTAGCCCACATGGCACAGTGAGAAGGGCTCTGATATGAAATCCAGATCAAAATCTTTCAACCTTTTTGTTTGTTTGTTTGTTTGTTTGTTTGGTCACATTTATTAACATCCTGTAGAACTGATATTCTGAGAAGCACCTTGGAAATGCTGACTTTGACCTAAATTTCAAGGTGCATAGGCAATTATTTTAGTAAATTTATGATTTTACCTTTAACAACTATGTAGTTTAATTATAAAATTTTCAGCAGAATGACAACCAGTGGTTGATAGCAACTTGAACACCCAAGAAAGCATTCATTTCTCAGGAGGACTCCTCTGCTAGATCACTGACAACTCAAGTTTTTAATTCTCTATCCCAGATGCCATCTTGGTGTGGCTCTTAGGAACCAATCTGTTCTCATCCCTGTTGATATGTTTTCCAGGGTGCTGCAGCTCTCTGACATACAAAGTAAAAGTGGTACTGAGAGCTGCAGTTGCACCTGCTCCCTGAGAAAGCTGAAATACTTCATGGGAAGAGGAAATTTTCATGCCATTCCCTTTGCATTCTGATGCTGGGGAATGCTGGGAGATGGCTCCTCATGGCAAAGGACACATCAAGCATCTTTGAATATACAGAAAGAAGCGACCCGGGGCTGAATATGGGGTGTGGACTAGTTAGGTTTTTATTGGCTTCACATAACAACAGAGAGGAAATTAGAGAATTATAAAAGGAAGAAAGAAGGGAGATTTGAAAGAAGACCCTGGCCATGACCGGTGGAAGAGGGCCTGAAAGGTTTCTTACAACAAGGATATAAAATATTCTATTTTAATTTGTTTGCACCAGTGCATTGTAAATATTCTTCCCAACTCTTCCACAATCTTCCAAGAGCTCTGTCAACATTTCTCTGTGTGCCTCTCAATGCCGTCCTAGTTGATACGTCAGCCTGAATAATTAGAGGTAGTATCTACTACGCTCTGCTTTTGGGTCCCTGTGTATAGAACTAGAGAAGTTGACTGAGGCCAGATGGAGCTCAGGCCAGACGTGACCAATTAAAATACACTTCACTCCATATGGAGGCTGACTGGGAATAGCTCTACCCAAGCTGACTAAAGCTTCACAGGGCAGGTGGATCTCAGGAGGTAGCATACCAATAAAAGTCCAACTTAGTGCTGATCATCAGAGAAGTGCAATATAAAGCCAGTACTTCTGACTTATCCAAGTCAGGGAGAACATTTTAGTGACAGTATCAAGTATGAGTGTGAGTGAAGGGCAAAGAGAAAAGAGCTCTGTTCTACTTGGCTGCTGAGAGTGTAAATTCACAACTTTGTATGAAGCATTGGGCACCGTGGATCAAATCTTAAACATAACTGTGCATGTTAACTTGGGAATAGGAAATTAGCCATAGGAACAGAAAATCATTGAAAATCTGTGGGCATTCATACATTTTACAGAATTATTTATAAGAACAAAAATAGATATACTCTAAATGCTCAATAAAGGAGATAGATTAAAAAACTCAGTTTGCAATAACACAATATTTCACTTCTTTCCTTCTCGCTCTTCTCTTCCAGTCTCTCCATATGTACATGTGTATGAGAGTGCATACGTACATATGGAGAGACAGGAAGAGAGGAAAGGCACATCAGACTCAGGCACAAAAGAGGATTCAGACTAGGATTGCTGACTTTATTTTCTAGATAATTAAAAAAAAACTTTTTAGATTTTTTTGTATCATGTTCACTTTTTTTGCCTTTTTTGTAGAGATGGAGTTTCACTATGTTTCCCAGTCTAGCCTTGAGCTCCTAGGCTCAAGCGACCCTCCCATTTTGGCCTCCCAAAGTGCTGGGATTACAGGCATGAACCATCATAATTGTCCTTTTGGCCATATTTAAATACCCAGTTTATGAAGGAATGGGATGAGAGTGAAGAAGTTTGACTTAATACAAGACTGACTGAACCTCAGGCTTTTACTTGATCAATCATATTTTGGGACAGTATGCACTTTCAAAAAACACAAATGCAAATAAGTGAAACGCCCTCTGGACATATTTCCTATTCCAAATCTAATATGTTTCGACCTCACTAGCAGGCTGCATTTTAAAAAGGAGAAATACTTTTATATAAAGTAATCTTTATTTTTCATAATCAAAAGAATTTTTTTTTTATTTCAGACTATTCTAACCCACACTTATGGTCTACAGCTAACCAAAGAAACCCTGGAAACAGGAGGGGGAGGGGGAGAAAAGAAGAAATCTCTGTCGTGGGATTAAACAGTAAAGCAAATAAAGGCAGACAACCAGGCAAAGACCTGTGCCTCCTCTTACACAGTAAGCATTTCCTTCAGTTGTCAACTAATGTTTAAATAAAATTATTTAAGGCAGTTGATCTCCATTTATTCAGCCTTCTCTCTAAAACGGTTTTTATTCTGGAATCTCATTAAGTCACATGAACAGCTGCACCAAGTTGTTATGGCAACAGGAATTTTAAAGGTAAATTAATTTTGCTACAAGGTGTTATTAAGAGCAGGTAAGGGTGGCCTTGAATAATAATGGCTCCTCTCTGCTCTGCAGAGCATGACAGCTCCCATTGAGCTGCAAGAGCTGCAATGGGAAGAGAAACATCCTTGATTTATTGCCATCTCTTAACAATTCTTATAGGAAATGTGACCATAAATTGTGCTGATTTTATTGCAAATTTGTATATCCCACTTTTAATCCTTCATAAAACTATAGATTGAAGGAGTTCTTCAGCTCATCAGTCCATTGGTTTCTGATGAACTTTACAAGAGAAGCTACCATTAGCCAGTTTCCCTGTGAAATGACAACGTATTCCTAGAGAGCTTTATGTTATGGAAAAGTGTGACCTTTCGATTTTAGAGAAAGAAGTTAGAAAAAGCCTCAAATTTAAATTCACGTTACGCCTAAGTGAGCATGCAGATGGAAAAAAAAAATTAGCAAGTAGCTTCTAAATTGGGATTGGAGAAAAGTCCTGAGTTCCATCTGCACAAGACCTGTAGAGCTGTTCCAGGTTCTGGGTTCCCTACATTTGTATTTTCCAGTGTCTGCTTTCGTTTGTTAGTTTTGTTTTTGTTTTTGTTTTGATTTTTTACACTAGTCCTAGAAAAGTATTCCATGGTCAAATAATTATGGGCTATCATTCGTAACATAGGTCACAGAGCAATTTAGCAAATTAAAAGCCCTGCCAAGTCCTGCAAAAAATGAGCTAATCTTGATTGTTTTTAACCCTATATTTTACAGACACTTTTTGTCATGGAACTTATTTTTAAGTATCTCATTAGTTTTGAGTAAAATTTATTAAATTCAGGTGAACCTACTTTGAGAAATGCTCCTTAGATTAACATCTTGAGGTCAAAATTACTAAACATGACTACAATACTTGAAAAAATTCACTTCAAGTTTAGAAATATCTGTTTTCCTTTAACTAAATTCTAGTGCCTGTAGGACCATTACTTCTTCTGCTCCTTCTTTTAAATGTGTATTAGGTGTCAAACACTGACCTAAGAGCATTGCATGAGTCATAAGATAGTCTGTGTTCTTACATGTTCTTACATTCACATGCATGCACATACGCATACATGAACCCACACATGCTCACATACATATTCCAAGAACAAAAGGTGGTGGAAAAAATGGCTACTTTGATTATTTTCAAGCAGCATGTTTCAGTATAAAGAAAAAAACTCATCACGAACCCTGCAAAAGAGTTCTATAAGATAACAATCTGGAAATTCTGAAAGTGAAGCTGAAACAATAACGAAAGCAGCAGAGCAAGTGAGATGGTTTCCATGCAAGAGGAGGGATTGAAACATGGTGTCCTCTTTCTTTGAGAAAGACTGATGGAGTCCACATAGGGCTTGGCAGCTGGCTGGGAGTGGCAGATAATTTGTAAACTTTCATAGAGACATCACCAGCAGGAATCTGGCCAAAACCAACCAAACAAAAACAAACAGACACAAAAGAGTAGTGTGACATTTTGCTTCCTTCACGAACATGGTGGTTAAGGATTTCTAACCATTTTTTAAAAAATTTGTCTGGGTCATCTGTCCTTGTTAAAATGTACACTCAGCATATTACACATCTGAAAGAAAAACTAATTTGAAAAACTGACTAATCTGAAAAAGCATCAAACCAGTAATAGAAAGTTATTTCCCATGAGATTCATTAAAGAACTAAAGATGACTCGATCTACCATCCCACTCCTGGGTATCTACCCAGAAGAAAAGAAGTCATTATATGAAAAAGATAGTTGCACAAGTATGTTTATAGCACCACAATTTGCAATTGCAAAAATGTGGAACAAGCCCAAATGTCTATCAATCAAAGAGCGGATAAAGAAAATGTAATATATATTTACCATGGAATACTGCTAGGTCATAAGAAGGAATGAAATCATGGCATTTGCAGCAACCTGGATGCAACTGGAGACCATTATTCTAGGTGAAGTAACTCAAGAACGGAAAACAAAACATCTTATGTTCTCACTCATAGATTGGAGCTAAGTTATGAGGACATAAAGATATAAGAGTAATACAATGGATTTTGGAGAATTGGAGGAAAGGGTTGGGGGGATGAGGGATAAAAGACTATACATTGGGTACAGTGGACACTGCTCAGGTGATGGGTGAACCAAAATCTCAGAAATCACCACTAAAGAACTTGTTCATGTAACCAAACACCGCCTGGTCCCCAAAATCCTATTGGAAAAGGAAGTAATTTCCCATGAATATCTGTGCACATTTAAAATACACTCATAAAATTAAATTAATATTCCTCACACCCACACCTTTTGAGACCACTAGAAAAAATATTTAGAAAAATAAGAAAAGAAATTCAGACAAAAGTAGTTTTTCAAGCTGAGTCCTTAAAGCAACAAGAAGTAGCATCCTCTGATCACTCAGCAATAAGTTCTTGTGGCTTCTTTTTGCACCAGGTAGTCAAGCAGGGACAGCTGGTACTGCCAGGGAACAGGCTACATTTTGGGAGCTGGAAGGAGCAGCATCAGTTGGCTCGAGTGAGGAAGCTCACTGAGTTCACGGGATGCAGCCCATGAAAGGGATGAAGCAAGAGGACCCCCTGGTCAGGGCAGGGCATCAGTGGGGAAGAGCAGCCAGTGCAGGGGACAGGCCGAATGTGAATCTCAAAGCAGAAGCAAATACAAGCAGGTGCAAACCCAAGCACTGTGCACGGCCTCATCAACATGGATTGCAAAACAGCAGTACTTACTGGGGGCTTGTTAGAGATAAGACACTGCTACGGGAAGGGGATACGCAGAGGCAACTAGTCAAAACACCTGCCTTACAGACAGGGTACGGACTAATTCATACGCTGTGAAGGACGGCGTATTCGACGGCGGTCCCATAAAATTATCACACCATAATTTTACTGTATCTTTTCCACGTGTAGATACGTTTAGATACACAAATACCGTTGTGTACAATTGCCTGCAGTATTCAGCACAGTCATATGCCTTCCGGATTTGTAGCCTAGGAGCACAGGCTACATCATACAGCCCAGGTGTGTAGCAGGTCACACCACCAAAACCTGTGTAAGGACACTCCACGATGTTCACACAATGACAAAAATCACCTAACAGCTACGTTTCCCAGAACGTGTCCCCAACATTAAGCAATGCATGACTGTAGCTAAAAAGGGGTAATTTAACAACAGAAAGCAGTGAGTGGCAGTCAGTAGTTACAAGAGATCCGAGGTGAACATGAACGTGCTCTGTGAAGAGATTGCTGATTTCCTACTGTGCTTTTCGGGCCCGTCTATGCTGTGCTTTCGGAGAAATGCTGTTAGCCCTCACGTTCAACATACTTGGTGCATTTGGAGCAGTGCACTTCTGATGAACAGAGAAAATACCATATTCTGTGGCTGAGATTTTTTTCCTCCATTCTCTGGTTAGTTTTTATCCAACAACATGAAGTTTTAGAATTTAAGTTAATGAACATGTATTATGGACCCAGCTTGCAGAGTAATGGGACAGATGAGTAAAACAGTCTTTGCCTTCAAGAGTTTTGAAACTGAAGCACAGCAGAAGTACAAAAAAAGACAGCCAGAGAGCTCGGAGGAAAGGAGGCATGTCATGAATGTGTCTTCGGGGAGCACAGACAGGGCTATGCCGGAGGGCTTGGGGAAACTTCATGGAGGCACTGGCCTCAGGTGAGCCTTCAAGAGGGGTGGTCAGTAGAAGGAGAAGAGATCCCCAAGGACAAGCAATGCCAGCAGCTGAAGCCAGATGGCCAGGGAGGGCTGGTGCTGGGGGAGCAGCCGTCACCGTTTGTTGGAGCCGGGGAGCTCTTGCACAGGAGCGACAGCTGCCCCAGCGGTTGGAACCACATTGCAGGAAAGCTCCAAAGCCACACAGGGTTCATCTGCTTCTCGAAAGGCACAAAAGGACCGGTGGGAGGTTTTGAGCCAGAAAGAGACAATATCAGTTATCTCTAAACCAAAATAGTTTTAACATGGTGCAAAGGTTTCTAGATAAATCAGGAAACTGGATAATGACTCAGAGTGACAAGAGGATGTCAGCATCGTGGAGGTGAGAGGTGCCCTGACCCAAGTGGAGAGAGGGGAACCGGCTTTTCTACCTCTGTTTGTCTTATTCATAAAAGAAACTCCCTGCTAATGTCACATCCTGCACTCCTTTTTTTTTTTTTTTTTTTTTTTTTTTTTTTTTTTTAAATCAGTGCTTGGGTTAGACATTATATGGCTTGCAGTGAAAATGGTAAAATGCTTTGTTTTTATTGTTGTAATTTCAATAACAAATATGGAATGGAACGACAAAACGGCCTACACAATAAAAATAGCTGTTAACCCATTTTACTAGCTCTGTGGCCAAATTATATTTTTATAAATTACAGTTCCAGTGGAGGCAAACGTGCTCACAAGTTCCTTGTTAACAAGGTCACCAGTATAATTTGAATATTTTCCACAGCTGTTGCTCTCACACCTAAAGAGGGAAACAGCTCCAGCTATGTAGGGCAAGTGAACGAGAATGCTAATGAGTCTAACAGATCGGTTCAAAATAGAAGCATAAACCTTCAATTCATGAGGACACGTCGGTTATGAAACCAAGCCGAGGAGATGGTCTGTGTTGAGGAATTCAACACTGCAACATCGTTCGAATATTTCACATAGTTCTTGACCCAGACTTGGCAAAATGTGTCCGCTATAAATAGAGGAATGAGGGAAAAGGTTATGAGAGACCCTATAATTCCAGAAACATGAATTTCACTTTTGGAAGAATCCACAAAGAATACATTGAAAACATGCTTCGTGCACGCTCCTTCACTGAATTTCTGTATAAACTTATTGGTAGCAGTATCATGTTCTAAATAGCAGAGCTAAAATTGCAAATTCACAATGATACAAGTTGATATTAGGTAATTAAGTTGATAAAAATTGAATTTGATGATAAGAATCAATTGCTTGATTTACAGAATCAATTTGTTTACTATTGTGTTTGTTTAAGTGATGAATCTTTATTGTGGCTACTCTTTTCCATTCTATCTTCATTGAGAAACTAGTTTTTGGAACTCACTGTAAGGGCTATAGAAGGCGAACAGGCTGAACCCCCGAGAAAGAGGGAAATAGGATTAGCGCAAGGAAGACGTCCAAGTGCAGGAACTGACGTGGTGTGAAAAGTAATCGGGCTTTGACTACGATACTGAGGCATGATGGAAATGCCACCAGATTCCTACCAAAGCACATTCTGAATGTGGACATTATACTAAAGTGAATAACAAGTAAGGAGCAAGAACTTGCAGCACTGCCCAATGGCGTTAAAGTCAAACAAAATTCTGCTCCCAAAGAATTCCCTGCAAAATGCATTGAGAGGATGATTCTCACACCGATTCCCTAGCATTCTGAGAAAAAGAAAAGTTTTTAAAAAAACACAAAATTAAAAACCAATGCCTCTAAATACTCCAGGCAATTGATTTGAGATGTTACACGTTTTAAAGCCAGACTCGGTACTTTTTGGTATACTGGCACAGAACCTCACTGGTACTAAGCTTATTTGATGATTTGGTGTGTTGAGCACAGAGCTTTCCCTGGTTCATAGCGTATTTCTAAGTTTCTGTTAATTGTTGCATGTCAGCTGTAGGAAAAGCAGGCATCTTAAGAAGTCCTGGTAATTCTTCCAGAGCACTAGGCTTACATTTAAAATAAATAAATAAATAAAAACTTAGCCCAGAGGCTTGTGAAAAAGACAAATGGAGATTATCATTTAGCTACCTAAGGAGAGACTAAAAAAACAAATTATCCTAAAATACTAGTGATGATTTACCTAATTAATCTCTGACAGCTTGAAATGTGTCCTCAGCAAAAGGTAATGTGATAGCGTGTGCTCAAGGAACACCAGATTAATGAAGCACAGATATAAAAATTGCATCTGTTAGATTATGTAATTCTCTCTGAGTAATTTTAATTACTGGGTATTTCAGGACCTTCCAAATCTTCTTAGAACTAAAACGTCTTATTTTATTTTTAAGAAAACTTACTTTGAGTTGTGCATCATGCTAAATATTTTACTCATCGAGACCTTTTTTAAATGATAAGACTTTTTTTTTTTTTTTTGTCTCTCTGATTTTGGCAGCATGGGGGAAGGAAGGTAAATGAACATAGAGAAATTCTCTGACAATTTGTTTTCATTTAACATTCAACGAGGGAGAGATTTGTTTCCTCTCCAGATTTTAAGAGATTTAAATAGGGTCGTTTATGTTCAGCTCAGTTAAGCTACTGATGATCATTCTGTTCTCTTGGCAGTAAAGTGTCCTCAGCCTATTATTTCTTTAGAACAATAAAATAGCCTAGGCTGCCTGAGCCATCATTCGACAATGGGTAGAACCGTGCATAGATTTTTAGCATGCACCCACAATTCTGCCTCTATTAGATCATAGCAAGGGTGGCTGACAGTATAGACCTGCTTGATAGAAAAAGAGAAAGCTAGCCCATTCACAAGATCATTTATTAAGAAAATATTCAATACTCAACAGTTGCAAGTCTTGGGACATTTGGAAAATAAAGTAGACTTACACTCCCCAAAGTCATGCCAGGAGAATTCTTCTGTTGAAGGCTAAGGTGATCATCAAGCCCCTCGCTCGTGGGAAAGGGTGAGTTAAGTCATAACTGAGATGAGAACACTGGTACATGGCACCGTGAAATGGAGATGTGCGTTTGTACAAAGGGCATCCCTTAGTTCATTTCCATCTGGCCAGTGTTTATTCTGTGCTTTTTGTATGAGACAAGAATGCGAAGAGGCATGGCCAGTCCAGTCCTCTAGGAATCACTAGCCAGTTAAAAATTTTTGTCAAAACAGGAAAATTCTTCTAGCAATGTCCAACTAGCTGGCTTCTGACCCACCTTCCCACTCAAAACAATGAGACATACTATGTGTTACATATATAAATAGATACACAAACACACTTAAAATCTGTTTGAAACTACAGGGCTCCCAAGGTAGAAACCTCAGATTTCACAAATAAGAAAACTGGACCCCAGTTAAAATTTCAGTTTCAGATAATCAATAGGTACTTTTTAGTATACGTATGTTCCAAATATCTGATGGAACACATGTCAAAAGTTATTCGTTGTCTCTCTGACATTTCAGTGTGACTTAGTGTCACACGTTTGCCTACAGCAAAGCAGGCAGGACCGGAGGGCTTCCATTCAGGACATCCTGACAGACAGGCCACCTTTTCCCTGTGACGCACCTGTTGATTCAAAGCATGGCAGCTTAGAACCAGAGAAGCCAAGTGAGATCGCAAAACGCCTGTGGAATTCAAGGGAAATAAATTGAGTGTGCCGGCCCACCAAGGAATCACGACTTTATTCAACACTCCTTTGGCTAAGCTATAGGAGTAAGGAGTGCTGTGAGCTGCACTCCATCCTCAAAAGGTTGTTTGCATCCCAATACCTGTGGCCTGTGAATGTGACCTTATTTGGTGATGGGGTCTTTGCAGGCAATGCAGTTAAGATCATCAGAATGGGCCTTTGTCCTGTACTCTGGTATCTTTATAAAATGGGAAGATTTGGACACAGACAAGCACATGAGGAAAAAGCCACATGAAGATGAAACCAGGAATGGAGCGGCACGCCCGCACATCAAAGACTGTTACTGGCAGCTAGGAGACACGGCTGGGTAGATTCTCCCTCACACCTTCAGGAGGAACCAGCCCTGCGATGAGAGAGATTACCTCTGTGCTGCTCTAAGCCACCCAGTTCTGCTGACTTTGCCATGGCAGCCTTGGGAAACTAAAACAAGGGTCAACCAGAGGCAGCACTGCCCTTGGCGGGTTGGAGCCTGGCTCGCTCCGTTGCCGCAAATCCTGTCTGGGTCACCTCCATTTGCTAAGTGCTCCCAAATGTCCCGCTTGTCAGAAACCAAAAATAAGGCATCCTAGGAGGAGTGCGAAAACATTCAAGGCCTCAGTATTTCTACATGGGTCACACTCAGCACCATGTACGAACAGCCAGGCGGAGAATAAAACTAAATGGAAACAACAACAAAAGAAAAAAACTATGAAAAGACCCTTCAAATAATAAATCGTCAGAATAATAAACAACCTTAAATAACAGTATTATCCTTTTGCAGCCTTACCAAAACGTCTTTAATTTAAAACACTGACGATGGCAGGTGTTGGCCAGGGTGTGAAGTAGCTGGAGCTGTGCCTCTCAGAGTGTAAACTGGTGCAAGTATTCTGGAAAAGTGTGTAGCGTTATCTAAGTTTTAACATACTCCCTTCCTGTGCCCCAGTACCTGCATGGCTCGGCTTATCCTCCACAGAAATGGACACATATGTGTACCAAGAGACACACACACAGATATCCATAGCAACATTGTTCATAATAGCTCCCAAATAGAAGCCACTCAAATGTCCATCAAGAGTAGACAAGTAGAGTTCCACATGCCAATGAAAAGGAGCACACGCAAGACGCATGCAGCAACAGGAGTGAAGCTTTCAAGCATAACATTCAGCAAAGGAGCCAGAAAGAAAGCTCTGCGTATTGGGTGATTCTATTTACATAAAGTTTGAGATGATCAAAACTAACTAGGGCATTAAAAACCTGAAATGGAGCTCACCTTTTGGAAGCCAGGTGAACAGCATGCCAAGAAAGGAGTAGCTCTCTTGCATGAGGAGGCTCCATTTCTTGATTATAAAGTTAGCCATGCCGTTGGGCTTACTTGCTGGTAGTTTGTCGAGCTATACACTTATGACTTGAGTAATTTTGTATATGTCTTTATGGTTACAATTTTAAAGAGTATTTATTTTTCATTTTTGGCTTCCATGGGTTTCAGAGGAACGGGTGGCGTTTGGTTACACGCGTAAGTTCTTTAGTGGTGATTAATGAGATTTGGGTGCACCCATCTCCCAAGCAGGATACACTGCATCCAATTTGTAATGTTTCATTCCTCACCCCCTTCCCACACTTTCCCCCTGAGTCCCAAACTCCATTGTGTCATTTTTATGCCTTTGCATCCTCATAGCTTAGCTCCCACTTATGAGTGAGAACATACCATATTTGGTTTTCCGTTCCTGAGTTACTTCACTTAGAATAATGGTCTCCAGTCTCATCCAGGTGGCCGTGAGTGCCATTAATTTATTCCTTATTATGACTGAGAACTATTCCATTGTATACATACACCACAATTTCTTTATCCACTCTGACTGATGAACATTTGAGCTGGTTCCATATTTTTGCAATTGCAAATTGTGCTGCTACAAACAGGCATGAACACGTTTTTTTTTTTTTTTTTTTTTTTTTTTTTTTTTTTTTTGGTATAACAACTTCTTTTTCTCTGGGTAGATACCCAGGAGTGGGATAGCTGGATCAAATGGTAATTCCACTTTTAGTTATTTAAAGAGTATTTTTAGGTGATTAAAATAATCAGCTTTACTTATTGATCAAAAAATATCCATGTCTCAGGGGTGCAGGGATTACGATGTGCTACAGATATACTAGTCAGGTTTCTCTGGGGAAATGGAAATATTTATTTCCATTTCCCCAGAGAAACCTGACTAGTATATCTGTAGCACAAAATATACAAAATGTATATATTTATTACACGAAATTGACCCACAGGATTGCAGGAGCTGGCAATCTGCAGTGTGGGCCAGAAGCTGGAGAGCAGGAGAGCCATGGGCTAGATGAAGTCCAAAAGCAGTCTGCGGGAGAATTCGCTCTTGCTCCAGGAGGCCAATCTTTTCATTTTATTAAGTAAGGCCTCTGACTGACTGGATGAGATCATGTATACGTTAGAGAATGCCATCTATTGTACTCAGAGTTCGCTGATTTAAGTATTAATCTCATCCAAAAACATCCTTAAGTTGATACATAAAACTAACCATTGCAACAAACAATGGATTAAAAAATAATTTTATGGGATGGTGGGCATTGTGAAGCATTGAGTTTTATGGAATTTAAGATGTACTTTAGCAATAGTACTTCCAAACTGAGTAAATCAAATCACAGGGATACCAAGCTTTAATGCAGCAATTCAAAATGTACTGGGCTGTTTTACCAAAGCTAACACCTTTCTAGAGATGACAAATATTAACAGATTCTTGTTTACCATTTCAAAACTATTTTATGCACAGACAAGGAGACAATTATTTTCTCCTCTCTTGTACAATGGTAGTATACTATATTTGCTATTTTGCAAAATGCTTCTTTCTTAACAGTAAAAAATAAGAAAAATTTTATACTTCTACAAAAATATAAAGTACGGTTTAAACATTCTTTATAGAGACATCGTATTTGTAATTTTTGTAATTTCTTTACTGACTTAGACATAAACATTTAGATTATTCCCAGTCTTTTACTATCACCAACAATGTTGCAATAAATAATCTTCTAGATAATTTGTTTCATATGTGTATGAATTACATCTATTGAGTAAATTCTTAAAAGTAAAACTGCTAGGTAAAATGATACATGCAATTTCATTGCTAGAGGTGCATCTATTCACATTTTATCGGTGATGTAGGAGACTTTCTATTTCTTCTATGTGTATTAAACTCTTTGTTCGTTATCAATATAATTAATAGAATATGCTTTCATGAGTTTTAATTTGCATTGCTATTATAGATGAGCTTGGGCATGTTTTGACTTGCATAAGATCTGTTTGTATTTCTAGTCTTTAAGCAATCTGATTATAAAATATACCCTTTTATCTATTGGTATTTCTTATTGATTTGCAGGAACTCTTTATATATTCATGAAAAGAGTCCTTTGTAAAATGAGTCAAAAGTGTTTCTTCTAGTTTATTATCTGTGTTTTGACTATGGCTGTTTTAAGCATGCAGATAGCTTTTGTTTTATGTAGCACAACTCAGTCATTCTTATTTTTCATCACTTTGAAGTTTTATATCCCATTGAAAAGACTTCCTCACTCCAGGATTACTTTAAAAGTATCTTCATGTAGTTTCTTCTTATAGATTTATTTGTGTTTTGCATCTATATCTTGGATTCCTCTGAAACTTATTCTACTCTAAGGCATGAGGTAGGAATTCAAATTTATCTGTGAAGGATATTCAAAAATCTCATAAAACAACTCATGAGAGTATTTACTTTTTAAAAAATTATTAATTATTATTTGAGAAATATATACTTTTTAAATACAACTATAAACTTTGTAGCACTTTGAAATGTCCAGGTGGGGAGGTAAACACGTGGGTGAGCTACTTTACATCACGTGTGAGTTTATGGCCTCCTTTTTAACTCAGTGCATCCACTCACCCCATAGCCATTCTGTTAAGTGCATCATTGGATACCACAAATCTGCAATCACTGCCACAGCCTCTCCACATCACATGTGCATGACGCTAACTCTTCTCTTGTTCGCCTGTCTCTGACTTCCCACCAGTGCCCTATCATCTGGAAATATAATTCATGGTGATATAAAAGGCAACAATCACTGTTATTTTATCTTACATTTAAAATAAGAAGGGGAAAAGGCATTTGAAGTCAGATTATTAAAGAACAGCACAGACCCAGCGGCATCATCAGAACTTCAGGAAGGAACTTAATTATATCCCTTAAAAAACTCAAGGCTCTCTTGAGATTTGGGCATAGTAACACAACTCAAAGTTCGTTCAAGGTGCATTTCTAATTATTTTATTATATATAACCTTATTTTCCCCTTAAAAATATGTGTTTGGTGGTTGAGACTAGATCAAGAAGGGAACTTGTTTTTTTAATCTTAGATAAATGAAGTGAAGAAAACCATGGAAGTGATTTTGTGGGGAGGGAAACTTAGAGCTCCGCCTTGGAATCACATTTCCAAGATGTCCTTTAGTCACGTAGATGGAGACATAAAGAAGAAAATGATGGGCGCCTAGGCCAGAGAGAGAGGTTCTGGAATCACCGGCATTGAGACTATTTAAGGCAGGCATCCCCAAACTTTTTACACAGGGGGCCAGTTCACCATCCCTCAGACCGTTGGAGGGCCGCCACATACTGTGCTCCTCTCACTGACCACCAGTGAAAGAGGTGCCCCTTCCTGAAGTGCGTCTGGGGGCCGGATAAATGGCCTCAGGGGGCCACATGCGGCCCACGGGCCGTAGTTTGGGGACACCTGATTTAAGACAATAGGGCTGGATAAAATCACTTGGAAAAAAGCCAAGCTGGGAAAGAGAGGTGGTCCCAAAACAATACTCTGGGGCTGGATGAAGAAGCAGCATGCAAGAGAGACTACGCGAGACCAGACCCTGCCGTCGGGGAACAGAAGAGGAGCATTGAGGGCTCAAGTGGAGACAGTGAGAGAGAGGGGCCACGGGTGCTAATTGCTGGCTGCAGTGGAGAACAGGATGCAGATGGAGAATGTCCCACAGGCTGCAGATGAGTGTCTCAGTGATGGTGAGCATGCAGGCCAGAGGCTGCTGGAAAGGGATTTGAAGTGGGCAGAGGGAGACAACAAGCTCAGCCCACTCATTCCACAATGATTGCATGATGTAGGGAGAGAAGGTGGGCTGGCCAGGAGGGAGCTTGAAGGTGGGTCATTTTGTTTGCAAGATCTCACAGACCATGAAGGCAACAGTAAAGGAAGACAGGGCTTCTGGGCAGTGGGGATCGTCCATCTGGGATCTGTGGGTATGACTTTACCTAAAAGCCTGGGATGACTTTGTCCTCCCATGATCAGCTATCTGGCCTAAAGAGAGGGAACATAGTTGGGTTTAATCAGAAATGCAGCTTTTCTAGGTGAGGGACCAGTCTTCAGTGAGAGGGAGAGGCTTGGAAGTGTGGGAGATATTATACCACATCTCAGAGATGCTGGGGGTTTTGAAGGAGAAAGGAAGAAACTTAGAAATGTACTCGTGTGCTCGCTCTCTCTCTCTCTCTCTCTCTCTCTCTCTCTCTCTCTGTCTGTCTCTCATTGTCTTCCTCTTTTGTAAAGGGGGACAAATCCAGATAAACGCATGGTCTTATTCTACAAGATTTAAAAGAATGGCTGGCCATAAGTCTCTTAAGTGTCTATAGTCCGCCATACTCGTGGCTTTATTCCTACCCTGTTTATGACAGTCTCTCACCGTGAGTTATATCAAGGGATGCTTTATCACTGGCTGAAAGTGAAATGGCAAATTTTGTAGCCCACTGACAGTAAAAATTTCAACCCAGCAGTTTTGTAGACAGTCCTGTAAGCACATTCTAATTTGGGAAATAGAATAAGATCATCTTACATAAATTTCCCATCCATTCAGTACACCAACTTCTATGTTTGAACTGTGATATGCTATTAAAATAAGGAAGGCACTGTGTGGGCGTTGGTGGGAGTACCTTCTGAGATGTTGATATATGAGGTAACTGATCTACCTGATAACCTGCATGCTTTATAAATGAGCTGCTGAACTCTCCATTAAATTTCAGTCTTAAATCATGATTCAAAGATTCAGTTGCGCATTTATAAAAGTGACGGGAGACAGCATGATGCACCAGACCTAGGGACCTACTCACTAAAGAGGGCACGAGAGAAAAAGGAAAACCTTTCCAAAACACTGGGAAGCTTTGAGACTAGAAGCGTCACGTTGAATATGCTTGCAGCTTGCTGTAATGAAAACATTTTAAAGTAGAAAAAAAGGAACTCAGAAAACAAAACAAACCTCGCCACGACTCTTCTCAATAACTTTCATTTATTCTGGTGTCCTCTTCTCTACTTTTGCCTAAGAGCTTTGACTCCTGGATTTTGATCTTATCCTCCAAACTTTGGGAGGATATTTTTGAAAGTCGTCGCCAACATTTTCTAAATCTTGGTCCAGGGAACATTGTCAGGTTGGCCGCCTCAAAGTCTCCTTAGAAACTTTAGAAAAAATACAGATTCCAAGGTCCTGTCCCAGAAATTCTTATTTGATGGTGAAGATCCCTTAGATGGGGCTCAAGAATCTGCACTTAGAAGTGAATTTGCTCAGGCGATGATGATATGTAGCCGGACTGGAAGATCACACTTTACATTGTCTAATGGGCAGCACCATGGAGTAACTTCAAACTAGTTGCACCCTAAAATCTACCAAATGTAGTAAAGTGAATATAGTAAAATTAGAGATTCTGATTTCTGAATGCTAACTCTTCTTTTGGCTCTAGTGTTTCTAGAATGATTGGATCAAGAGCAACTGCTAGGACGAGCTATCATGTTCTCTGAAACCCCTGTTGGCGGCAAAACACTGAATTCCATGCAATGAAGTCTCAGTGTGCCATTCTTGACAGAGCATGAAGGAACAGATCACCAGTTCCCTTTTGTTCTTCAGAGCGATGATGGTACTAGAACACATTCATTTTCTGATCTTCAGTGACCCTTGATTCACTGGGCAAGAAACAAAAGTTCGTGTAACAGTTTATTACCCAACCATATAAAACCCGTTTATATATCATGATCACTTTGCCTGTGGTGGTTGATTGTGGAGAAGATTTCAATAACAAGGGGCAATGGCACCACCACTGATAATTAAAGGGCACACCTCATCAATGCTGGTAAACACTCCAGCTCAAGGTAGATCCCTGTTAAGCATATTCGTGAACGGCTTAGTTATTACTAATTGTGGTGTGGAATGTGAGTGGAAAACAACCATGTATCTAAATTAATATATTACTTTGTATGATAAGTAATTTTTAAATACAAATTAGTGACCAAATTCATTAATAGGGGATTATAAGTATATGTTTAAATATATGATCTAAGGCTTTAGAACTTTTGAAAAACTTACACTTTGAAAATCTTATATTTTGAAAAATATAATCCAAAGCTCTAAAGGATTATATGTTCCTATCTCTTCCAGGGAAAATGAATGGATGGCTTTATATTAGGAGTTGCCTTTTATTCATTTCTGTATGTTCCATAACCATCATCAATAGGTGTCTATCCCCAATTTATTTTGGGATGTTTTAGGGCCCTGGTGAAGGTACAGTTAGTTGCTTCTCAATATTCCTCCTCTCCTTCTTTTTCTATTTTCTCTGTCGACATAGGGTCTCTCTTTGTTGCCCAGGCTGGTCTTGAACTCCTGGGCTCAAGGGATCCTCGCGACTAAGCCTCCTGAGTCTTCTTCGTTTTTGGTAGTAGAGCTCCTGAGGGTCATGAAGGCGCACAGCTTTTTGGAGTAAAGGCCACATTCGCAGGCCTCCCTTCCAGCCAGGGGTTGCCGGGTGACGAAATTCCACCCCACGGGTGATTGGCAGTGTGGGCGCAGCTTCCAACGACTCCCTTAGATGGAGTGGGCACCCTTTTCTTCCCACCTTCCTGCCAGCTGGTGGAATGTGGGTCCAAGGACAGAGGCCCAGGCTGTCGTCCTGACCGAGGGGAAGCCCCAGAGTTGGGCACAGCAGAGCCTGGAGATAGCAGGAGCCCTACGTCAATCCTGGGATGACTACCTTGACTTCATACTTCATAAAAGAAATAAACACTGCTTTACGGAAGCTACTGCCAATTTGAGTTTGTCTTATTTGCCATCAAACCTAATCATTTCTTAAAATCTAATTTAATTTCATTTTAACTTCCAGGATATACGTGCAGGATGTGCCGGTTTGTTACATAGGTAAGAGTGTGCCATGGTGGTTTGCTGCACCTATCAACCCATCACCTGGTATGAAACCTGACATGCCTTAGCTATTCATCCTGAGGCTGTTCCATCTCCCAACCCCTCCAACAGGCCCCAGTGTGTGATGTTCGCCTCCCCGTGTCCATGTGTTCTCATTGTTCAGCTCCCACTTACAAGTGAGAGCATGGAGTGTTTGGTTTCCTGTTCCTGTGTGAGTTTGCTGCAAATAATGGCTTCCAACTCCTTCCATGTCCCCTTAAAAGACAGGATCCCATTCCTTTTTATGGCTGCATAGTATTCCATAGGGTATCTGTCCCACACTTTCTTTATCCAGTCTATCATTGAGGGGCATTTGAGTTGATTCCATGTCTTTGCTATTATGAATAATGGTACAATAAGCATACGTGTGCATGTGTCTTTATAGTAGAATGAGTCATATTTCTTTGGGTATATGCCCAGTAATGGGATTGCTGGGTCAAATGGTATTTCTGCATCAAACCTAATCTTAACTGATTTTGTTCCCTTATGGGTTGACATTTTAGGTTGTTGAAACATAATCTGGCATCCCTTAAATGACTTTCCTCAACCTTAGCCAAATTTAAAAAAAAAAAAAAAAAAAAGGAAAGAGAGAGTACAAAAAAGGCAAAGAGAACAGTACGGACAGCTTGCCATCAGGCTGGTAACTGTCTCTCCACTCATCACTCACGGCCGGAGCAAGGGAAGGGGCGGCCAGCCAGGTGTCCAGGGAGCAGGATGGAGAATGGGCTCCTGTGCCACCAGATCCATCTGCAGAGAATCAGCAGCTGGCTGGAGCAGGAAACTAGAGCCAGCCGCTTCTGATAAATCCAGAGGTGGATTACTTCCACGATGAATGTCGTGTCTGTCTGCGCAGGAACAAGACCGAGTGTAGACGCTGATGTGTTTGATGAAAGGCAGTTTGTGGATGTAGAATGTGATTGCGACTATTACTCATTGAAATGGTTTGCAGCAAAGACAGATTCTTAGAGGCAACCGGCTATAGAGTCTCTTTTTTTAATAGCATATGTGTCAGCCAAACAGACATATGCTTTAACAGCTTTTAATTATTTCTACTGTTTGCTTACTTCTTTGCATTAAACATGACTTTAGTCTTTTGCATATTCATCTGAAATCTTCATTCCCTGGCCCTCAGTAATAACTTCTTTAATAATTACTGCCAGGTCTGGGGACTTTTGTAAAAACAATCAGCCTTTCTTCAAACCAAAACATTCCCATTTACCTTGAAGTTCTTCTTTTGTACTTTTTCTTTCTTTTTTTTCTTTTTTTTTTTTTTCTGTTCATAGTTTCTGCTTATCCTTCCTGGCAGGAGGAAAGTTTCTATGGCTCCCGCACTACCTTGTTTGTTAACTCGGCAGTTCAGTACAACCCTGTTTCACCGTGAATCCCCTGGCAGGCTGACAGTTTCACCCACAGGTGTGTCTTGCAGCAAAGTCACCCCGGTTCTAGCTTTGACTTCGTTAATTTCATAGAGGATTCCATAATGGATTTGTAGCATGGTATTTACTGGGATAAATGTTGGTTATAGTGTGTCACAGGAGAAGACTGAAGAGATGATTTTATGTGGTTCACCATCGACCATTATCAGGGCAACTCAGGAGACACATTCTGAAGTCTCTCTGCAACACCTGTGTTTCTCGCCAGGTGTTTTTCATGAAGCAAGCAACGATTTGAACAATGAAGAAGAAGAATTAGCCTTGCCATTTCATACGTAATTAATCCAGACTAACCACACGATGTATAATGCATCAACGTGCAGAAACGCTGCCTCTGAATGAGACCACACTAGAACGAAACGAAAACCGAGATGCTGGACAGTGCAGGCTCCTTGGAGAACCGTGTTTGTGATACCTGCAAGGACTGTGGGCGAGCTGCCAGCCAGACACGAAGTTAGCAATTAGCCGCAGATCCTTCCGAGTGTGCCAAGTGCTCCTTCCAATCCAGGCACATCTCTCTCCATCTGGCAGGTTGTGGTGTATCTCCAGAGGGTTTCGATGCGCCATCCGGCAGTGCGGTGCTGGGATTACAGGAGGCCTGACCACACTGGCACACACACGCCCGAGCCTGCCTTTCCCTCTCCCCATTCTTACCACCCCACCTGCCTGCGCCGCTCTGACCTCTGATCACTTCTGTTCTCCAGACAAGCAGGATGAATGGGAAAGAGCCTGGACTCTGAGCCAGAGGATGCCCGTCCTAACCAGGGCTGTTCAACAAAATGCAGATGCCCAGCTAGAGTGCGATTCCAGATAGACAACAATTTCTATTTTAGTACTAGTGTGTCCCAGTGATTAATTATTTCTTGTGTATTTGAAGTTTCAATTTAATGGGCATCCTGCATATTTATTTAATATGGTTAAATATGGCAACCTTGGCCCAAATTTAATTTCTGTCACAAATTTAGACAAGTCATCTAACATCGGAGGTTCTGTTTCTTGGTTGTCAAGAAGCGGTGAGTTGCTGAGAAGTGAAAGGGATTGGCACTAATATTATTTCCCACTGACCCTCTGTTAGCCAACTCAATACCTACTGTTCTATGAACAGATTCTTGCTGAAAAATCTGTGTTTTTGGCCAGGTGTTTTTCATGAAGCAAGCAACAATTTGAACAATGAAGGAGAAAATGTAGCCTTGAAACTTCATTCGTAAATAATCCAGACTAACCACAGGAGGTACAATGTATGGCAGTGCAGAATCACTCAGTTTGGAGGAGACCAATGTGTTCTGTGCAAGTCAACATCAAAGATGAGTAAGATGCACTCCTCAGGAATTAAAACCTTTGTAGACGTTTATAGCACTTTACCTTTATGGTAATCCTATGATTAAATAGTTATGATTTCTGCTTTATTCATGAGAAAAATGCAACTTATGGTGTTAATCGCAAAAGTAGTAATGGGTGGACATGGACACACTTCCACAGCCAACCGCTGTCTCCAACGACGCAGCTTCCCACGCCTCTCAAACGACAAGGCGGCGTGGAGTCTGAGCACTAAGCATACAAATGTCTGTGACTGGTGGACTTCCATGCCTCCTCTGTCATGGTTACGCACACTTTAAGGCCCTCCTGAGTCCCGGAAGAACCAAGTGTAGCTGTTGCTAAGGCGAGTTCTGTGCCGTGGTGAGTTGGACATCGCTGTTTCGTCGTGGGAGCCATTTCAAAAGAGCTCTCTGTAACGACGCTGTGTCCTTTGCCTGCATACAAAAGGCAAACACAAGATGTGTCATTAGTGAGACAACCCAGATTTCTCATTCTCTCTCTGACCTTCCCCCTGCAATCATCCTTCGATGGGATGTGGGGAACTTTCCGAAGGGCTTTTACCCTGGGGACAGGGGAGGATGTTTATTGAGCACATTACTTAGGATAAAAATAGCCGAAAGCTTCATGATATCTTTTTAGGTTATGTCACAATGTCCCTGGGGTCAAAACACTAGTACCAAAAGAGTCACATAAAAGTGTCACGCCCAGATGGAGAGATGGTTCATGCTTCACCATGAACATTTGCCTATGAATGCAGAGTTTTCCACTCACTCCACTGATTGTTCCAGATTCCTTTGGCCACTCCTCTCAGCAGTACTTAGTTCTTTTGAAAATAAGAACCAGAATTCCTCCCTAGGAAGTATGTAAAAACCCACCAAGGATTTAGAGATACAGTGGGGAAAAAACTGAGTACAAAAGGATCGATACCTAAGTAATTTTCCGACTTCCTTCTTTCCTGAGAGCAGCCAGTACTTCGACTCCTTCTGTGTAACAGTGTAAACTTCCACCGTCCACACTGAGATAAGTAGCAGGACCCAGCTCAACTCATTTATTTTGTCTCTCCATCAATATCATGAGTGCATAAAAATACAGTACTTGTCCATGCAAAGGAGTGTGTTCAGCAAGAGTGGGGCTGGTCCCTCATCATACAAGACTTGGAGAGCAGAGGGAGTTTGCCAAGCAGCTGGCTGCTGCCTGGGTGGAAAGCTGCTCCTTTCTGTCTTTGCCATCCCTGAGGCTCACAGCCCTGTTCTTATCTGCATGTCCACAGGTCCAGAGGTGCAACCTTGCAGTGGGGTGTCATGGGATGTGAACGCGGGCTGTGTGGGGAGACTCAGCCAGCCTGAGACGGGGATGTTTCCTCTGCGACCCCCTATTCCAAGTGCCTCTCTCTACCTTTGTCTCCTTCATCCCCCTCTGGAACTTCTCCCAGGACCTAGGGTTCCTCTAGGGTCTGACGGCCCACTCCACAATGCCACCCCGGCCAGCCAGCATCCTCCCCTTGTGCCCCATCCGCTGCCATGGCTACCTGCCTTGAGCTGTCCTCCCTGAAACCGAGGCTCCCTATTTTGCAAAGTCTCAGAAAACGATCCAAGGCTTAAGGGTTTTTTTTTTTTTTCCAATTGTAATTTTTAAAATTTAATTTAATTTTAAGTTCCTGGACACACGTGCGGGATGTGCAGGTTTGTCACATAGGTAAGCCTGTGCCAATAAAACGTGACAAAGGACATTGACAGACACTTCTCAAAAGACGACATTTTTGCGGCCAACAAACATATGAAAAAAAAAGCTCAACATCACTGATCATTAGAGAAATGCGAATCTTAAGGTTTTTAATGATGGGAAATGTCTTGCTGTGACTCATCCAAAGCACACTTGCTTTGTACCAAGAGACCCGTCCTGGAGACGACGGGCTCAGTAGATTGAATCTCCAATAGAAATGTGAGATCCTTGCTTGAGCTTCTGTTATACACTCAGCAGATGAAAAACTTTTAATCGAATTTAACAACAGCCTAATGTGGGCACTCTGTGACAATTTTTATAGAAGGAAATGGAGGCTTAGAGTCGTTAAGTGTCCACTGTCCCAGATCACACAGCATGTAAGTGACGGTGAAGAGATGTAATCCAAACCTACCTGACTACAAAGTTCCCAACTACAGGAGATATTTAGACAGTGAGTCACTCCACCCGCACAGGCCCTCAGGTATACCTGGGGGACGGTGCCTGTTGTCACCACAGTTAGTAATTATCCCACCTCCTGCTACAGACGTTTAATCTCCATGGGTTAGAGCAAATCATTCTACCCACCAGATGTTACTGTTACACTCTACTGGAATGGAAAGAGAACAACTAGCCTTGCTGAGTTAAAAGAGCAGCAGGTCCTTACAAAATCGCATGGTTATGAGGACATGACTTCTGAAAAAGAAAGGTGAGAACTCAAAAAAGCAGATTTAAAGTAACCAATTACTATGGAGAAATCTTGCAAAGACCTTTCTATAGTTGGTATACAGGCCTTGAAAAAGAATTCCCAAATCAAAAGCACCACCCAGGAACACCGAGAAACACCAGTTTTGACCAAGTTACCCCACTTAGTGGTTCGTAATCACCCGCAGAATTGAGGCCAAATTCCCTGGTACAAGTAGAAGGCCCACCTCAAAGTGGCTCAGATCTGCCCATGCAACCCCACAGACGTCGTGCACTTACCTCAGGTGCCTGGACTCTCTCTTCTCTAGCTGTATTTTTTGTATATTTGTGGTTTTAAAATATTTAGTATTTATTAATGATAACACAAATTTCTGAATGCTTTAGTGCCTCCGGTTGAAAATCTCTTCCTAAACTGTGTATGATGAGCAAAGCTGCACCTGTTAAGACCAGATAAACAGTGGCCATCTCTGCACGCCACAGTCTTCCCTGATGGGGGTCACCTGCCACCACTTTCGCTAAGCACCTCCTCTGCTGTGCACGGTACTCAACTTACCTCATTTTAATGTTATGAAGTAATGTCTCCAGAACATACTATTATCCCTAATTTATAAATCTGAAATTAGATTTAAGAGGAAAAACTGTTTAATTTTCCCACAGGTACATCATGAGTGAATTCCAAACCAAGGTTTAGCTCAGGTAGCTTCGAGTCTGAATCCTAAAACCAATGAAAATAATGAATAATATTCTGAAACAAACATGTCCTCTCATTTGGCTAAGTCTGCAGCTATACCTTTAGAATCAAAGTCTTTTTTCTAATATATGTTTAAGGTAACCAAGGAAAATCCTAGATGCAGTTCACCTCTTTTTCTTGCATGGGACCTTTCCTCCTAGGCTATAATGTGGCCAAATTTAAAAAAGGAGCCAGCTGGAGCTGTGGTTCCCAAGATGTGATTCCCACCCCACAGCCCCCGTCTTCTGAGAACTTGCTGCACCTGTGCATTTCTGGTCCTCACCCCAGACCCCCAGAATGAGAACCCTGGAGCGAGGCCCAGGAACCTGTCTAAATCAGCCTTCCTGGTGAATCTCATGTGCACTCAGGTTTAAGAAGAGCTGAGCTGGGGGAGGAAGGGCAGGGTCATCAGCAGCATGCAGGTCCGTCACCACCTTTGCAAGCCTGGGAGCACCAAGACCATGTCTCCCAAACCAGGCTGCACTCTGGAACTGCCTGGGCAGCGTGGGAATCCATCCACCTGGGATTGGGATTAAGGGGCCTGGGGGCCACCTGGCATGGGGAGTTTGAGGGATTCTGCTGTTGGGGATCCTCTGACTGGAGAGAAGCAGCAACATGTTCGTCATTACCGGGAACTGCAGAGCGGCCTTCAGTAATCGGAGATAATCCAACAGCTTAAGCAGGTTCAGCTTTTGTTTTTTGAGAGCAGCCTACTTAGATCAATTTCCTTGTGTGTATCCCCCAGTCTCCTGCAGGCTCCTTTGCCACCCTGTGGCTGTGGCTGCACCAGAAATACGTATTTTTCATGTGGCTTACATTGCTCCAAGAGGGAATTCAGAAGGGAATCTATTTCACGGGAGTAAGAGGTTCGCAGGAACAAAAGGAGCCCGTGAGGTGAGTCAGTTTAGGGAATGGTGTCGAAGTTGATGGAACAGTGGAGAGACAGGTGCACAGGAGGGGCCGACAGGCTGGGCAGGTTTTGCTTTCTTTTGTCACAGGAGGAAGGCAGGCCAAGAGTACAGGTGGTGGCATCTCTGAGTGGAGAGGATGAGGAGAAGCTCTCGTGCAAAGGCAGGTCTCTAATGAATTCCAGGCATCACCCCAGGGGTGCCTGCTCCCTCTACCTCTGCAGGGGCCTGAACCCTGGAGGGTGTGCGGCAGATGTCGGGGGTTTGGGGGAGTGGAAGATGCAAAGACCTTGGCTCCCGTGTCAAAAGGGGCTCAGCTGGGCTCCGTAGCTGCAGAACTCATAAATCCTGCAGCTGTGTTCTCTCTCCGGCTGACTTCCCCATGGTCAGCATCCAGGGTGAGGTAGCTTTTGTGAAACGGCCTGGGTGGTTGTGAGGTGGCACCTCTGAGTGTCCATTCTCCATGCTATACGATGTCTCAGGAGGTTGATGTGGGAGCAGACAGGAGCCTGCAATTCTTCTGGAGGACACCCCTGACTCCAGGGCCAGGCTGACCTCTAGCCAGTCTGTGGGCTCCTGGACGGCGCCGTCGTTTGCCAAATGAGATGGTAAAACTATGTCAGTGTAAGCAAACTTTCCCAGGTTTAATGCTTTAAAATCTGAACTGTGCCTATAACACATAACCTGTTGGACAATTGGTGGATTGAACCGAGTCAGCTTGCAGGCATTGGTCTTGGTCCCAATGCCATCCCATAAAGTGATTCAAGTGGAAATCCTGGGAATTTATGTCCTATGACAACCCTCCGAATACCTCTAAAGGTCTGGGGTTGCAGAGATTGTCTTGATCCCTGGTCTTCTATTGAGGGTGCATTCTGTGTTCTTTCATCTCATGCAAAGGTGGGTCCTTTCCGGTTAACCCTAGACATTTCCCTTCCTATACTTTTATTTCCCTAGCTAACTCTTTTAGCATTATATTAATTCTAGATTTTATATTTCCCCAACCTCATCTCCCATTTTTATTTTGAAAAAAAAAAAACTACTACTGAATAAGCTAGTAAGTCCCAGTTGGGCTAAATTGCTTCCCAAACGGGATTTACTTATCTGTCTGGAAGCTCTGGACACAGAGACGGAGAACACTCAGGATTCTGTTACAAAGGACTAGGTGTGTATGACTTTGCTTTCTGCTGGTATCACCAGCTGCGTATTTGATTGATGAGGAAGCTGCCCTCCTGGTTATTACTGAGAATGGCGGTTAATTCTGGAAGAACAGGAAACAATTCACAGAGGAGCAATCTCCTGGAGTCAGGTCCTGTGGTGTGGTTCTGTAATCCCTCACATCAGATTTAGGTCTTAGTTAATTGTCATTAGAGATCCACAAGAGATTCACAGTGACCCCCTCCTTAGTACTAGGAAACGAGCTTGTTATAACCTGCTTGTCAGGGCTGGCTTGATCGTTGACCTAGTTGACCTACATTTCCCTACTTCAAATTTTGGCACTGTTTTTATCAATGTCTACGTGTCAAGTGGCATACGGTCTTGGCAAATGCAAAGTATGTAGCTATAGGAGCCAAAGATTTCTGTAGATTTCTAGTGACTTCTCTAGGGTATTTGTCTAAAATACATTCAGAAAAAACAGATGCATTTCTGAGTTAGGAAGCAGCATTTCTGATCCTCACTAGACAGTACTTCTTTGAGGTCTGGATACTGTCTGGACTCTATCTTGTTCCCTGGGTATTCCCAGCATTTAGCACAGTGCCCAGCTATTACTGGAAAGGGGTTTCCATCCAGACCCCAAGACAGGGTTCTTGGATCTCATGCAAGAAAGAATTTGAGGTGGATCTATAAAGTGAAATCAAGTTTATTAAGAAATTAAAGGAGGCCTGTTGCAGTGGCTCACTCCTGTAATCCCAACGCTTTGAGAGACTGAGGCGGGCAGATCACTTGAGGTCAGGAGTTCAAGACAAGCCTAGCCAACATGGTGAAATCCCACCTCTACTAAAAATACAAAAACTAGCCGGATATATTGGCCGGGGCCTGTAATCGCCACTACTCGGGAGGCTGAGGCAGGAGAATCACTTGAACCCAGGAGGCAGAGGTTGCAGTGAGCTGAGATCGCACCACAGCACTCCAGCCTGGGTGACAAGAGTGAGACTCCATCTCAAAATAAATAAGTAAATAAATAATTAATTAAGGAGTAAAGGAATAAAGAATGACTACTTCACAGGCAGAGCAGCAGCACGGACTGTCCAGCTGCTTGGACTTATTGTTACTTCTTGATTATATGCTGAACGAGTGGTGGATTATTCAAGAGTTTTCCAGGAAAGGGGGTGGGCAATTCCTGAAACTAAGGGTTCCTCCCCTTTTTAGATCATATACTGTAACTTCCTGGTGTTGCCATGGCATTTGTAAACTGTCGTGGTGCTGGTGGAAGGGCCTTTTAGCATGCTGGTGCATTGTAATTAGTGTAAACTGAGCAGTGGAGGAGACCAGGGGTCACTTTCGTTGCTGTCCTGGTTTTGGTGGGTTTTGGCTGGCTTCCTTACCACAGCCTGTTGTATCAGCAAGATCTTTACGACCTGTATCTCATGCCGGCCTCCAGTCTCATCCTGTGACTTAGAATGCCTGACCTCTTGGAATGCAGCCCAGTAGGCCTCTCCTTATTTTACCCCACCCCTATTCAAGACGGAGTCTCTCTGATTCAAATGGCTCAGACACAACAAGAGCTGATATAACTACATATTTGTTAAATAAGTCCTAAATAGTTTCATAGTATTCATGTGAACATAATGATAGGAATAAATCATAAAGTGATCCTGTATTTAATAGGAACAAAAAATAAAAGCCTACTTAGCTTTCACAGAGAAGAGAAACAAGCCTACATAACGCAGAAAACATGAAAAATTTTCACAGTTCTCAACCAAAACAATAGGAGCTAGGAGATGATAGAAATGTCCCAGACCCTGAAAGAAATTAATCCCTAACCTGGAATTCCACGCTTGTGCCCAGCATAGAATTAAGAACAAGATTAGAATAAACATGTACTTAGACATGCAAGCCCTCTGTCGTTATCCCCAAAGAATCTTTCCTGGGTAAGTTCTGAAGAGTATAGTTCTCAAAATAAGAAGGATGCATGGATCAAAACGAGAGTTCCACCATGGGAGTAGGGAATCTCCAGGGCCTGTGACAGAGACAGAGGATGGTAGGAACCAGGTGTTGACCATGCTCAGCATCTTCTGGGGCAGGTGGGAAGGCTCCAGAGGCGTCCTTCACAGTGGCAACACTGACGAGATGCATGAACCAGATGACTTGATGCGTCTGCAGCAAAGACGGGGAGATGTGGACCGGCGACAGGAAATTTGGGTTAAATTGTGAGGTTCAAATATCGCCTGGACTCTTGTCTCCTGGGTATTCCCAGCATTTAGTGTGACAAGCGGTTGGTATAACTACATATTTATCAAACAAGTCCTAAATCGTTTCATAGTGTTAATGTGAACATACTAATAGGAATAAGTCATAATGTGTTCCTATACTTACTAGGAAGGAGTATAGGAAGAAATACAGTGAAGGAATATAGTGAAGAAAACAATAAGAAGGTAACGATGACAGGGATAATAATAATAAAATGCACAGGTAGTGTTTCTACAGCCACAACAGCAGAACACAGACTATTGATGCAATCAATGTTAGCCAGACAGCAGGAAGGAGGAAGGCTCAGGAGCTTTTATATGGTTGAACACTGGGGTTCAAGAGAGCTAAAGCTCGTCTTCCAGACTGGCTAGCTCACAGATTCTGCCTAAATCTGAAAAGATAAAATAAGTAGCCATACATGTATTTTATTTAGAAAGAACGAAAGCAAATACACAAAAGAATGCCAGAAAAACCTGGGAATCACCTGCTCTGAGATTGAGAGAGAGAAGTTGAGACACTGCTGTTTTCCTAATAAGCTTTGAAAAAATAATATTTGCATTTTGAAACATGAGCATGTTATATAGATATCTATCAATCGACGTCAAGAAACCAACAAAACCTTGATATCCTGTGGACAGCTCCGAGAACTATGCACAGTCACATCAGCCACGGCAGTTCCCCATCCGCGTTTTGCTTTCTGTAGTTTCAGGTGCCCAGCGCCAACCAGGGACTAAAAGCTTTAAAGGAAAAATGGCAGAAGTGAGCAGTTCATAAGTGTGAAACTGTGCTGCGTTCTGAGGTGCTCTGTCCCACCTGGGATGTGACCGTCCCTTTGCCCAGCGCATCCACACTGTCTACACCACCTGCCTGTTGGTCCCTTAGCAGCCACCTCAGAGATCAGGTCGACTGTCCTGATATGGCAAGCTTGTGTTCAAGTCACCCTATTCTACATAATAATGGCCCAAAGTGTGAGAGTAGTGACACCAGCGTACTATTGTAACTGTGCGGAGTTATTTTTAGCTACTGTTGCTGATCTTTTACCGTGCTTAGTTTATTAAATTGTCATAGATATATTTGCTGAGTATAGAAAAAACCAAGTTCTATTTAGTGGTCATATGACTGGAGGTTTCAGGCATCCGCTGGGAGTCTCAGAGCACATCTCTCTTGGGTACAGGAGCACTGTAGTCACGCACTGCGGGGCCCTTGCCCCTGCCCCTGTTGCAAGTCCGAGGTACACCCTTCAAAAGGACTGAACATGTTTTTCCTTCTCTCATCATCAATCTCCTAAGAAACAAAAATTATGAAAGAAAATTTACTCTCTAGAATGAAGAGTGTTGTAAGACTCCCAAAAAAGTTAATAAGAAGGCTGAGAATGGTAAGAATTTGCCATACGCAGATATGCCAGATATATGCCCATTTTGTAGCTAAGCCGTATTGCAATAAAAAGTTTATGTAAAAAAATACTTAGATGATACATTATCCTGGTATGGACTATTAAGCACTTTCTAGTACAAGACAAGAAAATTCTCCCTGAGGCACGAACAACTCACACACTGAATTATTTCGGGACCGCCCTAATTCATACATGAAGCTCAAGAGTAGAAATAAATAACCTAAAAAAATACATTTGTACTAAATGGTTTCTGTATTAGATTTACCTGTTCCTTCAAGTTGCCTGTCCACAGTAAGGCATCTATGTAAATCTGAAGTTACTCTGGAAATACTGCACCCTGCTGAGAGTGGCTGTTCATGAGGTGTGGGAGAACGCGCTCCCAGCTTGAGGTCGGTGTCCTATTTAATCACCCTGCTTCAGATGTGATTAAAAAGAAATCCAAGTTTAGTTGCTGCTGTGCTCAGCCAAGAAGAAAGGCTCAAGAAAGAAGTCCTTGGAAAACATACTGATGAAATTATTGGCATGAATACAGCTGTGTGGTGACAGTTTCCATCGTAATGTGGAGGTCAACCTTTGAAATTAAAACCTGCCATTGATGTTCACCTCACATGCACACACATGCACACGTGCCAATACAGGTGCATGCATGCGTGTCATGCAGACACATGAGCACACACACCTGAATGTGCTCACACACACACATGCACACACGTACCACGTGTGCCCACCACACACAGACACATGCATGCATGCCAAGCAGATACATGGACACATATGCACACACCTGAATGTGCCCTCACACACACACACACACACACACGCACATGCATACCACATGTGTGTCCACCACACACAAACCACATGTGCCCTCCACACACAGACACAGGCATGCATGCCAAGCAGATGCCTGCACCCACACATATACACACCTGAATGCACTGACACACACACAAACATGCACACTCTGTGTGGCCACCACACACAGCACACAAATACACACATGCACACACTCAAGCTCACATGCACACCTCACCCCCACACACATACGTGTGCGAGCATGCATGCCCACACACACCAAGCATCCACAAAGCGGATGTGAAGAGAACTGCCGCTCATGGGCAGTCGCAGAATTGTGGTCCTCCATACACACCAGGCCAGGAGAAACCAGGCCTCACAAGCCATCATGGGATTAACACTGGAGCTTCGTAAAAACTGTCTCCAGAATGAAACCAAGACAGGGCATTCCCGTCATTCATCTTCTGTATCCTCTCTGATTATTTTGTTTGACACAACTTACCGCGTTGTATAATTTGTGTGAATGTCTACACATAAATATTTTATTTTATGTAAGTCCAATTTTATTATACATCATACATTTCTACAATTGTAGTACCCCAAATGAATGCATTAAAATCTGGTCTTGATCTTTAAGTAAATAAAAAAGCAGTTTGACAGAGAAACGGGACCTTTTTTTAGATTTTCTAATATAGTTTTTTTCCTACATTTTGCAAATGAACGTTTTTTCATTTTGTTTTATTCAAATACATCTTGCTTCTAAATTATGCCATTTTACACACACACACACACACACACACACACACACACACATTGTTTCCTCCCCAGATTGGTGACTATGGCTTTTTCAATCCATCCCCTCTGCTCCCCCCGGGGCCCTCGCCCCCAACACTCGCACACAGGTCCTCAGTATCTTTGGTCTTCTCCTCTGTTCACGTGTCTTCCCTTTTATCCTGCATCATATTATTTTTCTTGTTGTTAATTTTATTAATATATTAGGAAAACACAGGTGAGTTATATATAAAAATACATCTACAGTTATGAGTTATATATAAATATATGAGTTATATATAAAATATGTCTACATATATATAAATATATGTCTACAGGTAAGTTATATATAACAATATGTTATATATATTATAAAAATTTATATATATAAACATATATTTTTATATATAAACCCCATCTATACATATATGGGTATATATATATATATATATATATATATATATATACATACATGCAAATATATTATACCTGCAAATACATATATTTACATATATATTAGATATATATGTGTGCATATATGTATATATATAGGTATATATATGTATCTATATATGTGTGTATATATATATAGGGGTGTGTGTGTGTAGAGAGAGAGAGACAGAGAAAGAGAGAATCATCTAATCACAACCATTCAGTCAAAACCATGTATGATTTTTTTTCTTAGTAACACACACACAAAAATAACACTGGTAGATTTTCTAGGTGAAAGAAGAAAATTCAATACATCATTTTTGGTCTTCATGCTTGTTTTGTTGTGCTTTTTGCTAAATTTTACAGATACGATTTATTTTGAAATGGATGATCAATCACCACCAGCCCCACCCATTTTCATTTCTCTTTCTTTATGGACAAACTTGGCACTTCGTCGGGGGGTGAGTGGACACCATTCCAGCCACTTGTTATTAGAGTCACCAAGCACATTCTCCTATGATAGTTCAAAATACATACAGAAACATCAGTTAGGTTATGAAATAAAGTTCATCCTCATCAACCTGTTCTAATGTCACCATTCACCTTCTGGGGACCCACCTTGTAAGAGCTGACAGACCTCATGACCCCCTTAGGGGTAAGGGTTCAAATATCTAAGTTATCTGAAGTTCAACAAAAATGGCTTCCTTAAAATATGGACATTTATCTGAAGCAAGATCACAGATGAGAACAGGTATAGGTCCAGCAGATAGGGAGAAAGTATCTGTGTGTTTGACAAGACTTTTCAGTAGGAACACAGCAAGGCCTCCCTGTCCAGATTCTCCTCTGTGTCCCTGTGTTGTCAGAAGTAAGGCTGTTCCTTTTCTCCGGATCTTATGGAAGAAGCTCTGCTTTGGGAGAAGGCCAAGACCAGGTCGGAGAGTGTCCTTGCTTCTGCTCTCTTCTCCGCCTGTCCTGAACTCATCACTGGCTGACTCCCTCTGACGTTTGGTGCTGGCATTAGGCTGCATTGCCTGTAAGTTATGCAGAGCAGTTGGCCTGAGATTTGATCCATGCAATGTTGACCGTGTGCAGATGACCAAGGCCTGGAGGCCATCCCATACACAAGCACTTGGGAAATGGTGAAGACCCTGGCACAGCAACCGGAACGCAGGCAGTGCTGACAGTGGCTCTTGGCTGAGGGTGGGGAGGAAGGAGCAACACAACGTGTGCAGCTGCAATGGCCCCGCAACTGCTGGAGCAGAGTCCTCAAGGCCAGGCAGAGCCTGGTATGGCATCCCTGGAGCAGCATCAGAGTGGGCCTGGCACTGGAGGACTGTGAACGCCCAATGGCCAGAGACGCTTTCTGTTGCAGCGAGCCTACAGGTAAGCTCTGAGTCTACAAGTGAGCTTTGAGTCTATAGCTGAGCTCTTAGTCTACAGGTGAGCTGTGAGTCTGCAGGTGAGTTCTTAGTCTACAAGTGTGCTCTTATTCTACAGGTAACCTGTGAGTCTACAGGTAAGTTTTGAGTCTATAGGTGAGTTCTTAGTCTACAGGTGAGCTTTAAGTCTATAGGTGAGCTGTGAGTCTACAGGTGAGCTGTGAGTTTGCAGGTGAGCTCTGAGTCTACAGGTGACTTCTGAGTCTACAGGTGAGCTGTGAGTGTGTAGGTGAACTCTGAGTCTACAGATGAGGTCTGAGTCTATAGGTGAGCTGTGAGTTTACAGGTGAGCTATGAGTTTACAGGTGAGTTCTGAGTTTACAGGTGAGCTCTTAGTCTACAAGTGAGCTCTGAGACTACAGGTGAGCTTAGAGTCTACAGGTAAGTTCTAAGTCTTCATGTGAGCTGTGAGTTTACACGTGAGTTCTGAGTCTACAGGTGAGTGTCTACAGGTGAGTTCTGAGTCTTCAGGTAAGCTGTGAGTCTACATGTGAGTTCTGAGTCTACAGGTGAGTGTCTACAGGTGAGTTCTGAGTCTTCAGGTAAGCTGTGAGTCTACATGTGAGTTCTGAGTCTACAGATGAGCTCTGAGTCTCTAATTTTCATCTACTCTGCAAAAGACACTGGCTGTGAGCACGGAAGTCAGGCAGGTGGTTGTAGCGTGGCTGTTCTTCAGTAAGCTTTCCCCTTGCTTGCTGCTTTCTTAGCTCAGTTTTTCCAAGTAGAGTAAATATTAAATAACAATACAATATAATACTATAACATAATATATAGTATATATATTTAACAATATAGTAATTAAAGACTTTGCTTTAAACCTCTTTCCTTTCACATTCTGTGCACCTGATGGCTATACATGAATAAATCTAAATGGTGCCAGCTCCTACACAAAAACGTTACACAGAAGAGTGGATGACATCACGGTAAGATGAAAACAAGTCTTGCTTCAACAAACGGCACCCCAGATTCGACTCGGCAGTGTCAGATGACTCGGCTCCCAGCCCCATCCAGACACGGGGCTCGGGGGTCAGTGAGCGCTGCTTTCTCCGTAGCATTTCTTCACGGCAGCAGCGAGGTTTTCAGGAAAGACTTGTGGGAAAAATCTCAATCTTTCATTTTCCAACTAGAATTTATTTCGTGTTCCAACCTCAAAGTTTCCAAGTGAGGCTTTTATTAAAATAATAGTATGTTGCCAGAAAGAGTAACCTTTGAATAATGAGGGAAACTTAAGAAAGGGGAATATGATTTTTCTTCCCTCTACTATGTATCCATCCAGGACTTCTCTACATTGTGGAAGAAGTAACTTCTCCACTGCAGATGGAAGGATTGCTCTGTGAAGAGCCCCGATCTAACTGTGATGAGTTTTTCTTGCATTTTTTTTTTTTTTTGAGATGGAGTTTCACTCTTGTTGCCCAGGCTAGAGTGCAATGGCATGATCTCAGTTCACTGCAACCTCCACCTCCCAGGTTCAAGCGATTCTCCTGCCTCAGTCTCCTGAGTAGCTGGGATTACAGGCATAAGCCACCATGCCTGGCCTTTTTAAAATTTTTTCTGGAGATGGAGTCTCACTCTGTTGCCCAGGCTGGAGTGCAATGCCACCATCTCGGCTCACTGCAACCTTCACCTCCTGAGTTCAAGCGATTCTCCTGCCTCAGCCTCCCAAGTAGCTGAGATTATAGGCATGCATCACCACACTTGGCTAATTTTTGTATTTTTAGTAGAGACAGGGTTTTACCATATTGGCTAGGCTGGTCTTGAACTCCTGACCTCAATGATCCACCTGCCTCAGCCTCCCAAAATGCTGGTATTATAGGCGTGAGCCACCACACCACACTGGTCAATGTGATGGCTTTTTCTTATGACTATTGGTCATTTCTTTTTTTATTTTTCCTGCCAACCTTACCATGATAAAATACTCCATCCTAAAGTCCTATCTACCATACCTTTGTAGCAGATGTTGTGTTTTGATTATTTCCCTTTGCAGTTAATATTGCCAAATCCTTGGAGATCATCTGCACATTTGGCAGTGTGAGCAGAGGCTGGCAGCACTGTTCTTTTTGCCCTGACAGGCCTGAGTTAGCTGATGGGAAATCCGGTCATATGCTCTTTTGGTAAGATGGGAAGCTGGTTAGGAAAATTTTTGGATCTATAAATCCAAGAACATTTCTTTCCTATTTGTCTATATCAGTCATTTTATTTCCTACTGAGAATTATTTATATCATTCAGTTTCCAAGCACAGAACATAACTGTGAAATCCCAAGGTTTCTGGAAATTTTTCAGATAGGAAAGGGAGAAGAAATGAACCAGGCAGCCAAATTTCCCTCTTTTGGTCTTTGAAAAGCAAGAATTTTTCTGTCCTTTTTTTCTTTTTCTCTCTTGCAGCCCTTTCTTTTATCTCTAACACGTTGGTGTTTCACAGAGCATGATTTTTCTCTGATAAGTGCACACATGACCAGGGCTCTGGTTGAAAGAGTAAGGTCTTAACGAACTGAGTCCTCAATGCAGCACAGAGGATTATCACGAACAGACACACACACAGGCACACATATACACATATACACATGTGGGGTGTGTGTGTGTGTGTGTGTGTGTGTGTGTGTGTGTGTATACGTATGCATAAGAGAGAGAGAAAAGGTGAGAGAGGTAGAGAACACGATTTAACTGCAGTTCAATGTTCCTCTGGCAAAAGCAGAACTTACTGAAGACTCTCTCTCTCTCCTATGCTTACTCGATTGTGGATTTCACTTAAAATGAAGAAATCATCTTTAACTTATTTTTTCATTCTCCACACACCGGCGGAGACCCTCATAATTATCAGACACCGTTCAAGACCCAAGCGCTGCCCCGCTGAACAAGCGAGGCCTCGAGTCTGGTGGAACTTCCATTAGAGGGGAAAGACAAGAGCAGCACACAGACAAAACCTTTCTTAGCAGAAAGGGAGAGGCAGGGTGACTAACACACCACAGAGCCATGGAACAGTGAAGATTCCAGAGACTGCCGGAGTGTGTGGCTAGCAAGGGCCTCTCTGAGGAAGCTGCAGATAAGCTGAGATCTGGCTGAGATGAGGAAACGGGCCGTGTGCCGATATGGAATGAAGTACAAACACCTCCTGCAACGGCCCTGAGACGGGAACAAGAACATCAGGAAGCCCCGTGTGAATGGAGTAGGGTGGATGCCGAGCCAGCCAGGGGGTGGCAGTGGGGAGCCCCATCATACGGGGTCCTGTAGGTCGGGGTGGGGAGAATTCCTTGAGAGGATATGGGAAAAGAGTGAAACCATCGGGTTGAAATTTCCCATAGCTCACCCCAGCTGCTGCATGGAGAACACAGAACGCAGCAGCAAGGCCAGGTGGAAAGCCGGCGCCCTGGTGCCAGCATGACGCGGTGCCGGGAGGAACGACGGAGGTGGGTAGAGGGATGGGAGATGGGTTTTGGAAGCTCCCGACTTAGGGACTTGCATGTCAGTAACTGTAGATATTGACACAGTTACTGAAATGAGAAGCAGGGGAAACAGAATTCTGTTTGGGGTGTGTCAAGTGTAAGATGCCCATCAGTATCTGGATGGCTATGCCAAGGAGGCAATTGGATAAAAGTGTTTGCAGGCAGGTGGGGAGTACAGAGAAATTTGAGAGTGGGCCGGGAGCGGTGGTTCACGCCTGCAATCCCAGCACTTTGGGAAGCTGAGGCGGGTGGATCGTTAGGTCAGGAGATCGAGACCAGCCTGGCCAGTATGGTGAAACCTCGTCTCTACTGAAAACACAAAAGCACGAGCTGGGCGAGGTGGCAGGCACCTGTCATCCCAGCTACTCAGGAGGCTGAGGCAGAGAATTGCTTGAACCCGGAAGGAAGAGGTTGCAGTGAGCCGAGATCGCGCCACCACACTCCAGCCTGGGTGACAGAGAGAGACTCTGTTTCAAAAAAGAAATAAAAAAGAAATTTGGGAGTCACGAAATTCTGGAGTATTTAAGGCCATAGAATCAGAATAAAAAATGGTTAAGTGGAGAAAAGCATGGATTCCACTGACCATTCATGGGGCGGGGCATGCAGGAGGCGGGTGCTGGGAGCCGGACAGAGGTCAGGGGCGCTGGGAGCTGTCCTGGGTGTCCACTCGTCCAGCTCCCCAGTCAGCTTTACTCATGTCCTTGTCCTTTAGCCAATCCGAACGGCAATAAAATGGAATGGCGGTGATAAACCTGCATGTACAAGTGTCTCTTTTGAGCAGAAAGCAGAGATTGTGGCAGCACAATTTTTTTAAAAAAGGAGTAGGTACCAAACATTTTATATCACACTCGTCTCTAGACCATTTTTTTTCCCCACCCGAGAGGAGAGCAGGCTTTTGTCTGTTGGCTTGCGTTGTTTTTCAGGAAGGTATGGCAGGCACCTAATCAGGGGAGAGGGCGATAGTTTACAAAGTATTAATGGAGCTGTCTTTCTCCGCCTTACAGTGAACAAGCACTTTTTCTTGTACTTAAGTTTAAAATAACTTTCTAGAAATGGAACAATTGCAAACACCGCAGAGTGGAAGTGGGAGGGAGGGGATGATGGGGGGGGCGGTGGTGCTGCCTGGACCCCAGGGAGAGGCTAAGGACCCCGGGCCATTTAATTCAGCTCTCTCTCATTTCCTATTTAAAACACTAAGAATCAGCAAAATATACAGGAGAAATTTAGAGAAAAGAGTGGAAACTTTAATTTTTAGAGTTGTCAGTGTAAACACGTCCTTTTCTAAGGAACAAGAAAGTAATCAATCCTGGGCCATTGAGCTGGAATTTAAACAGAGCCTCAGACTACACGGATTGTTCTAGGTGGCATAGCCTGTTAACTTCATTCCAAAATGATCATTTGGTTAAAAATAGTTATGAAAATAATTTTTTGGTGAACTTGGCCTCAGGACTGACTGGTTCACTGCAGAAAATCCAGCAGGTTAAAGATATAAATCAGCCTTGGGGAGGTGTTAGAATGCAAAGACTCCAAGCCTGGCTCCCATGTGGGTGGTGGTTTCTGGGTTTAGGACATGCTTTGAGTGAGTCTCAAACTCTTTGATTGCTGATGTTTGGATGGAGAATATTGCATCTTCCTAGCTGGCTTGATAAATGGAGTGGTGTCATGTCTTCTTAGCAATCGGTGTTATATGGAATAACCTAGAACAATTTAAAATGCTGCCTCATTTTTCCTGTGAGCAAACCTCATTCTTTGATCTTAAGTACAGCTGGTTTTTGCCAACTGAATAATTCCTTGGTCTTGACTCGGGGTAAGTGCTGAGGGAGGAGGATTGTGTGGCGGGATTGGGCTGCTGTGTGAGGGTGGGTGTCCTGAGGGTGGGGAGTATCTCTGATTTGGAGCCTTTGCCAGTTCCCACGATGGAAGACCACAACCATGGCCACACTGGTGCTCTCGGTATCCTGCCTTCCACGTTAAGGCTTCATCAGCCAGAAATACCAACGTCCAGCCTTGGGAAGGCACTAGAGCTCAGGGCAGAGGTGGGTGGTAGGGGCCGGAACTGGGTGGTTGGGGGTGGTCAGCAAAGAGATGATGACCCGACCTCTCAGGCCCAGAACGTCAAGAACATTTCATTGAACAAAATCAAATGATGCCTCGTTTTCTTTCAAAAGCAGCGTTTGCGTCATGACTGGTACACTCATAAACGTCCAGTGGAAGACGGGGGAGAAAAGCTAAACCCACGTGAGAAAGCACGTTTAGATGTGAAAGAAAGCTAGTTTTCTTTTCTCTTTAAAGCCAATCAAGTATAAAAGCAGTTGGTAGCTCCTGGAGTAATTATTTTAGTCCTTGCATTTAGAGATGAGTCGCAGCTGTGCCCTTCCGCAGCCAGAGATAATTACAACACAGCCTCACGGCTCCTCCCTTCAGAGAATGACTGCAATACAATGACAGACCCGGAGAAACTCAGGGTCTTTAGAAATCCTCCATAACCTGTGCCTTCAGGACACAAAAGCCTACATGGTCAGACAATTAGAAACGGGACTTATTTTGAAAGATTTTTCAAAGATTCACCCCTCTGTCCAGTTTTAAATGTAAAACCACATTCATAGGCAAGAAATCCTTTCCTATATCTAACCGTGGTGTCTCATTTTTGTGTGTTTAATTAATTCCCTTTGTCTCTTTTCTAAATGAGGGAATTATCCATCCATCCTTAAGTATAATTAAAGATACTGAGAAACCCTATTACTTCAGATCCCACTAATTCATAAATTGTGATAATTCCAACGAGGTCCGGACTTTAAAAATAATTAGATAAGCAAATAAATCGGGCAAACAAGACTGAAGGGCACCTGAGAGGCCTTCACTCTATACCTGCCTCCCAGTGAAGAGCCGCGGGCTCCCTTTGTTGGGGATGTGTGTCTGGAGAGAGTCTCCACTTTAAGGGCTCTTTTGCCATTGAAGGGAAAGGCTGTTTAGAGACCTCTGGAGGCCCCGCTTAGGGAAATCCCTTTAGGGTCCTTATCCCTCCACTTCCTGTGGGAGTCTGGGTCCTCACCCTGGCAGGCCCTTCCTCTGTAACCTTGCTTCTGCATGGAAGGCCAAAATATCCCTCGACGGAGCTCTTTCCCTCCATTCATAAAAGCAAATACCCCAGGCCCTTTGCTGTGGGGGAGCGGGACTGGGGACCTGAGGCACTGCTGAGGGCAGTCACTGTGCATTGGTGTTCTAAACTCCAGGCCTCTGTGACCCTGCGAGGACTTCTGTCTTTTGTTACTGGACTTCCCTCTTTTGTTACTGTTCATCTATGTTTCGTCAGGTTCTTTCGTTCACTGAATCATTCTTCATTGACTTCCCACTCTGGGACCGGACCCCAAGGATATATTACAAGACGAACTATATGCAGTCCTTTTAATTTCATTTAAATTATTTTTTAACAATTAAATAGCACCATGGCAAGAATTATTGACAATAATGACTCATTCAATTTATGCTCCTCTGTGAACTCACAGACTGGCAGAGAAGACAGAAGACTCAGGGCCACGTGGGTGAGAGAGTTAGATGCAGTCAGAGCCACGCCCACATGAGTCTTAGAGGCTAATGGGATTTCAGGTGAATAACTCAGGCCATTTGCAAAGCAAACTGGGAAGCTGGTGAAGCTGGAGACCTGATGTGTATTGTGAAAGTATCTCGGGCCCCCAGAGTCACTAAAGTAAAAAGAAAATTCAAGCTGGGAACTGCTCAGGGCTAATCTGGCTCCCATTCCACTCAGAGCCATCCCTCTTCTCACTGAGATAGATTCGTATCTGACGGCCTCCTTTGGAAAGGCTTATCAGAAACAAAAGAATGCAAGCATTTGTCTCTCACCTACCTGCCACCTGGAAGTCCCCTTCCTGCTTCCAGTTTCCCCCCCCCTCCTTCTGGATGAACCAACGTTCCTCTTACATATATTGATTGAGGTCTCACGTCTCCCTAAAATGAATAACACCAAGCTGTGCCCCTACCCCCCTGGGCACATGTCTTCAGGACTGTCCAGGGCTGTGTCATGGGTGTGTGTCCTCAACCTTTGCAAAATAAGCTTTCTAATTTAAATGAGACCTGTCCCAAATTTTCAGGGTTCACTGTACCCATGAAGGAAACAGAGATGGTTGTCTAGGACTCCAAAGCCTCATTCGGTTTGGTTAGCTGGATGGAAGACAGAAGGCCAGAAGCAGCGAGGGTGCCGCCAGCCAGCTCTGAAACAAATCTAGGTGAGGAGAGATGGCAAGCTGAGAGGTTAAACGATATCCAGTGATACGAGATGGAGACTGGAGGCCGGGCACAGTGGCTCACGCCTGTAATCCCAGCACTTTAAAAGGCCAAGGAGGGCGAATCACCTGAGGTCAGGAGTTCAAGACCAGCCTGGCCAACATGGCGAAACTGCGTCTCTACCAAAAATACGAAACTTACCCAGGTATGGCAATGTGTGCCTGTAATCCCAGCTATTCGGGAGGCTGAGGCAGGAGAATTGCTTGAACCTGAGAGGCAGAGGTTGCAGTGAGCCAAGATGGCGGCATTGCACTCCAGCCTGAGCAACGAGAGCAAAACTCTGTCCCGAAAGGAAAAAAATCGGAGGCTGGAGACAGGGCGCTGGGGTTCAGAGAGCCCAGGAGAGAGAGGTCAGAAGTTGGATGGGGTAGGAGCCGGGGGAGGACCTGACTGTGGGGCCTGCCTGGGTTTCTGCGGAGGCTCAGACTCTAGGTAAAAATCATTGCAGGGTTTGGGCAGGGCTGTGTGATTGCTTTTGATTCGCATTTTTTATCATCCTACCTGCTATTTTGAGTGTATACTGAGGGGGGCAAGGCAGAATCAAAGACACAGCCAGGAGGCGGTTGCTGGACTCCAGGTGGGAGGTGACAGGGCCTCGCCCAGGGCAGGGGTGGTGAGAGGGTGGGGGTCGTGGCCAGGTGCTCCGCAGTTCCAATTAGTGTCAGCGGGGCTGACTGGCAGACGTGATGTGGGATGCTGGTGGTTTGACCTGAGAAACCGGAAGATTTGGCTTCCACCCATGTAGGTGGGCGCTGTGGGAGATGCAGGCTTGTCAGGCACCAATTTCCAGAGATGCCTGTGGTTGCAGCTGCCTGGTGTCACCTGCGTGTGATTCACTCCCTTGCCCCTTCCCTGTAGGCCAGACCTGTGAATTCTCACCAACAGAATGCTGCCATGTCCTCACAGTGTCATCCGTGTGTCTGTGCCCTAATCTCTCCTTTCAAAGACACCAGCCAGGATGGATTCGAGTCCACCCTAGTGACCTCACCTTTTTAAACACCCTATCTCCAAACAGTCCCATTCTCAGGCACTGGGGGCCAGGATGTCTGCACCTGGATTTTGGGGGACATGAAGCAGCCCAGCTGAGGTCCCAGCCAATGCCAGCATCCTGCAGCTGTGAGTGAGGTGGGCAGGTTCCTGCAGAAGACTCCAGCCCTGGCCCTGGGCCACCAGACCCCGAGGACCCAAGAGGAGCAGTCCCACTGTGCCTGTGGGAGCTCCTGGCCACAGAACCCGTTAGCACAGCACGATGCCTGATTATGACGTATAGTTCCAGGCCCCTGGATGGCTGATTACTCACCATGGTCACTGGAATACACTCCCCTGGGGAGTTCTCATTATCTCAACTAACCTAAGGTGCCTGTCTCACAGATGAGGATACTGAGACATACAGGATTAAATAACTGCCCCAAACACACAGTTGCTAAGTGGTAACCTCGACTTGAACCCACTCTGGCTGACTCCTGAGCCGTTCCTCCACTAGAGGAGGTCTGGGAAAGGCACAGAGACACGGTGTGGGAGACCCACGCGATTCCGCCAGGCCCGTCCTGCTCTTTTCTGGGCCTGAAGCTCAGCCAGCTCAGAGGACGCTGGAGAGGCCGGGCCCCTGGCTGTTCCAGGTTGAGTCTCACGAGGGTGCCCTCTTGCATCTGCCCTGGGCTTTTCCAGGAAGACACAGCACCATGTCAGCGGCAGCCAGTGTTTCTGGAACAGCAGATGGAACGATCCCGGTGTCTGGAGGGCTTCAAATCGCTGCACACCTGGAAGCCGCAGTGCAGGGGACACGGCAGAGGGGGTAGGGGACCCAGAAAACCTCACCGGGGTCACCTGGTCCGCCTTCCCCCTGGCCGGGCCACTCACAAAGCTTATGGCTCAAAAGGAGCAGGCCCTGCTCATCCAGCTGCACCCGGGCCTGGCCCGGCCCACACTGGTGCGCAGCCCAGCAGGGGAAGCCAGCTCTGGCGCTTTAAACTGCACTTGCCCTCTGGCTGCTGCTGCCTTTCCTTTTTCTTTCTTTCTTTCTTTCTTTTTTTTTTTTTTTTAAGAGAAGTTGATTAAGCATTTTTCCTTTTTTCTCTCTTTCTGAAATATATTTCAAGGATACACTATTTTTATTCTGATGCTCTCTCCTTAGAGGAAAAACTGTTGTTTTTCACCCGTTGATGCAGTGACAGGGGAGCAGACGCAGGAGCACCAAGCCCGCGTGCCTCCCTCCCCACTCCCTCCCGGCGGCATGGACAGTGTTCCCGCATCGCCACACTTCTGCCCCTCGTCCAGGGCCAAGCTCCCTGCTCTGCTGAGGCGCTTTGCCCACCCCCCCGGAGCTTCAGACACGGAAGCCACGTTCTGCAGGACCAGGAGAAACCCCACTTCCATCCCAGATCTCTGGTTATCGGAGCATCAAATCCAAGTTTGAAATACATGACAGGGCAAGTCAGTCATGAGCACACACTGGCCCATGACAAATGGATTGTCATGCCTTATTGATGTCAAGGGGGACACAGGGCCGCGATTGATAATTTACCCAACAGAGAAAAGCGTTTCTTGTCTGTGATGCCGGAGAGCCCGAGGTTTGATTGCTCCGCCTCTGAGCACTGATGAGAGAGATGCTCACACCTGCAGCTCGGATGAAACCCTACAGCTGAAGATTCCTGGTAGCCTCCTCTCTGTGCCCACAAGTCATCGACGGATGGACCGAAGTTTGTTCTCTTCTAACAAACCGTACGAGACAGACGCTTGGTGTTTCTGTTCTCAGAATTTGTTCTGCTCTGCCCAAACTAGGGGTTGGCTGTTGCATGGGTACCACGGGCACCTGGGGAAAGCCTGTCTCATTTCATTATATTGAGTGGAGAGAAGAAGATTCAGGCACTAATTGGCATTTTCCCCTAAATCTCCATGGAAATGCAGTCTCTACTCCAGGGCGCTGTGTGCTGTAAGGACTTGACACTCCTCTTCGAGGGAAAGGAGGGGGAAGGAATGAACGCAGGGGGGATGGGGTCATGGGTGTCCCATAACTACATGCTGTGGACATTTTAAACAGCAGGAAAGTGAATCCTGAGCAATTTTTTAAATTCATGGTTTTTATTTGCGTCTTTAAAAAAATATGTTTTCACTTTTGTTTCCTTATCTAATTTTTCTACTGTTTCACTTTCTCTGCCACCTCTCTTACTGCGGTTTCAACTAAATGACTAAGCAAATTAGACCTTGAGTTGCTTTTCTGGAATGTGGAGAGCTAGAGAATCAGATAAAAGTCAAGGAACCCCTATCTTCAGCCGCTTCCAGATCGGGGGCGGGAGCTGAGCGGGAATGTCGTGCAATCCCGTTTCGTTGTGGAGCTTGGGTTCAGGGAGACAGAGCGGGCGGAGTCCCACCAGAGTGCCCCCTGCGTACGCCCGGGTAGAAACTCTAGCATGGTAGAGAAAATTAGAGAAGAAAGGATATTTTTACACAGTGCAATTGTATTTTTATCCTGGAGGCTTGCTGAACGCAGGTTTCTGGGTAAGTTACACAATCCAGGAGAAATGACTGCTTAGCGTTTAGATGACACGTGACTGAGGCAGAGTTCTCTGCAACCCCCCCCCGCCTGTGTGTGTTGTGTGGTCTGGAGACACAATGGCAGGGCAGGCCTTCTGAACGAGGCCGGGGACTGAGACGGCTCTACCTCTGCAGGTCTCCAGCCTAGAGGCTCCACTTCAGCCAGCAGGGAAGCCAGGATTGATCGTAAGTAATTTGATTCTTGGGCCATAGGTCGTTGTCAAACTGCAGCCTCGAAAAATAGTCTATTGATTTTCTGAGTCAAATAAAGTTATGTCAATGTAGAATTAAATAGATAGTCACATAGCTGTAACATGCCCAAAGATGAGAATACTACACATCAGATGTGCCTGTGTTCTTTTTTTTAATCTGTTCCTTCCTGTTCTTACTGCTATCAGAAAAAAAACATACCTAGCATTGCTAAATAAGGCTTGGGAAACAGGCGTGTTTTGTAAATAGCACATGTTTGCACCGACACGTATCGTGTTTTCATACCCTGAAGTCGCTGGCTTCCTTCTTAGCTATTCACAGCAACTCTGCAAGGCACTCCTCACACTGGGTTTAAATCCTGACATCACATCCAAATCATGTGGCCTTGGGCAAGTCAGCTTTGAACTCTCTGCCGCATTTCTTCATCTCAAAATTGTAATGATAATACAAGCTCCCTCAAATAAATCAAAGTGAGAATCAAACCAACCTGCCCAACATGGTGAACCCCCTTCTTTACTAAAAATATAACGTTAGCTGGGTGTGGTGGTGCACACCTGTAATCCCAGCTACTCGAGAGGCTGGGGCAGGAGAATCAGTTGAACCTGAGAGGCAGAGGTTGCAGTCAGCCAAGATGGCACCGCTGCACTCCAGCCTGAGCAACCAGAATGAAACTCTATCAGGAAAAAAAAAAAAAAAAAAAAAAGTCAGGTAAGGTATGTGGGTGCTAAGAACTGCATGCACGTGAAACTGCTTGCTGCTGCCCCCGTTATTTACTAGAGGAAGACACCGACCAGGCACCCCAGCCCATCCCTGGTCTCACATTTTCACTCCGTCGCGGAGAGGAGTGGGGTGGGATTCATTCTTAGGAATGAAGGCTTGCCTTCTGACCATCACAGCCACACCATCAATCACCATAATCATCCCTTTGCCATCTTCTGCAAAAGGGGCCCAGAGTCCTGGGTCTTGGTGCCTTTGCTGCTGCCTCCCTGGGAGGGGTCACTCCGCACACTGTGACCTCCTCACCCCACCCCACTGTAACCTTCAACCCCAAACCCCCGACTTCACACGACAGTCAGAGTGAAGAGGGAAAGCATGGTTCCGATGTGCCCCGCAAGGGCTCCTCATGTCTCTGGGGGCAGAAGCTGAAGTCCTCCCACTGGCCGTCAGCAGCCCCACAAACCCACCACGTCGCCCCTCTGACACCTCTCCTCCTACCGTTCTGGGTCCAGCCAGCTCCGTGCGTGTCTTCAAGCCCTGCAGCCCTCACAGGGCTCCTTCTGCCCGGAGCACTCCCGCTGCATATCTGCACAGCTCGCCCCTCCGCCTCCTCACCTCCCTGTCCCACTCGCCGTCCTCTTTCGGCTGTTCCTTTCCTCCGCAGCACCATCCACCTGCTCCTCCTGACTTCCCTATTTTGTCAGTTTCCCCAAACAAGAGCGCAGACTCCACCAGGGAGAGACTTGCGTTTGCTTCGTTCTTGCTGGATCCCTCATGCCTTGGGACAACACGTAGTGGGCATACTGTCAGTGTTGAACAAGTGCATAAAGAAAGGAAGAAGGAAGAAACACACACATGGACAGATGAAACACGCTGCTAGCAGAAGAAGGTTGGAAAAGACGACGTGGCACGCGGTGGGGAGAAAAGGAGGTTTGAACTGGGATGTCCCCTCCCTCACAGGAGGGTGGTTTTATGAGGAACACATGGAGTCAGAATAATCATTGCAGCAGGATTTGCCAGAGGTCAGGGACCTGCCTGCCGGTCTCAGGAAGATGAAACGTATAAAATTCACTCACAATCTCCGGGGAGCACAAGGCCAAGGGCGTCCATCAGGGGGTCCAGGGACTCACAGGCAAAGGCTGCTCACGGGGTCAATGGAGCCAAGAAGAAGCAGCTTAAGTAAAAAATAAAGAATATTTAGTGGGGGATGCAAAGGAGACGGAACAGGGACACGGAAATCTATTAGGGTTGTGAAGAGGATTCTCCCTCTACAGCTGGTGTCCCCTTCTCCCTACTGTCCCAACGCCCCCACCAAATCGTCACTATCATCTGTAGACTTGTCCATCGGACAGCTCACCGTGCAGCACAGCAGGGCCTGGACACGCCCTCGTGAAGGATACCAAGTCACCCAGGGTTGACTCCTGATTTCTCGGACAGAAGATCCACTGGTTCCCGATGGCTCAGGTATCCACCTGGATCACCACTAGGTCCCGATGGCTCAGGCGTCCACCTGGATCACCACTGGCTCCCGATGGCTCAGGTGTCCACCTGGATCACCACTGGCTTCCGATGGCTCAGGTGTCCACCTGGATCACCACTGGGTCCCGATGGCTCAGGTGTCCACCTGGTTCATGGCCCCGTCCAGGAAGTTGAGACTCAGGACAGCCAGGACGCTCCTAAGAGGCTCTCCCTGGAGAACTATCTGGGACTCAGGCAAAGAAGACAGACACAAAAGACCACAACCCGTGACTTGTGTCTATGACATTCTAGCTGAAGCCAAACTTATCGAGTGTGATGCAAGGCAGCGAGGGGCCATCTGGGACAGACAAAAGCAGAAGATGAAAGAGAGAGAGCCACCAAGCCCCCGAAGGGCAATGAAAACGTTCCGGATCTTGAGAGAACCGTGCATCTGAAATGGATGCATTTTGCTGTACTTTAATCACATCTCAACAAAGTTATTTTATAAATTCAAGGGCAGGTCTGAGAGCTCTTGGGAGCAGAGAATTCCCATTTCTATGGCAGGTGCATTTGAGAGATGGCAGGACAAGCAGAGGGTTCCATTAAATTCCTACAACAGGAGCAAACTCAGACTCCGTGGGAACAGGGCTTGCCCAGTGTTTCTGGGGTAGGACACAGCAGAGCAGAGATTTACTTCTGTTGGTTCTGACTCCAAAGCTTCCTGGAGCTGAGCAGGGGTGATGTTTTGCTGGTGTTTGAATCAGCACAGACACAGTAACTGATAGGAGCTTCACCAAGCAACAGATGTCATGCCTGCTTTCTATACGAGCAATTTGGTGTATGTGTGTGCATGCATGTGTATGTGTGTACATGTATGTGTACATATATGTATGAATGTACATGTGTGTATATGCATGAGTGTGCACTTATATATTATATAAATATACAGGTCATTATTTGGTTGAGTCAGACCGTCAACATTCAAGTCAAGTAAGAGTTCTGTGAGGTGAATAAATACCTTCCACAAACTCAATTTTCCAGGTGGATGTTGTAGATCTCTTTGAATTAAGACAAAGTACTGGCTGCATAGCAGAGACTGACTGATTCAGCAACACAAGCAGGGCTTGAGTCACAGACACGGAACCTCTATAACCCTGTTACTCTACATTTTGAAAACAGATACTTTCAGAACCAACCTTCATAGTCATCCAAAAGTTCAGCTCATTCATTTGACCATAAACAACTGTCGATACAAGGAACCAAGCAGTCTGGATCTCCTTCAAAATAGCAGACACAGCCGTGCATGGTGGCTCATGCCTGTAATCCCAGCACTTAGGGAGGCCAAGGCAGGCAGATCACTTGAGCGCAGGAGTTCAAGACCAGCCTTGGCAGCATCGCAGAACTCCATCTCTGAAAAAAAAAAAAAAAAAAAAAAAAAAAAAAAAAAAAAAGACAACGCACAAATTCACCAGGCATGGTGGCATAGTTCCAGCTACTCAGGAATCTGAGGTGGGAGGAGGGCTTGAGCCCTGGAGGTGGAGATTGCGGTAAGCTGAGATCACGCCACTGCACTACAGCCTGGGCAACAGAGTGAGACTAGGTCTCCAATTAAAAAACCCCCAAACCCTGCAGATATAATGCATAAACTAGAGGGCTGACAAGCAATTCTTGTTAATTATTGAAAACCAGGCATGGTGACTCAAGCCTGTAATCCCAGCACTTTGGGAGGCCGAGGTGGGAGGATCACTTGAGGTCAGGAGTTCAAGATCAGCCCGGCCAACATGGTGAAACCCTGTTTCTACAAAAAATACAAAAACTATCTGGGTGTGGTGTTGGGCACTTGTAATCTCAGCTAATCAGAAGGAATATTGCTTGAACCCAGGAGGTAGAGGCTGTAGTGAGCTGAGATCGACCCCACCATTGCACTCCAGCCTGGCCAACAGAGCAAGACTCCATCTTAAATAAATAAAACTAAAAAGTAAAGTTATTGAAAACACACAAAAGCTGAACAAATAGCAAATAAACCTTCATGCTTATTACCCAGGTTTATAATTTCTCAATGTTTGCCACACTTGTTTAATCCATTCTCATTTTTTTCTTTCTCTTTTCTGATACATTTTAAAGCAAATCACAGAAACCATGATTTCTCTCGTCATGGTTTCATGTTTCAGTGTAGACTTTTTAAAAAGTGTGCTTTTTAATATAAACACAATGCTATTTTTATACCTAACAAAATTAACAATTCTTTGGTAAGATCTAATGTAAAATTCATATTTGATGAATTAATAAACTCTGTCACCTGGGCTGGAGTGTGGTGACGCAATCTCGGCTCACTGCAACCTCCGCCTCCCGGCCTCAAGCCATCTTCCCCTCAGCCTCCCGAGTAGCTGGGATGACAGATGTCGGCCACCACCAATGCTCAAACGAAGTTGACACGTTAATTGTGGTTCTTCTGTTTCTTTTAACTACATGATTTGTCCCTTCTGTTTTCATGCCACTGATGTCCTGAAGAAGCCAGGTGAGTTACCCTACAGAAGCCCCACCTTTCAGGGGTATCTGCTTGCTCAGGGCTTCATTAGATTTGGGGTAGGCATGCCAAGAACACTTCATACCTGGGACTTAGTGCTTTCCATTGAGCAGGTACAGGTCCTGCCGGTGCCCAAACTGTCATTTAAATATTGAACTCATTAGAAAACCTCGTAGCCTCGCCCCCTGCTCGTAGGGAAGCATCACACAACCTGGAGTTTAGGTCTTGGTGACTCCTGTGGGCTCACTACCTGTTACCACCCCACGCTTGCCCTACACTGTGGGAAGGGGAGTAAGGTCCTCTCCTGGGACTGTCCAATGTGACCTCTTGTCCAGGGTGAGCCACATCCCCCAGGATGTTTTTGGGTAGGGTGGCCTACAGGGCAGAGTCTCCTGTGAGGTCCAGGGGAGGAGAAAGGGGTAGCAGCCAGCCTGAGGCACCCACGCACTGTCACCAGCTCAGCTGGACAGCCTGTCCCCTGCACCTTCTCCCAGTCCCCTCCAGTGCCCCTGACTCCAGGTGTGAGCCCACTCCAGGTTGAAAGGCTCCAGCTTCTGCAGGAGCATGGAACTCACATGGCGTCCCAGACACCACAGATCCCGCTCCAGCTCCTGGGCTCCAAATCGTTCTTGATCTTCTCTGCCTTCTCTCCTGCTTCCTGTCTCGATGGCTGTGCTATGAACTTCAGGTTCCGGGATAAGATGTGAGGCAGCAGCCTTACGAAAACATCATACCAGGCTCTGCCATGGTTGAGATGAACCCACTTGACCCCCACTGTAAATGAGTGCATCACTATTCTCATGCAGATACGCATTTTACATCCTCTCTGGGCCCAGGCTGAAGCATCCCCACCAAGGGACCCTCTGGCCGCTCTTCATACCCTGAAGCTCTCTTTCTATAACTTTTAGCAAATACCACCAGGGGGTGTGGCAGACAGGACCCACTGCCTCAAAAGATCTGTCCCGCCTCCTTCCTATAGCTGGACATCTTGAGCAGGTGGGGTGAAAGGTGAGGGCTGCAACTTACAAACTCCTCCTCAGCCCGGGAGAGCACCAGCCTCACTGCCCAGGCAGAGGGGCTCGCGGAGTGTTTGGAAGGGTGGCTAGAAGGCCACAACGCACCGCCTGTTCCTGCCATTTCTGCAGCAAACACGGCAGAGGGAGCGTCTCATGGCCCACAAAATGTGTGATAGGCTCAAGGTATGGGTGCCAGAGGCCAGGCACAGGTGTTCATTTGCTAGTGGGGATTTCAGCACTGGCCCCGGTGGCCAAGGTGACAGCCTCCATGGGAATGGGCTCTGCAGGGATAGTCCAAGGGTTGTCCCCAGCAGCTCAGCCCAAAGCCACCTCCTGTCCCAACAGCTGCATGGGTAACCCAACCCCCTTCTGCTTAAGGCAGTTGGGGTGGGCCAGGCACAGTGGCTCATGCTTGTAATCCCAGCCATTTGGGAGACTAAGGCAGGCGGATCAGTTGAGGCCAGGAGTTTGAGACCAGCTTGGGCAGCATGGCAAAAACCCATCTCTACTAGAAATACAAAATGTATCTGGGTACGGTGGAGCACACCTTTAATCCCAGCTACTTGGGAAGCTGAGTTGAGAATTGCTTGAACCTGGGAGGCGGGGGTTGCAGTGAACTGAGACCATGCCACTTTACTCCAGCCTGGGCAACAGAACAAGACTGTCTCAACAACAGCAACATAAAGGCAGCCGGAGTATCACTCACCACAAAGCCATAGTGAGCAGGGACTCGGTTCAGCTCACATCAAAGAAAAGAATGTGTTTTGGAGTCAGAAGGAACCAAATGTCAACCTCTAGGCAGTTACCAGTTCAGCAGATGGTTGTAGTGCAAGTATGAACCTCTGTTTCCTTGTACGGAAGATGAGGATGATAATATCCAGCCTGAGAAGGTGTCAGGAGGTTTCGATGAGGTAACTTTTTTAAAGAACAAAGCATGGTTCTTATCACTACTTAGATCAGCAAGTGTAAGTTTCTACTTCCCGAGTTCCACTTTCTCCTTCCCTCAGAGAAATGTTTTCCTTCCTTCTCCTCCAGATTTCTTTAAAATTTTTTTATTTTATTTTTCCCAAATATTCTGAGCTTTTCAAACCTGCAGAAAAATTCAAGGAAGAATGTAACAAAATCCCATCCAGCTAGATTCACCAATAGCCAACCTTTTGCTGTATTTGCTTTGTTTCTCCCTATGGAGATTAAATACTAAAGTTCTTTCTGCTGAGAGACTTAATTCCAAGATGTATCTCCTCAGAACGACAGAATTCTTGCAGCACTTCACAGTGTCATTTGCACACTTGTGCAATGTGACACTGATGTGATGACCACACAGAGCTCGGGGTCATGTTCCAGCTTCCCCCAGCAGCACCCAACTGAGGCCCATCCATCCGGGGCGCACCTGCCTCTCTCTTTAGTCTCCTTTAAGGAAGAACAGTTCTTGTCTTCTTTCCTTCCTTTTTGTTCTTCATTGTGTTGATATTTTTGAAGAGTATAAGCCATTATTTGGTAGAATGTTCCCAGTATAAAACTGTTTTCATGATTAGATGCAGGTTCCACATTTTTGGTGAGAATACTCCATCGGTGGTCATGGTTTTGCCTCAATTCATCACACCTGGAGGCATTTCCAGTTTGTCCCTTTTTTGGTGACAGTTTCAGCCCATGGGTCACATGTGATGCTAACATCCCAATGTGCACCCCATTACACACCTTATATGTGGATTTGCACCCTTAACCCACACCTTACACCCCAACGTGCACCCCAATACCTTACATTCCAACGTGCACCTCTAATACAGCCCTTACACCCAAATGTGCATCCCTAATCTACACCTTACACCTCAATGTACACCCCAATACAAACCTTGCACCCCAAATGTTTACCTCTAATCCACACCTTACACCCCAATGTGCACCCTATTATACACCTTATAAGTGGATTTGCACCCTTAATCCACACCTTGCACCCCAAATATGTATCCCTAATCCACACTTTACACCCCAATGTGCACCGTTAACCCACACCTTGCACCTCAATGTGCACCCCATTACACACCTTGCATCTTGATGCATAATACACACCAATTATCTCAGTGTTGGCTACCAGAGAGCCCAACGCAGACAATCATGAACATTTGAATTTCAAGCCCTGGGCAGACCCAGGATGCTGGAGCAGCTTCTCACACACAGCACACAGCAGCTGGTCAGAGGCTGTATTTTGAGGCATGAGTATTTTTGAACAAGCTCTAAGAGAGATCTACCATATATACTAAATTCTATTCTTCAGTGAATGTATAAGTAGGTAAATAGTAGTAATAATTTATGATAAGCTGTTCCATGACCCACCTAACAGTCTCAGCTCTATGTTGCCGGTGATGAATGTGGAAACATTATAAATGACCTTAAAATATCAACTATAGTTAGGAATAAATTAAACTGATGTATAATCCCCTCTGCCATAGTCCACTCTTGTTATTGTTTGAGGTTCACTGAAAATGTTAGTACTTTAAGAACTCAATTCAGGAAGCCACTGGGGATTTATCAAGAGGCAGAGTTTAGGAACAAATCACTTAATGGTGTTCCCGAATGCGTGACACCTCCCAGGCAATGCACACAGCTCTTGATTTGTTTGCCAGGAATTCTGAGTTAGCTCAGAGGTCTTCATCCCTGTCACCAGCAATTGCAGCTTTGCTATTGCAGGGTCCAACCTGTGCTAACAGGTTAGAGCCCTAAGAGGGCCAAGTATGTGGCTGCCCTGGTGCGTGGCTGCCTCCTGACACAACATCCTCTGTCCGAATAGATTTTCCTGTGAATGTCCCTGGAGACCGCGAGCCCTGAAAGCAGCCACTCTCCTTGTACACAACAGCCTGATGTCCACGCCATCAAAATCACACCGGGGAAGAAGAATGTTTTTACTGCCACCTAATTTAATGCCGTTTAAAAATGCCATCTTTACATCTTTTGCCTTTACTTTAAAAAAAAAAATAATAATACCATCACAAAACTCTTCAACAATTAACACAGGAAGGCAGGCTAAAAGTGTTTATGCCATTTCCTGAGTCATTGATGAGTCCACAGGCCACCACCACCCCGGGGAAACGCTATTAAGAGCTCGGGAGTGGAGGGGGCAGGCTGCAAGCCGCAGGCTTCCGCTAATGGCCGCCCTCTTGATATTATTTTCTCCAAACTTTAAGTCAGGATGAGAACCCCCCTGGAAAAATCACAAGGCACTTTCCATCTGCAACCTTTACATAAGAAGGATCTTAATGTGTGAAAAATTTTTAGGAAAACTGAAGTTAAGGAGACCTGGACTCGGAAAGGAAGAGAGAAATAGAGCAGTGGCAAGATGTCAAGCGTGTGGGTTCTCCAGTGGAACAGGCTTTGTCTCTTACAGACGAAGCCTGTAATTAAGAGATCGGGGTGTGAGCCCAGGCGGCTGTGTTTAGCAAGTGCGACTCCCTGTTGCTGTTACCCATCACATTTCGCCTTCACCCAAACAACGTACAGCAGGCTAATCACATTAACACTAATAATAGTAATAGAGTTAAGAGAACAGACACACAACAACAGATCAACAGTGCCATCCTCCCCACCTAGTATCGCCTCTCTTTTTCTTTCCTTCTCTTTGGCTCCGAGTTCTGATTGAGACCTGACCCCACCTTCTCACAGCGGGGCCAGTGGTCAGCTGTGGCACGGGGGTGGCTCCAACCAGCTGTGCCCTGGGATCCATCTCTACCAGCCGTGGCTCAGGTAGTGGAGTGCAGCAACGAGGCATTGGATCTTTTCCTGGCCTCTTTCATTTGCAGAAGGGGCAGGGAACAAACGAAATGAAAAGCATGTCTTGGAGCATGAGCAGTGACAAGGGAATAAAACCAAGAAGCCCGCAGGTCGCACAGCAGGCAGGCAGCCGCTTCCCGTGGGTGTGCAGGGCTGATGTGCAGAGACGTATCGATCCTCTGTGCTCTGTCTCATTGACGAGGCGGTCACAGTCTGCATATTAACACACAGCCTGAGCTGCCAGCAACAGACAGCAGCACTTTGGCTCCGGAACCCTGAGAGCAAGTGTCATATCTGGTTAAGGTAAGGGAAACGTACTGGACTCAATTGTACCCAGCAAGTATTGTAGGGGTAAAGTTTCTGAAACTGTATTCCATGGAATGCCAAGAGACTGAAGTATATAAGAATTGAAACCAAAATCTGTAAACAGTCTGGTTGCCACCAGTTAAAGAGATTGTCTCCATACATTGGCAAAATTAAAGAAAAAATTGGGTTGCATTTTCTTTTGAATAAAACACATCGTGATATTAAATGCAGAACTTCGCTGTCTCTTAATATATTTTAAGCAATTGAAAAAAGAGAAAATCTTAAGTGGATTTCTTTAATTCATGGAGATTTTTTTCCTCAATAGCTTACAAAGTTCGTGTTTCTGGAAAACATGATTTCCAGCTATAGATGTGACTGGCGATGTTAACAGTCATTTCCAGCTATAGATGCGACTGGCAATATTAACATCATGATTACATGGCTCAACAGAACTTCAGCTCAGTACGGTTCACTGACACAGGCACCAAACGTTTACGCAATAGAACCAAATCCTCTCACATCACATGTTATTAGGTGTTCTTTTGGTCTGGGTGGTGCAGCTAAATATGCATTTGAGGACAATGACTGTCTCTGCAAAAATTCAAAATACTCTTGGCATTCGACAGTTTAACAACAGCAGGCACGGTTTTAGCCAGTTTTTCTTTTGACAACTGGAGGACTGGCATTAGTTGTTTCTAACTGCAAATAAAAGTCAACCCTTGAGGCAAGTTTCTGCACATTTAATCTAATCTTCTGGCATATGGTTTATAATCCCTCCAGCCAGCTGGTGATGGGTGTGGCATCTGGGCAGGGTTAGGGGGCTTAGGCCACAGCTAATTCTGAACAAAACTGAAAGGGAAGGCTAAAGGCTAGGGACTCTGGGATTCTTGAGGACAGGTGTGTCCTGCGTAGGTGGAGCTTAGAGCTCCAGACGACAGGTGATGCTGAGACAGACAGAAGCCCGAGGCACCATCCACTGCAAGATGCTGCAGGCACAGAACCAAGAACACCGGATCGGGTGGGGTGGCTGTGGTCATGGGTTGTTCCCAATGGCCAAGGATGGTGACTTGATGGGCAGGTAGAAAAACAGGCAGTGGATGCAGGTGACCACAGCCACGAAGGTCAGGATCAAGGGCAGAGGGTGACGGTGGAAGGTCGGGGAGGGTGGTATTGGAAGCGGCACTGCCTGGAGCAAACCCTTCCTTGGGCATTGTTGAAAACTCACAGCCACAGCAGAGAGTGACATGAAACTCTAACTGATTTAATATATTCGTTCTATATAGTTTGTAGTGTTTAGTCACAGACTCGAAGCAGATATCCAGGCTGGACTACCACACACTACGATGCATGGATGCTGGTGTCTCTGTCTGCCTCTGTATATTGGAGTAAGGGGTGAATCAGGAACACATCCCATTAAAAATATGCGAAAAGAAAAATAAAATTTCAGGAGCTAAAGGTGCTATCTTTAAATGGAAAAAGCCATCCAGAAAGATCACTTGAAAAGAAACTTCAGTTCAACATCTCTCCTGAAATCTAGTATTGCTAATACCTGCCCAGTAGCAATGCAGTTTCCAAGGCCCTAGAATGTAGCAAACCATACTTGCTGGGAATGTCCTAAGGTCCACTGTTTACTACCAGCCATAGTGAGCTGTTTCCAGTCGAAGGCTCTGCCTTGGTCCACCACACGGATGCTGTGAGGGCAAGACCCAGATGCAGAGGGATTCTCCCGGCTTCATCAGACTTAACCTCAAACCGCCTCACTCAAAGGAGGTCATTTACAGGCTGTGCTCCGGGCCTCTCAGGTGCTCCACGGTGGGCCTAGGGGGTATTTGGGGGTCTGCATACATGCAGAAGGGGACAGGCTTGGGGAGAGGAGGAGCTGGTTGACTCCCAGGGCCCTGCCTTCATCAGCATGACACCCTGTCACGGAATTTAGATATTACACTTTTCAGTAAGATTTATTTGAAAGAAATAGTTTCATAGCTTCAAAAACGCTTGAAACCTGTTCTAACCTTCAGCTATTGGTTTCTCTTAAACCCAGTCCCTCCTTGGGTAGCACTGGGTCCCTGGCCTGTTACCTTAGGGGAAATTTTTAATGATCTGATCAATGTTATCTGCAACTCCTGTTAAATTGATCATACAATTAGAGGTAAACATGGACAGTGGTCAAACTGAGTTTATTTGAGGCTTGAATAAGTTATTTAAATAAAATTTACTGCTTTCAGACGTACTCTGTAATGTAAGCAGTGCTAGTGAGGGATGTGGTGATTTGAAGGAATGTACATACCCAAAAAATTACTGATCCACAAAATAAAAATTAGCAAAGATACAAATGTACGTATTTTTAAAAATTGCAGTTAGATATTAAATTCAGCTTAAGTTTAAAATAAGAGCGGGTGATATAAGATGTAATTCTATACATATGATGGGTGTCGTACTTACTTCTGTTCCATGTTATTGGGCTTAAAGGTATTTCAGAGAAAATGGTTCAAGAAATAAAGACGGAAAACAAAGGGTAAGAAGGAGAGGCGAGATAAAAAGAAAGAAGTAAAGGAAAATACAGGCTGGGGAAATTCGGAGATGAATGTTACTTTCAATATCCTGCTGCTCACTGGGCATTGTGTCACAGTGACTTATCATCTGTTATCCTGGAACTTTGACAGGTCAATTAATCACCATCTAACAAGTCTCCTCAACTTCTTTTAGGAACTTGGAGACATTCTGCTCTGAATGGTATGCCAGGAGTAGTGCTATTGGTGGAAAGATTGTATGTTTGGAAGCTGCTTGGAAGAAGAACTGTGCCCCTAGGTACACCAGCTCCAGATCGGACCGGGGATGAATTCTGATACCCGGGAAAAAAAGGTTCATGTTTTAAGAAAAGGCTCAGCTTATTTCTACATAGACTTTAAATTATTTCTGAATGGGTTATCTAAGGTATTGTATGCTAAAAAATAGTTTGTTCTCTAAATAATTAAAATGTCTTCCTGGCTTAGACTTTTTTATTTACTTAGCAAGTGCTTTGATTATAGGTACTAGGAAGGTCAGCTCAATGTAGTCTCAATCTCTGTTATTGCAAATTCTGATTGAATATACTGAGAATGATTCGATCTTTAAAATATGGTGAATGGCTGATTGTTCTTTGCTCAGGATCTTCAGAGTTGTTGCACTCTCTGCTGGTCCGAAACTCACCTCGCCCCTTGTGTTCTCCTCTTGGTCCGCAGAGGTTGATATTTGGGTACCTTTCATTTCCCCTGTGGCTTTAAGGCCATGCTCTCTGGAAATATCCAGAACGATACACATGGACTGATGCAAATTAACTTTTTCACGATACTGCCCATGGAGAAAAGCATTGGAAATAATGTGTCCTCCCATGCGAAGGGGAAAGTTTGAAGAACATTGACAGGGTCCAGAGAAGAAGGAGGGCATTATAAACTAAAAAAGTAGCTAAAGTGTCATTAAATAGGATGACTGATTATAGTTAAAACTGGAAGGTAAAGGCTGGGTTGTTATTTCTAGTATCTAAAATATTTTTAAAGAAGCTGGACGTTATGACATCATGCAAGGAACCAAACCTTCTTCTCGAACTGCAGCAAGAGAAGGTCTGGTTAAGCACAGGAGGAGATGCTTGAAAAGCCAGGACAAGTTAAATAAATCATACAATTCAGCCTTTAAAAAAAAAAAAAAAAAGACATTGTCTCACTCTGTTGCCCAGTGCCCAGGGTGGGGTGCAGTAGCACAATCTCAGCTCACTGCAACCTCTGCCTCCTGGGTTCAAGCAATTGTTATGTCTCAGCCTCCCAAGTAGCTGGGATTACAGACATGTGCCACTATGCCCCACTAATTTGTATTTTCAGTAGAGACTGGATTCCATCATCTTGGTCAGGCTGGTCTCGAACTCCTGACCTCAAGTAATCCACCGTCTCAAAACTCAGCCTTTTAAAGGCTCTAAATTAGGATTTTTAAATGACCTGGAGACTTAGAGGACAGCAGCTTCTTTATGCTCCTTCTAGGTTTACCATTCTTATTATTTACAAGTTGTATACAATTCTTTCTCAACAAAGGGATATGAGGAATTTGCTCTTTGCCAACACAGGGTTTCTAATGACTACAAAGGAATTGGGATTAGTGGGATTCAAGTTCTGGAAAAGTCACCACCACCCCGGGTATCATAAATACTTCCCTATCACATGTGTGTTAGGGTGAGGGTTTAGAGAGGATGCTGGATTTGGTAGGCATGCATTGCCTCGCCTTTTTAGCCTTCATCCCTCGCTCTGCTAGCAGTCAGGGCATCTGCTTCCTCACCCTGGCTCCATGGGCTCTGGGTGGGTCTAATTCCAGCTCATTTCCAAGACTGCATGGAACTAAGACCTCATTCTCTTGGGCATATTGTACAACCCATTGCAGTTCTACTGTCTATTATGGCTTTTGCAGGGACTACCAGGGGACGAGCAGTCTTTCATGGAGCTGCAAGTGACAGTCTGAATCTTTTGGCAGCCATCTCTCTACTAGGATTTCAGACCAGAGGATTGATCTACTCGGAAGAGAGAAATAGGAAGACTGATCTATTCCCAGTGGGATCATCTGAGCTCCTCCTTCCAGCTGTGACTGGAAAGCATTCTCCTCCTCAACTCGGTAGCTTCTACGTCTGTGTATCTCCCATCCAGATTTGTTTGTTTGTTTGTTTTGCTTTTATGTGCTTCTATCAATTTGAGCTGAATTTTTATCTTTTGTGTTAGATATTCTTAATAAACAGACTACATTTCAAAAGAAATCCTAGTATATCTTAAAGCATACTTTTTTTTAAATGCCAGGATGGCTAAAAGAATCTGTAAATCAAGTCATTAGACAAATAGTTGAAAAAACTGGGCATCTTTGGTCTGGGAAAGAAAGGATCAGAGTATACATATCGTCCTTAGACGTTGTAAGCGGTGTTACTTAGAAGAGGGAAAAGAGGTGCTGTGAACCCCCCACCGTGTGTAGTAACATCACCAGAGTGATTCAGGTAAGACCTGATGACAGGGTGTGTTGTCAAGGGAGAGACGCCTTCGCAGGGCAGCACTGAGGGCTAAATAGCTCAAAAGTATTTTGAAATTGACCAGCCTGACTCAATAATGTGAACTGAGAATTCCAATGTGATGCTGCATGCAAACGGTATCATTCCCCCTGTAATCTACGAGAATGGCTTACCAAGAAAACTTAAACTCACTCCACAGGGGTAGAGGTCGGGTAAGAGCGGATTAAAGAGCAAGTGAGAAAAGATTGAATTTTGAGCCATTTTCTGAAATGCTTCCATTGATTTGTTAGATATATCTGGGAGTAATTTACATCCAACCCAATTTCCCCACGGCTTAAAACCACTCAAGCAAGTTCATAGACCTGTTACACAAACTGTTGCCTGTTGAAGTCATAGGCTTGCTCAGAAGTCCACAGAAGTAACAGCAACTATGTAAAATAATACCCAGCAGGGAGTTGAAATTTTAAGAAATAAAATTTTGGATGAATAGAATTCTACCCAGTTTGGATAAAAGTCTCAAGAACTTGGTACATTTATTGGCTATCAGCTCCCAGTGGGAGCTAAAAAATTTTGACTAAGAGATTAACTAGTTGTGTCTGCAATAACCTCAAGATATCTTAATTATGAAAATGTGATAAATTTTATTATTTCAGTGGGTGGTAAGGCATTCAGAATTGTTTCCATAAAAATAATAATTATAGCAGCAAAACATTTATTTGTCTGGCTTACTACTTAGTCGGCTACTGGCTAAGATTTATAACATATACAACAAACACCAATAACTTAAAAAAAAAAAAAAAACAGATTTAGGCGAGGTGCAGTGGCTCATGCCTGTAATCCCAGTACTTTGGGAGGCCAAGGTGGGTGGATCACAAGGTCAGCAGATTGAGACCATCCTGGCCAACATGGTGAAATTCCATCTCTACTAAAATACAAAAAGCTAGTTGGGCATGGTGGCATGCACCTGTAGTCCCAGCTACTCAAGAGGCTGAGGCAGGGGACTCCCTTGAACCCAGGAGGTGAAGGTTGCAGTGAGTCGAGATCGCGCCACTGGACTCCAGCTTGGCGACAGAGTGAGACTCCATTAAGAAAAGAAAGAAAGAAAGAAAGAAAGAAAGAAAGAAAGAAAGAAAGAAAGAAAGAAAGAAAGAAAGAAAGAAAGAAAGAGGGAGAAAAGAAAGAAAGAGAGAGAGAAAGAAAGAAAGAAAGAAAGGAAGGAAGAAAGGAAAAAGAAAGAGGCTGGTTTAACAGATGTTCTTGGTAAACAGTACGTAAGCAGACAGAAATTATGCCATCTGATGTGGGGAGAAGCTGAAGGATCATTGAACGCAGCCTCCTGTGTTGGCCCTACGTTTTTAATGAGTGTACTGAGACTAGGGCTCCATTGACTTTCCTCAGGTCACATAACTAATAGATGGTCAAACAGCTGTAGGACCAGTTTCAAACAACACTGATCCTTGACATGAAAATCCTTGAATGCTGCAAGTGGAGAGGCGTTCTTCAAACTCAGCCTGCCTTCTTCATTTCTGTTCTTAGTAATGATGGTAGATGGTGCTGTCTTGGAATGCTAGGGTTGCCAAAGTAAAATGGTGCAAGCCGGGCGGCTGAAGCCAGGGGACTCAGGGTGCCACAGTCTGGAATCGAGGAGACCGTGCTCCAGATGCTGTCGGAATTCACACCCGGCGCGGCCGCTCCCTTTGGGTTGCAGACAGCCACCTTCTCCCTGTGAACTCATAAGGCCATTTGCCGGTGTGCAAGGAGAGAGACAGAGATCTCTGATGTCTCTTTCTCTTCTTATAAAAGCACCTGTTCAATCAGATTATAGCTTCACCTTCTGGCTCAATTAACCTTAATCCCCTCCCCAAATCACCTAACTCCAGATACATTTCAGTTTAGGACTTCCCACATAAAAATTTTGGAAGTGACACAGTTCAGTCCATAAAAAGCATCTGGTATTTCAGACACAGATGACAGGTTTTCTTTTGTTGTTGCTGTTTTTTAACTTACTAATTTACATACTGTTAAGCAAATTACAAATTAATTTACAAAATTGATAGTTAATAAATTACTAATTGGATTATGACTCTATCTATCGTCCTCCCCCCATTTTACAGATGAGGAAATGGAGGCATAGAGCATTCTAACAACTTGCTTATGGTCTTGTGGAGCGCTGAGCCAGGTTTCGGGTCATGGCAGTCCAGTCCGGAGCATGTGTGTGCTCACCTGCTGGCTATGCGATCTCTCTTTACCCCTCTTTTGTGGTGTGGGCTATCACAACAGATCCTAGTGCTCCTCATTTAGCACATCTGTCTATTCGTCAGATTCCAGAGGAAGTTAGTTTCCTAACATGAGATCTCATGGGGTGAGTCCATCTGTCTGTGGCCCCATTTTTCCAACATGGTAGAGTAAGGGGTAGGATCACGTTCCAGCTCCATAAGCCTGCATAGCAACCTTGCCCATCATCCACCAGGCTGCTGCCCCATCCACAAGGCAAGCTCCCGCCAGGTCCCCTCCAGCTCCAGCCCCACTTCTGAACACGGATCATCCTCCAACCCTGCTGCGTGCTGCTCCTTCAGTCCACACATCCCCGCTCCCTTCTTTTCCAGGTGAGGTATCTACCTTCCTGGACAGATTTTAGCAAAATTTGGGGAGCACAGACCACACTGTTCTTATTGCGCCTGCCCACCCCTCTCTCCATCCTTGTTCGGAATATCTGCTGCCTGCCCTGCACCTTTGCGATTTATTTACAGCTTATTCATCATCCCTTCGATGCAGGACGGAGACTTCCTGGAGGGTGAAGCCGGTGTGCGTATTATTTTTGAATGTCTAGTTCCCAAATTCAAGCTGGAATATACTTGACAGTATTTGTTGAATGAATGGTCGCTCAAGTATTGCGTTCTGTGTTGAATGAACTTTTTGTAGCTAACCTAAGGAAAGCCAATGGAAATTCAATACTGTTGGCATCTTCCTGTTAGCCAGAAGCAGGAATAGAGGCCATCGCTGTTGAGGTCCCTGAGTGCAAGGGACATAGCCTCCTCTTGGCACCCATTGCTGGATAAACAGAACTCTAGTCAAGAGTTTGCTTTTGTGATTTTATTTTTATTTTGTTTATTTTATTTTGCTCTTCTCATCTTTAAAAATGGGAAGAGTTCCTCCGTTGTTCTAAAACTATTATGTGTCCTAATTAACATTGTCTTTGGAATGTATTGTTCTGTTGTTTTATCTCAGAAATAATTCTGCCTCTAGAATACATACAGCACAGGTTTACAACGCAGCTCTGTAGCAGAAATAGTCACACGCAATTGCAGAGTCACATTCATGTTCAGAAAACCAATATCTGTGCCTATGGCATGCAATTGATGAATGTCCTCTCTGCAAGAATTTTATTGGCAAATAGTAATAATTGATAGCTAGGCAGTTCTTCACTGTCTTCAAAGCATTATCACCTTTTTAAATTTATTATTCTTAGAGAAAAGTGTGAGGTGTTTGGGCAAATGGGGCTTTTTTCTTCCATTCTACCCGTAAAGAAGTCAGAACCTAAAGAGCTTTACAGATCACAGAGCCAGTCCTAGAGCCTCAGTGAGACTTTGCTTTCTCTACACAAAACTGCCCTCATTCATGTAAAGCAAATCATAAAGTCTCCCTTGCTTTAGAAGTATATTCAGCTCTTAAAGATAAAATTCATAAACAGAAAATGCATAATTTCAAAATGATTAGAAAATAAATGGCTATATTGCTTGTTCAGAAAATGGACACCAAATATTTGGTTTCTGTTAGATAAAGTCATGGGTGAAAATAATAATTTCGAATTGTGTTTTTACCATCAGTTAAAGAAGATCCCAAGTGGTAGCCAGCAATGCATTCATTCACTCATTTACGCAGCTTTGTCGTGCTGGGAGCAATGGCACTTCACAGATAGAAAAGGCACCAGCTTCCAGTATTTCAAAACCTGCCTGGACACGAAAGTACCCCAAATATCACATGTGTAATCCACGAGGCAAGGCAAAGATGAGCAGGCCGCATCATTCGCAAAGAGGGTCAGGCTTGCTTTGTGTGCCTGATTTAAATGAACTCTAGAGAAAGAAAATTGCTCTTAGGCGGAGCAGACAGGGTGCCAATGAACAAAATGCTGGGCATCACCTTTCTTGCCTACTGACACCCTCGTCTTTTGCCTAATGATCTCTCCTCCCCTACCAGACCATGAACTCCGTGCACAGCAAATGCAGTCGCCCCAGCGGACCACGCAGTACCTGGGAGTCACAGAAGGCACTCAATGAATGCTTGCTGGTGAGAGGGCTCATCTTACGATTGGCATGAACAATACCGTAGAAATCCACAGCGCCTGTGAGTCCTGGAAGAAGAAGAAGAAAGCGGCCTCTGTGGATGGCTCCCTGCAGATCCAGGCTCCCGGCGCTGGGCGTGTGGCTTCGGTTCATCTCTAAAGAGCTCCAGGAGGACAGGAGGACAGGAGGACAGGAGGACAGGAGGACCCTCGAGGTGGTATGAACTACGAGAGGTGCGAATCCCCGTAAAGCAGAGCGTGGCCCGTCGGTGTGGGAGCTCAAAACTCCTAACCCCAGAGTGGAGCTGCGTCTCCTGCAGGCCAACATGCCTCCGTGCTGGACTTGGTGTGGACGGTCGCAGAGACCAGGGCTCACGCTCGCAGGACCAGCAGGGAGGCAGCCCTAGCCCTCCAGGAAGACAGCTATCCTATGTGATTTTCCCAGAGCGGAGAGAAGTGGCAAGAAAATACTGGGGTCAACTTGATATCTCAACATTCTTGTCGCCAGCGATAAAAATTCGGCACCTCAGGGGTTCATTGGTGATGCATTACTTTCCCTCCAAACTCAAGTATTTGGTCTACAATAAAAAATTAAGAGTTAGGTGATTTTCTGAAGTCGTTGTTTGGACAGTCAGAACATCAGCTCAAAGGCTCTTCATGCCTCCATCCTAAATTACTTAAATAAATGCTTTGACCTTTCATAGCCTTAGGCAGACCCAGCCTAATGGAAGCTCGAAGCAGGCTCCCTCTGGTCAGTGCTCACTTTCCTTTTCATTTTTCTAAAGTCAGGGTTTTGGCCCAAGCAGCCTCTGTATTTGTGTCTGGGGGTGATGTTTTAAATAATTAATAAAGCTTCTTTTCCGTCGAAAAGACAGCAAATAGATGAGGGGCAGGAAAGTGAGATGTGGCCAACTCTTAGTCACTCAGCCCGCTCGGCTGCCGGAAGATTAAAGTCTGGCTGGGAAGGCTTTTTGAGGTCAGAATACTCTGCAGAGAGGCTTCAGTGTTTTCTTAAAACTGAAGATAAATATTCACAAGAGGCAAAGGTGGTAAGAAATGTCACAGCAACCTTTGTCTTCAAGGGAGTCACAAAACAAGCCAGAGAGACCAATAATTCTCTCAAATGAGGAATCAAAAGGCTTTGTGTCTCTCTTAAAAAGCAGTTTCTGAACAACAGAAATTTTAGCTCCAAAGAGGCTCTAATAGATTAGAATACTCCTGGCTTATCCACGAGTGGTAGAACCTTAGACTGTGACTAAGAAGGGCTTAGGTAGATAAATATCTCTCAAGAGGTCATTATTATCTCAAACCACTGAATTTATCCTTGGGATTTTCATTCTTAAAATCATCCACACAAGGCAATTTACCCATGGCAATGGCAAATTTGAGTGACTAGAAATCTGATTATCTTTGCGACCTCTAAGCCATATGTAAGAAACTCATCACATTTCTCAGATACTTATTTTATTATTAAAATCGTGGTGTTTAAAGAAGTCTTGGGGCAATTTTGGTTGGAAGCATTAGAGTCAAATCCTTCCCTTTAATAATATTTTCAACATAACAAGCTTACCGAAAGCCGGTTAATGTGAAGCCCTGGAGCTCACTCACACCGGCTCCCTTTAATCACGTTCTGTTTGGCATCCCACAGTGCCTCTTACAGGGCTGGAGGAATTCTGACCACTTCCAGCAGACAGGGACTCACAGGGCTAAATACATCTCAAAAACCTGCTGCTCACAAGATTTGTCTCTGGCTCATCGGGGGATTTTCTCTTCTCTCCAGGAATCACCCACATTTCTTGCTGCACAGCAGGTAGGCTGGTAGTTGTACCTGCTGCAGGCTGGGGTTGTGTTTCAGGAGGTCTGTGTGGTCACGCCTTGCCACAGGCAATGGAGGGCGCTGGTCTCTGCCTTCCTGCCTCTGCCACCCTGCCAGGTAAACCAGGTCCCTCAGAGGACACCGTGTATATCCTGCCACGCGCTCCCTTCCCCACTTCCCTCGAGCAGTCCGGAAGCCCTCTCTGGCACTCCCCGTTCCACTGAGGCAGCATACCCTATTGAGTACAGGGTGGCCCCGGGAAGACTGATTGCTGGTTGTGGACACCCTCCTCGGTGCGGGTCAGGTGTCTTTATCCAGAACTCATTTAACAGACTACCCAGTGGCTACTGAAGCTTTAGGCATCTGAAAACTCAGTCCTGAAACATCCAACTGATAGGTTTCTCATACAGCGACATCTTTTTCTGTCTATATAGAGAAGAGAACATTTAAAAACAAGTGTCAGCTTTCAGGAGAAGAACCCAGCTTGCCCCATCTGGGTTTTGGTTTTGGTTTTTAAACAGGATAGATTGGGTATTGTAGCCCTTTGAATTCATTCTTGATTTAATCTTCTTTTTCTTTTTGTCTTCATTTTCACAAATGGATGTGCAGACAAGATCAGCCTGCTTTCTTTGAAGCTTCTAAGCAACTTGAATTGAAATACTGCATACAGCCAGCCTCATGCTCTCAAACCAGCTTCCAGGACTTACTGCTGAATTTGCTTTAAAACTTCCTGTAAGAAAACAGTATTTCTTATGAAATTTGGATCACTGTGATGCCCATATTTGATTGCTAATTATAATAACTGGGAGCTTTTTTCTTAAATGTAGATTAATGGTTGCCACTCTTGGATATCCAATTCAACAAAATATTTGTATTTTTGTTAGCACTTAGAGAGAGGGTATAATCTCTGCGACGGTGTTCACTAAGTCTCTCCTAGAAAAAATTTAATTCATTCAAGGAAACATCTTCCTTTCTCTTTTCCTTCCTTTCTTTTCCTCTATTTTTTCTTTTAAAACATACATTTATAAAATACAGGTGATACTGGAAGAAAATAAAGGACAACTTATTGCTGGTGTTTATATGAGTCTTCTTATAAATCTATCCAATAGTTTTTTTCAGATAAGCAAGATAAAGATATCGCAATGGATAAGAAAACAGAAGCTCAGAGAATTTCAATAATCACCAAAGTCACACAGCTAATGATTGGCCAAGCCAAGATTCCAGACCAGGCCTGGATGATTTCAGGGTCCTCTGTCTTTCTGCTCTGTTACATTGCTTCAAATATGAAGAAATGAAGAAACTCTGAAATATTATTTAGATTTCAAATGTGACTGCTATTAGCATGTTTGCTTTCATCTTTCCAATTTTTTTTCTAAGTGTGGCCTTTTCTGTATTACATATGTGATTTATAACCCATTACATGCTGGCCTGCTCATTCATAAGCCAGATTTCCATGGGAGAGAACCATCCTGTGCCTATACAACACCATTGTTGTACAACAGTCCTTGAAGAGTATACACAGGTTAACATGTTCTTTAAGTACTCCTAACTTGCTGGAAATTGGGTAATTTTTAGTTATCCACTTTCAAAAGCCAGTATGCCTCTGCTGAAATCAGCTGGATTTGATTCCAGCCCATAGGATGCTCCATGCCATTCTCTCCTTCCGTCACCAGCCAGGGCCATTTCTTGCCATGTGAATGGCCTAAGTGCAAGTGGCTGGATCCAACCATGTGAGCAGCGTGGAGCCTCCATGAGTGTCCATCCTCTAAGCCAGGTGTCCCCAAACTACGGCCCGCAGGCCGCATGCGGCCCCCTGAGGCCATTTATCCGGCCCCCCCGCGGCTCTTCAGGAAGGGGCACCTCTTTCATTGGTGGTCAGCGAGAGGAGCACAGTATGTGGCGGCCCTCCAACGGTCTGAGGGACAGTGAACTGGCCCCCTGTGTAAAAGGTCTGGGGACACCTGATCTAAGCCTTTCGCTGGCCAGAGCCAGCTGTCAGCCGAATGCAAGGTTCGTGAAAAGAGGCGACCCTCTGTGTGCCCACTACCAGGAGACACTGCAAATTGTCTAACCTCCCGTCCAGAGGAAGTGCTGCTTGGGAGCTGCGATTGTCCTTAAAGCATGTTTAGGGTGGGAAGGTGATTAGGGTAGATGCCAATCCATCATGGGCATCTTCCAATCATGGGCATCTTCTAATCATGGGCATCTTCCAATCATGGGCATCTACCAATCAGTCATGGGCATTTTCCAATCATGGGCATCTTCCAATCAATCATGGGCATCTTCCAATCAATCATAGGCATCTTCCAATCAATCATGGACATCTTCTAATCAATCATGGGCATCTTCCAATCAATCATGGGCATCTTCCAATCAACTATGGGCATCTTCCAATCAATCATGGACATCTTCTAATCAATCATGGGCATCTTCCAATCAGTCATGGGCATCTTCCAATCATGGGCATCTTCCAATCATGGGCATCTTCCAATCAATCATGGGCATTTTCCAATCATGGGCATCTTCCAATCAATCATGGGCATCTTCCAATCATGGGCATCTTCTAATCAATCATGGGCATCTTCCAATCAATCATGGGCATCTTCTAATCATGGGCATCTTCCAATCATGGGCATCTTCCATGGGCAGCTTGGGCCCTCAGGGTAGCCGGAGCCAGAGCATGCTGGTGAAGGAGATTGTGGTGTTAAGTTCAGCGCGATCCCATGGCTGCCATCATGGCCATGCCAAGAGTGCCCTGTGCATTCTTGGAGTTCCAACGTGGGAAGGCGAGTGATCCGTTACGGGAGAGGCCACTTTGGTCACTGATTCTTGAGGATTTCCTCTAAACCATATGCACTCTGGTTGACATTTATGTGAGGTATTAATAGCTTTATTCTCTGTAACTGTTCCTGAAAGATCCATCCTCATTCCTCCTCCCCAGGACCCCTGGTCACCCATCCTCTAGCTAGCCATGACCCCAGAATGAAAGTAAATGTGAGCATTGGGCCACCTCTCCTTGTATCAAGCAGACAACCAGATATGCTACTGGAAATTCTGCCCACTGACACCTGGCGCATTCCACAGGGGCTGGGATGGAGCGGCCACCACTCAGGCTGGTGTAGAGGCGCTGTCTGCCAGGCCCGTGCTTTCTGTTCCACTGGTAGCTCCCTTGGTCTCTTTTTAATATGGGTTGAGGGAGAGCTGTAGAAGGAGTCAAGCTTGGACAACTGACATGTGCCTTCTGAACCTGCTCAGCCCCTGCCTCACATATGCAACCCACATGATAATGAAACGTTCCTCTGCATGTGCAACACTGTGGTTCAACAGGTGGTATAAAGCCCATCAGGACAGGTTGTGTCACATACCTGCAGACATCCCATGGCCAGAGTATCATCCTGAGAGCTAACCAGGAGCCACCTCTCACATGCAGAGGATTGTCATCTTCTTCCACATCTCTGAGTTTATGTGCAATACTCCTATCAGAGCTTTCTACAATCTCCAAAAACATCTATCTCTGCCACAGACACGTCTATGTGTCACCGAGCCTACTGGGTGATACAGTCTGAGTGGAAAGACAGTTTCCACCCTCCCTTGATCTGCACTGAGCCTTTGTTGCTGCAAAGCTGGCCAGCTAGAGGGCTGCTGGGAGAGCAGTTCAGTGCAGCAAATCCCAAGGTCACGTGTGCTGTGCTAAAGTCCACAGGCACCTATTAGGGGCTGTGTCCTTCCGACTGGACTCTCACTTTTAAGAGAAGTCTTCATATTCCCAGACATGTGAGCCACTGGGAGCTTCCTCAGCTTGGCAGGAACCTGAATGTCCATCCACGGAGAGTATCCTTTTCTGCTAGCACTTAGGGTGCTTGTAAATGCCTCCTATCAGGTCTGTTCAGCGTGAAGTATCATAAAGCTCTGTGGGATTCTGTGGGATTCTGTGGGATTCTGTGGGATATCCGGAGTGTCAGCGCTTGTCCAGATTCCACTGGATCAAAAAGCAGGAGGTTGGGCATGGCCCTGTGACGTGGCAGACAAGGTTTATGGCTTCCCTGGCAGAGGAAAAGTAAATGGTGTCTGATTATCTTTATTGATGGGCATTACATAGAAAGCATTTACTTAATCAATGGGTGCATGGCAGCCAGAGGCTATGTTGATTTATTCCAATGAAGATACCACATCTGGCTCAGCAGCTGTGACTGTTATCACCGCCGATTAAGTTTGTGATAATCCAAGTCATTCTGAGAGATCCATCTGGCTTTTCTACCAGCCAAACAAACAAGTTAAATGGGGGTGTAATAGGGATCCCTACCCTGCATCTTGACATCCTGATGGAGGCAAGACTCTCTGCTACTGTCTCAGGAAATTGTATTTATTATTTGAGGAAGTAAGGCATTTCCAGGAACTTCCATTTGGGACCTTCTGACAGTAATAGTTCTTACGCCAGTGGAAAGGAGACTCTCTGGAATTCTGACCATTGGTACAAATGTTTTCAGCCTCCTAGACTTTGGAAACAACCACCAGGTAATCCACTGGCCCAACCGGACCGTCTGTGAAAGATCCATGCCATGAGACCATCTAACTCCTGCTGCTTTAAGCATCTCTTTGGTCAGCAAGCCACAATGATATTTTGTGTCTCAAAGGATTTGCATCCTATCAGAGCTATTATCTAATGTCTCCCAGAGTAACTGAATATTTCCCACTCCGCAAAACAGAGTTGTCCTGTTAGTAGCTCACCAGTCCTTCTTGGGAAAGCTTGGAGGAGTAGCCATGGTCTGCCTTGGCACTGAGTGGCAAGTTTTCCTCAAACATCTGGTGAAAGCAGTTAGATGAAGGTGTTCTTTCTTGGACTATGGAACTTTATAGGAGAGCTAGTTCTGGCACAAGGTGGATGCCTGGAAATCCAGAGTTCCATTTGTGAACTTGTTGAATTTAAGACTCTTTGAGATATCCAAGGAGAAATGTCTAATAAACACTTGAATGTATAGATCCAAGCCAGAAATCTCCAGTGAGAAGGCATCAACATTTTGATGGCAGTTGAAACCATCAGCCCAAATATGAACTTAATGGAAATTCAACATTTAAAGTTTATGTAGAGAACTGGGCATGGTGGCTCATGCCTACAGACCCAGCACTTTGAGAGGCCAAGGTGGGCAGATCACAAGGTCAGGAGTTTGTGACCAGCCTGGTCAACAGGGTGAAACATCATCTTTACTAAAAATACAAAAACTAGCCAGGTGTAGGGGCACATGCCTGTAATCCCAGCTACTCAGGAGGCTGAGGCAGGAGAATTGCTTGAACCTGGGAGGCAGAGTTGCAGTGAACCAAGACAGTGCCATTGCACTCCAGCCTGGGCAACAGCGAGACTCCGTCTCAAAAATAAGTAAGAGTCATAAATCGTGTCTAAGGAACACTATTCAAGGTGGTATAAGGAAACCAGAAAAATGTAGTATTCTAGAGACCACGAGAAAAAAAAATTTAGAAAGGGGGAAGTCACAAATTGCTTCAAATGCTGCAGAAAACATAAGAGAATGAGAACTCAACATGACTCTTTGATTTAGTGACATGGAAGAGAACTTGTGATCTTTGCAAGATCTGTTTTGGGGAAATGCTGAGGGCAGAACCAGACTGGGTGTTTACCAAGGGCAGCAAAACACTTCATCTACCAAATATTTTTTTCCTTCAAAAACCAAATAGCTTACCATTTTGAAAGCTTATTTTGTGTGTGTTTGATTTTGATTCTTCTGTGATTATATTTATATGATATGTATCCCAGAGGCAATTCGCTGCTGCCTAGCCACTGATGACCCTTTTGTTTAGCTTACTCTGATGTAAATGAGGCTCCAGCCTCATCAGACATCTCCAAGAGCTCTATGGAAGCGTTCAGCTTCTTGAGTTATTTCTTTGTCTTGTGTGCTTTGGGGGTGATGAAATAGAAGTAGCAGGGAGACAGTTGTGAGGTTCTTAGTATGCTAAAAAGGAGGCTTTGTCACTAACACAGCATTATCTATCACAAAGAAAAATCAGCTTAGGATTTTTCACACCACACTCACAGCCTTTAATTCCAGTCTACTGACCAGAGTCAGAAATTCACACATTTTGTAATGTTTAACTTTCCCCTGCACATATTTTACTTCTGAAATATTCACCCATGGGTATTCCTCGCTTTCCTTTTATGAGTTTGTTCTGGGTTATATCTCTAAATCTGAAAGCATTCTACATTGTGATTAGTAATTGAATTATTTTTGGGCATTGAAATCTATGTTCCTTTGGGAATTTAATTACTCCAAAAAGACTGACAAATTAGAGTAAACTTGGAACTGAGTAACAAGAAGATGAAGAATGAAAGACCATAGTATTTGCTTGTAAAGAACATTAATGTCTAAACAGAAAGAGTTTGGCTATCTAAACAGGGACTCAACTCCCCATAATTCTGTGGTCAAGTTGAATCTAAAACAGCACCAGGCTAAGAAAACTAGTTATTGGCTGACAGCACCAAAAGTCTATTAAAATCATTTTCTATGTAAAGATTCCAAGAAAATGTAATAAAGAGATTTATCTTCATCAATTCAGTCATTTGTTTGGCTAAAAATGACATTCCTCTAATTTCTACATCTCACATTCCTTATGGAGGGGTCTGGTCTTTCTGTAAACCTACACTGTTTCCATGTGATAAAAATTTACACACAGTATTAATTTCATTTGACTTGCCCTGTGTGTGTGCGTGTGTGTGTGCGTGTGTGTGTGTGTGTGTGTGTGTGTGTGTGTGGACAGGTTTTGGCTCCTGGAAGTAGGTGAGTGATTAAGGCAGATGAATCCCTCAAGTTGTTGACTTCTCTGTAGACAGAGCTCTTCATCATAAGTGGGAGACAGAAACTGTTTTCCATGTGGAAGACAGATTCTGAGGAGGACTCATCTAATCCCATAAAAATGATGATGCATTGTAAATAGGATAGGACGCCACGGCTGTCTCATCCGCAAACACTGACCTCGTATTATGACTTTCTATGTAGATCATACTCAAGAACATAGGAAGGCCAGACACAGTGGCTCACTCCTGCAATCCCAACACTACAAGGCAGAGGTGGGAGGATTGCTTGAGTCCTGCCGAGTAGCTGGGACTACAGGCAGATGCCACCACACCTGGCTAATTTATTTTATTTTTAGTAGAGATGAGGTCTTGCTATGTTGCCCAGGCTGGTCTTGAACTCCTGGGTGACACAGCAAGAGCCTGCCTCAAAAATAAAAAAAAGAGAGAGATTATTTTCACTGAATAAGTACAGTAATTCGTTGTTAGCTCTTACTCACAGCACTAGCACTGGTCCTACGCCCCGATCAGCCCTATCGCCATCACTCGTCTCGAGGGATGTTCACGGAGCTGGAGCTGGAGCTGGCTGTGGCACGTGGTCCTGCTTGTCTCCAGAGCAGTTATGTTGTCCTTTCTGATGAGGGTGGGGATGCTGAGGACCTGGTTCATTCATCACAGCTAACGTGTGTTTTGGCAGAAATGTTGACCCAGGTCACACCCCAGAGCTCAGCTCTGACCACCATGCTAGACTGCATCCCTCACCACTGGAAAAAATTCATCTGTAGTTATTCAGTGAAAATAATCTCTCTCTCTCTCTCTCTCTCTCTCTCTCTCTCTCTCTCTCTCTCTCTTTTTCTTTTTTCTTTTTTTTCTTTTTTTTTTTTTTTTTTTTGAGGCAGGCTTTACCATGTCACCCAGGAGTTCAAGACCAGCCTCAGCAGCTGGAAAGACTTCACCTCTATTAAAACTAAAATAAATTAGCCAGGTGTGGTGGCACCTGACTATAGTTCCAGCTACTCAGGAGGCTGAGGTGAGATACTCACTAGAGCCCAGGAATTGGAAGCTGCAGTGAGCAATGATCACACATTGCACTCCAGCCTGGGCAATAGAGCAACACCTCATCTCCTAAAAGAAAAAAGGAACATATGAAAACTTTATTAGATGGTATTTTCCACAGTGTCTAACTCTGTAAATAGTGAATGCAAATGAGGATTGCGCTGAAGGATGAGGGTGATGATGAAGTGTTCCTGGGAGCGTGTGTCATGCTCATTACGTGCAGGGCTTCACGTGTCCCTCGTAACAGCTTCCAGAGGTGGGCGTTGCTTCACCATCTGACAGAGGATCACCTGAAGTCACCAAGAACGACATATCGCAGCTGCTCTGTGCAGGTCCTTGCCCCTGTTCTATGTCCACTTTAGGGGCTGGCTCATGAACATCCTGCAGAGGAAAGGAAAGAGACCCCTATGGTGACCACAAGCTGTGTGGCAATCATAGCCCCATCAAATTCCATGCACGAGTGAACAAGGTCTCTCCTTTTTTTTTTTTTCGAGACGGAATCTTGCTCTGTCACCCAGGCTGAAATATAGTGGTGCAATCTCGGCTCACTGAAACCTCTACCTCCAGGGTTCAAGCGATCTTCCTGCCTCAGCTTCCCAAGTAGCTGGGATTACAGGTGTGCACCACCATGCCCAGCTAAGTTTCTCTATTTTTAGTAGAGAAGGGGTTTCACCATGTTGGCCAGACCAGTCTCGAACTCCTGACCTTGTGATTCACCTGCCTCAGCTTTCCAAAGTGCTGGGATTACAGATGTGAGCCACTGTGCCAGGCCTAAGTTCTTTAAAAAAATTTTTTTTTTAAACTAAATAATTTTAACTTTAGTGAGGCAGGAATTGAGCCCATATTTTCTCTTTTTTCATTAGCACACTTTTGACATTTTCAGAATGTTTATGTAATTATCCTTTGGTAAATTAAAAAGTCTGTATAGTTTTTTTTTAATAAAAACAATCTTTTCTAACAAAATTTCCCTTTAAGAACATAATAATTAATTCCAAAGTAGAAAAACTCCAGTCGACACAGAGAAGCAACAACATAAATATTGACAGACAAACAGCGTGTAGTTTGGCTAGCTGCCTGAAATTCTTTCTCAAGGTGAGCATGGAGGTGTCAGACTAAGAAAACTAAACACAGAAAAACATCCAGGAAGACAGCTCTATGGGAAAAAAGACAGTTATTTACCATAGTAAAGAAGCTATGACTGGGGTAAAGAGAATTAAACGCTGAACACAATAGAGCATCACGAACTGTCTCCGTCATTAAGAAGGAGTACACACGAGCAAGAGCAATTAGACAATGGACGGTTCCAGGAGCCTTATTTTTCTGAAATAGGTTAAACATGAAAACATTTTTAAGGAAAAAACAGTATCAAATGTCACACATTCAATTCCATTTGTACAATGTTAGGATGATTCGCTGAAAAAGAATTCAGCTGCCGTAGACAGACTTTTTAACAAGCAGACTCCTGAAAAGGCGTGCTCTGCCTCAGCCCCAGCACGGGTCCTCTGCCCCTAACAACGCTACAGCCATCACTCATCTTGTGGGATGTTCACGGAGCTGGAGCTGGAGCTGGCTGTGGCACATGGTCCTGCCTGTCTTCAGAGCAGTTAGATTGTTCTTCCTGATGAGGGTCATCCAAGACAGCTAACGTGGTTGGGCAGGGATGCTGACCCAGGTCACACCCCAGAGCTCAGCTCTAACCACCATGTTAGACTGCTCCTTTACCACTGGAAAAAATTCATCTGTAGTTATTCATCGAAAATAAATCTCTCTCTCTCTCTCTCTCTCTCTCTCTCTCTCTCTATCTGAGGCAGGCTTTTGCTGTGTCATCCAAGTTGGAGTGCAGTGGTTCAATCATGGCTCACTGCAGACTCCATCTCCTGGGCTCAAGCGATCCTCCCATCTCAGCCTCTTGAGTAGCTGAGACTACAGTCACATACCAATATGCCCAGCTAATTTTTTATTTTTTAATGTATGTTTTGTAGAGATGGAGTCTCACTCTGTTGCCCAGACTGGTCTCAAATTCTCAGGTTCAAGTGATCCTCCCACCTCAGCCTCTCAAAGTGTTAGGATTATAGACATGAGCCACTGCTCCCAACAAATTAATCTTTAACAATATTTCATGCAAAACTCTTAGGAAAACAAGAAAAATGTACAGCAAGTAGCTCTATTTCTTTGCATTAGCAAATTCTGGGTTAGAAGTTAAATATGAATTACCCTTTGCAGCTTTCCTCTATGGAGACATGGAGGTACTGTTGACACCATGCCTAAACAGGACCAAGCACTTTTTTTTTTTTTTTTGCCTAAACAGGACCAAGCACTTTTTCCTTACTTCTTTTTCAATATGATCCCTTGTCTTCAACTGGCCTATAAAATACTCCACTAACCCCTTCAGCAATCCAAACTGTAACAGAGATTGTCAAAACAAAAACAAAACTTTCTCAAACTTGCCATGATAAAATAGTGCTATATTCTTTCTGAATTTCAAAAAAATTTATGATGAGTTTCCAAATGTTTTATGTTATGCAATCTTAACAGCATTAGATATAACCATTACAAAAATTAGCCATTGGCTAAACTTTACCATTAATATTATGGGATCTGGTTTGGAAGATATTTTGTGCCAAACAGAAGCAAATAAGAAAAATCTATCAGTGGTCTAGAAACAGAAATGCGATGCATTTATTCTGCTAGGCTGTATTTTGTAAGACAGGAGAGACGCCTCAGAGCAGGAGAGAACACTCTTGGTCTGGAGGCTGCGCTTGACCTGCCACGATGGGCTGCTGGACTTTTGCAGGTTTCCTGTCAGTTAGCCGGGGATGATGACAGCAGTCAAACCTTCTGCAGAGGCACTGTGAGGAAGAATTAAGAGGCATCGCTTGAGGGCATGTAACAAGTGCTCATGACTTTTGCTGGGAGAGCTTTGAAGAGCCGTGGGGAGAAGACAGTGAGATCCGTTTGGTTACAAAGGGCCATGCGGTCTAGAAGGACCCACGCCATAAGTATTTTACAGATCACTGTGCATTAAATACTTGTTCTTAACAGCAAATGTTCCAATGTTTTAGTTTCACTGGAAGAGCTGTTTGACAGGATGATTATATGATTGCTGGGTAGTTCTTAAAAGCGATTACAGGAGGTGTGTTTCATGTCCTCAGAGAGCTTAATGGGTTTCTTTTTACTCTCTTCTAAGTCCCACCCAGATATCTCCCGACATATCCTGTAATTCCAAAGGAAATAAGACCACAAGAAGGATGAAACTGTATCTGCCCCTGGTGACACAGAGGATTAGCCATCGTCCCATGTAGCAGCACCTGAAATTTAGCTCATGCCTTTCAGTGAGCTCAAGGAGAAGAGCACTGCTTCCCCCTCTTAATTGAAGTTACTTAGATTTTCATCATCTTCCCCGATAGAATTTACCCAAAGGAACCAAGCTGTCAGTCACACTACATGAGGCGGACTGAAAAAAAAAATGCTTTAACTTGGCTGGAGCTAATTATAGAGCTCTCAGAGTGCAAAGACCGAGGGAGGTCATCCAGTTAGCTCCTGCCACAGGCAACCCATCTTAACTGCCCCTTCACTAATTAAAGACATCCCTAAAACTTTTCTCTTCATCTTTTCTTTGAGACTGTTGGAAGTTATTCCCATTTTGTAACCTCCCCAGTAGCTCTAGTGATGCAGTCAGGCCTCTATGAGCTCATTCCCATACTCAGCCTCTGATGGACATTGGGCACTCATGTTATCTCGCACACTGAAGGCTTAGAAGGAGGGTGTCTAATAACAAAAGGAATCTGAATATTTCACAGTCTCACTGCTTTTTGACATCTCGAAACTATGAATACAGCTTCCCCCGTCTTGTGAGGGTATATGCATTGTATTACATCATTAACAGTCTAATGCAGCATTTCTTAATCTGTAATCCATAGAACTGTAATCCATAGAACTCAAGCTGAGGATATGCCTTGAAAAAACTATTCCATGGACCTATAACTGTGTAAAAAGTGGGAACAAATAAAGATGAGAGAACCAGTGAAGATTATGTTTCTACTGGAGGAGTTCTCACACTCATAAATACATTAATGTACATTATAGACACCCAAGAATTATGTTTTATAAAATTATACAGTTCTAAGAGTTTTATTTTATAAAATTTGCTTCAAAATATGTATTGTTTTATAAAAATGTGGAACCAACCCAAATGCCTATCAATCAATGAGTGGATAAAGAGGCTGTGGTAGATAGATAGATAGACAGATACACACACACACACACACACACACACACACACACACATATATATATATATATATATATATATATATATATTCCATCATATGTATATGATCAATTGCTACTCAGCCATAAAAAGGAATGAATTAATGGCAGTCACAGCAACCTGGATGGGATTGGAGACTACTATTCTAAGTGAAGTAATTCAGGAATGGACAACCAAATATAATATGTTCTCACTCATAAGTGGGATCTGAGCTATGAGGATGCAAAGGCATAAGATTGACACAACGGACACTGGGGATTCAGGAGGAAAGGGTGGGAAGTGGGGGAGGGATAAAAAAACACACATTGGGTCCAATGTATACTGCTCACGTGATGGACACACCAAAATCTCACAAATCACCACTAAAGAACTTGCTCATATAACCAAATAACACCTGTTTCCCAAAATCCTATGGAAATAAAATAAGAAATGAAAAATAAATGCACTAAATTGAAAAAATGTGTATGTTCAATTTTTCTTTGAAACAGCACCGGATTCAGGACGGGTCATCAGGGTGGCTTCTGGGGGAGCGAATATAAACTCAATCCTTGCAATGTCATGAGGAGAGAATAGCACGTCCACCCAAACTGCCCTGGAGGAGAACGCTGGGTGGGGCGGGAAGGCTTGTTCCGATAGGCACGTGCAGTGGGAGGTGAGAGCCCCCAGGTAACTCGCTTCCTAACAGAAGGGCAGATGGTGAACGCTCCCACGCCCTGGTACACCTTCTCCTTTAAATGGATGTTGACCAGATGTCTACATAAGAGACCCAGGGGCCCTGAGGCTCTGATGTCCACACCAGTCATCTGCCATCTTCCTCAACGTGAAGGTCCCGGTGGGCTCTGCTGCACTTCCACAGTTTCCTCTTTCCCACTTCTAGCTGTCCGTCTCTTCACCGACATCTTCTATGTGAAGCAAGTGATAGAATTGTTAAATCTCTAAATAGTAAGAAGGACTTTACTCTTTCCTTCCTGTATTTGAACCCAAGCCTGGAACATGTAATCCACTAACTCTTATACTCACCCTCAGTTTCTTCTTTCCTATTGTATCTCTATGGAAGAAAAGACTATTTTCAGATATTCTTAACTTCACAATTACTTTAAATTTTAGCATTATTAAATATCTTATTTGTAACCACGTCTATAGAGAATCAGATAATATCTCTTGAAACCTAAGTGTATGAAAATTTCAGTATGCTATCAGTCTATAAAGTAAGCATTAATATATTACTACTTTCCCACAGTGAGAAGCATTTCGTAAACACCACGTGTATGTAGCCACGTTCCATTGTAAACTCCAGTTTTAAATTAGATTTGAGTCCCTTAAGTGCAGTGCCTTTTGTCTTATTTTTACTTCTTTTTACTCAGTGCCTCACTCAGTCCACACTCAATGAGGATTCCACCAAGTTGGAAAGAGTGATGATTTAAAATTTGGAAAATCTACTCTTCAAAATTTTAGGAAATAGTTTTATTTTCCAGAGTGGGTTTTATTGAGTTAATGGCTCAGAGAAAGCATCAATAAGGTAAATATCTATACCTAGAGGATATTTTTTCCGTAATTTATACTGGTCAACTAACTTGTTCATAAATATGATGCTGAATCTGTAGACCACAGACATTTACTTGTATGGTGTCACAACTGGAAAAATACTCACTGTTTTTAAGAATTTTGATTTTGGAGGTTTCGTTTTTTTACTGGAAAGCTTACTAATTTTTTTTTTTTTCACTTGAATGTTTCAGAATTTTGTAGACATAGCCAGTGTCTTTCATGTAAAAGTGGCTGGTAGTGATTTGCTGGTGATGAAATTATAAAGACAAGTGACAAATAGAAAAAAAATTGACAGCAAATCTCTCAAAATAAGAACTTAAAATGTAATATTAACTTACCTCCTGAGAGTTTTTAATAAAAACTCTTTTTGTCATTGTTATAATTGCTGCTCGGCATCATAAAGTGGACAAAGTAGCAGTTCACTCAGCCCATGGTTGTTTGGAGAATTAAGAAGGCGCAGCCAGTACAGGAGCTAATACAGTACGGTGATCACTCAGTAAACAGAAGCTGTGCTATGCTGGTTGGAGGCATTACTGTAAGCGACAAATCTACTTCGTAATTTAGAATCGCGAGTAGTAGAATCATTAATCTTTTTTTCTTGCTTACCTAAATTCTATAAAAGTAACACAAAGAAATAAAACCAAAACCCAAAAGTCAAACTTTCCATTAAATAAAATTATATTTTGAATATTTCAAGATATTTTAATCCTACGGAATATGGGAGAGACTTGGGAGGAGAATGCATGAATGGTCTGAGCTGCCCTCCCTGTGGGCAGGTGCCCTATTCCCCTCTCCATCAGCCCTTCCCACCCAGGCACCATATCTCTCACGGCCCACAGACTTGAACTTCACTCATTTTAGAGCTTTCACTGATTGCCTCTGTCATGACTTAGATTCTTAGAGGTTTTTCTTTCCATTTCCACATTCAAATTCCTTAAGTAACTCTAGGAAATGTCTCCTAACTCATCTGCTATCACCATCCCTCTCGTCTGCTCTGCCCTTCCATAATTTAAATCTTGATATTTTAAAATACCATCCATCATATTGTTGGTCCATTGCTGTCGTCTGGATCTATTTGGTTTTTTCCTTCGTAATACTGCATGGGCCATGCAGTCACAGATGTCCCTCTAGATAACAGTCTGACGTGAGATGTGCCCCCGAAGGACAGTAACTAAATTAGATTTATTAAGTATGAAAATAACTCACAGAGTGGGAGTGTTGGTTAGAAGTTGTCTTCCAGGAAACAGAGCTTCCTCGAGTTATGCTGATGCTTCTGTGATCTCTGCCAATCACTCTTTCTCTTCCATAGGATACCTTTAACCACCACCATCCTTTTCCCTTGATGTATGTATTTTACACTGGGAAAGAACCTTGCTTGATTGTGTTGTTTCCAATACACCTTCTCTGGCTAGGTTTTCCTTTTTCCTTTTTTTCTTTCTTTTTTTCTTCTTTGAACATGAAATAAAATACAACCTTTGAAAGGCTATTCATCTGTGTTCAGGAAAGGTCATGGGAAAAATGGCACAGAATTTTCTAATGGTTCATCCATCAAAAATGCAGCTCTCCATTGATTCTTCCTGAATTGTCAATTTCCAAGCAGCCTCAGGGATAAGCCTCATTCTGCCAGACGAAATCCTTGATAAGGAAAAAGATAAAATGATAAATGATTTTTCTGGTCTTTTCCTTTGGGAATGATAGCCAGCTTGCTCTCAGCCTCAGGCAATAGCCGTTGGTGTGCTACCTTCACACAAGCAGTGTGTGATGATAAAGATAATGTGAATTTTGCAATAACGGTTTCAGAAAAAAAAAAAAGTCACCACCAAAATATTAAACCCCTATACAGGACTAGCCTTGGAGAAAACTAGCAAAGCTCAGAAACAAACTGACTTACAGTATATTGCCACACACAGCGTCATATGTTGGCCGAATACAATATTTTAAAGGAACTGGAAATATTATAACAATATAAATGTCCCATCTGGGTCTATGAGCCAATAAACTAAACTAATTCTCAGTAAATATCCTAAATTTAATCACATCTTGTACTAAGAAGAATGATATTCAATAGAAAAAGATGATTAAGAAATAAACTAAATGGGCCATTTACATACAATATTATTGAATATTTTGCAGCCAATTATCAAATTAAAAAGTGTTTTGATAAATACAACTCTATCCCCATTCGCATGTTTACCCTTGTTTTGACATCACCATCCAAGAGAATGTTAACATTGCTCAGTGTTTGTTCAGGGTTTGATTGTTCTAGATTCAAAATTGAATTTTGTGTTGCCAAACTTCTGGGTTACTAACAATGATATAAGCATAAGATGAGCATCAGGTGATATTTAACAGGTGACACTAAGTCCTGGGGTATCAAAATCAGTGTGACCATTTCTGTAAATGAGCTCATGGTCTCTGTGGTACAGACAAGTAACTAGGCATTCAGAATGAAATGTGATGGATTCTAAGAGAGAGAGTAGAAAGTACCTGAGATGGATATGTAGAATAGCACAAATTCAGGCTCAAAATAGTGAGATGGTGATGAAAGTGTGAAGTCCAGGGTGACCTCAAGAGCAAGTGGCAGTGAGCCAGCGGAGCATAACACATAGGCATGCCCATGGGCACAGACACCACACACAAACATTCACAGACAATAGCTACACATAGAATGCACATGCAAACACAACCGGGGCATGCACATGGGTACATGCATGCACCACAAGCACACACATGCAAACACATGTGAGTGTACACATAAATACATGCACAAAACATGCACCCATCACGGATATAAACATAATGCACATGAACACACCACATAGTCATGCACACACACATCATGCATGTACATACCATACACATGCAAATGCACACACAAACACATGTGTACAGACATGGGTACATGGACACATGTACACCCAACAAACATGCATCTTTCAAAACACATCTTCATAGATGTGCATGTGGACACACATGCATACACAAACACAATAGGCACACACACGTGTATCACCATACACATGCATGCAGCACACATACACAGCACACAGACCTACAACACATACACACAAATATCACATACTACAACGCACATGCTGTGCGCACAACATATACATGCACGTGCAACATATATATGTGCTAGCCATGACACATATATATGATGTGACAGAAAGGTGAATGACACACATGTACATATCAATCCACAGGCACCCACACACAACACACACGCAACACACACATAGACACACACCATGAACATCCACATCCACATGCACATATAGAGATAAGAGTGGAGGAGCATTTTGGAGGCTTCAGACATACAAATCTACACGCTTAGAGAAGAGGAGATGAGAGAGAGCATTACCCTGAAAGATCTTAAGTATTACTGGATTTCAAAAATGAGAAGTAGTTTGAGCCTGCAGTGAGCTGTGATCATGCCGCTGCACTTCAGCCTGGGTAACAGAGCAAGACCCTGTCTTGAAGGAAAAAAGAGAAGTGAGAGGCATTGTTTTGCATGTTGTGATTTATGATTGGGTCATTTCTAAATGACTGATGCTACAAGACTGCCATTTCTAGCAGCAGTTAGGCCTGGTTCATCTAGCTGAGGAGCAGAGGAGCTAACCGTCTCTGATTTGCTGGGCCAGATGGAGAAGGAGAGGACTTGAGTAACAGGTCAAAGTTCCTATCTAGGAAGAACAGAGCTTTTAGAGATCAACTTGAGCTAATTCAGTTGTTTTGTCATAATAATACTTTTAGCCCAAACAGTATACATCTCTGGGAGTGTTGTCTTTCCCTTCTGCAAATTGGCTTCCAAATACTACATCTTTTCATTCTTAAAAGTTCCAATTGGGTCTTTATTTATATCTCCCATCCCTCTCATTATATTCATGTTTTCCTGTATATCGTTTAGCACACTGTGAAGATGGATCACAGCTATTTTAAGGTTTCCCTGCTATTTTCACTATCCCTGCAAATTCTGGGTCTGTTTTATTGATTACTTTTTCTCCTGAATATGACTCATACTTTTCTTCTTCTTTCCATGCCTTATGAGTTCCGATTGAATGCTGGACACTGTGAACTGTGGAGTGCTGGATTTTGTTATATTCCTCTAAAGAGTATTGGCCTCTGTTCTGGCATGCAGTTAAGTTATTGCAGATCATTTTCATTTTTATGAAATTTCATTTAAGTTTTGGTAATCCAGGTCAGTAACTTACTCAAGGGCTACCTTAGCTCCATCACTAAGGCATGGCCTTTCCTAGAACCCTAACTAGTGCCTTTTTTATTATGAGTGCTCTCCAATCTGATCCACACAAAGCCTTCCCAGCCCTGAGTAGGGCCCAGAAATTGTTTCAGTTTGTTGCTTTCTGGAGGCAGTTTCTTCAGACTGAAGGATGTGCAGATCAGTTCTCCAGCAAAAATGAGAGGGGACCCTCTGATAATCTGAGAAATTCTCTTCAGGTATTTCTTTCCTTAAAGAGCTCTGCCTCACACATTGCAGCTCCCTTAGCCTCCTGAATTCATTTCTGAGACTTCACCATTCAGCAAAATCTCCAGGCCTTGTTTCAGTTTCCACTGTTTGCAAGGCAGCCTGAAGACTGTTCTCGGGCACTGACCTGAGGCAATTTGAGAGCGGCTCACCTTGTTTGTTTCTCTTTTCTCAGAAATTTCTACCCTGGGTTGCCAGTTGTCCAATGTCTGAAGAGCATTGTTTTGTGTATATCTCATACAGTTATACTGGGAGGACAATCCTGTAGTCTTGATACTTGATCATTTTAATTAATGTGCATTTCAGCATAACTAATGCCATACACACACGTGTGCACACACACACACAATGTGTGCGCACACACACACACACACACTGAAAGAGAGAGAGTTGCAAGCAGACACATGTATTCATACAAGGTGTCTGTCTTCCAGAAAGGACTTTCTCATTGACTTCAGGTGCATTCACCAGCCTTGTATACAGAAGGCTTTTTCTGAATCAAACAGAAAATCCTAACAACCAGCTGTACAGGAGGCAGGACCCCCCAAGAGGTGCAGAGAGACAGGACCATGGTTCTCCTGACCTCCTGATTTCCTGACCTCAGGTCCTGCAGCAATGACAGGGACAGTGGCTGGCTGAGTTTTAGGCCTTATTTATGAAGGGCAGAGTTCCTCTGCATGAATCTCTGCCAATAGCATCTCAAACTCCACAAATTTTAATAATCAAAACACTTGCTCTCATTTCCCATGCCAATAAAGCAATGCTAAATTGTCAACATGGATTAGGATTACCACACTTAGATTCTAGCCTGATTAACTCTACCACATTTATGAGCACAACAACTACATTATTTATAAGGAAGGAAACACCTAATATATCACTGAAATACAATACAAAATGAATGAATGACACTAGATATGCACATCTTTTACTCTAAGATTAAAGAAAAAGAAATATGTAAAGGGGTAGAATAATTGCATTATTATTTTTGCTCTAGCAACAATTAGCACTATATATCTCCTGATGTGGATGCAATACACAGTAAATGAGTATTTTGACCTCAAACTGTTCAAATCAAAGACAGATAGATATTGCAGCTACATCCACAGAAGTTGCAAGAATTCTTCCTGGGGCTGGTTCTGGTAGAAATTCAGTGTCTCCTGCATGAGGAGGGCCACAGTGGTGCATGCCTGCTCCTCAGGGACCCCCAGGACAATTGCCATTTAGAGGGGACGGCCTCAGAGCTGCTTTTCCCGGGTGCTCAGATTGACTAAGGCGATCGCGTCTCTCTCACTTGGTGGCCCAAAAGATGCAGTAATACACCAAGGTAAATTTTTAAAGCACATAACATTGCTTATAGAATATAATGCTGTTTCTTTTTTTCTGCCACCCACATACATAAAATAGCAATTCATCGAAGAACCGGGAAAGACAACTAGATTTTTCTTCAACCAAAATAGAACATTCTGGACAACACATGGTAACTTACAGGATCAGTTTTATCTTGAGTTTCTTTTCCTGCAATAAGATTAACCCCAGCAATGGTTTTGCTGCTTCCATAAGGTATTTTTTTAATTAATTTTTTTTCAATTCTGCTTCTTCTATAAGGTTGTTTTTAAAAAATGAAAATTGGTACTCCCTAAAACAAAAAAACTAAAATGTATAAAAACTTTGAAAACAAATATCCCTGGAAAAAAAGTGCGGTCAAATCTTGCTGTGGAATGAAAGAAATACAAGATAGAAAACAAGAGAGAGCTTCACTTTGACTAAGGACAGCGCCGTCTCCCACGCAGTACGTGTCTCTAAATGGCAATGCCTGGTTTACAGTTCGGGATTTTGCCTGCAGCTACTTTCTTCGGGAAAAAGATAGACTCTGCGTCCTACTTTTACTTAAACCATATATAGACGAGTCTCCGCAGGAGGTTTTTGCGGATTGTGAAACAGAACCTGGACATGCCTGTTAGTAGATGTCTGGAGTGCACAGTCAGAAAACGCACATGCACCATTTCTCTTCTAGGGGAAGGAATTTTCTGCGCCATCGCTTGTCCAAATGTATCATTTCAAAAATTATTATTGAAAGCCTAGAACCCACTTGGAATGTATATTCGTGCCTATTGACAGGCAAAGAGAAAGTCAAATATAAATATAATAAGCCTCCAGCAGAAAGTGGGGGGAAGAAGTTTTGATCTCTTAGACCAAGATTTAATAAGGGTTTTGTTTTTTCCAGGAACGTAGGGGATGCATTCTGTTTATGATTTTCTCAGAATAGGTCTTTTTAACTTCAGAATGTATGCATTGCTTAAACTTGGCCAGGCTGTGACCCTGGCATCACCACTCTCCCCTTTATATGCCCTAGAGAAAGAGAAGCAAACGAGAGATCATCAAACCAACCTCACAATTAAACAATCAATTATCTAAAAATGTTCAGAAGATGCTGGCACTATATACTACGGTTTTCAGCATTGATTTATGGCTTTTCTGTGTATCTGCGGGAGTGCTAACTTCCCTTTTAGGAAAACTAAGCAAAAGTCCCCAGGCAGACAAGAAAAATGATGAGTAATATCAGCACAACTATGCCCTAAGGTGCCAATGACATAAAAGATACGAATCACCCTTTAGCAGATAGTTAAAGGTGTGGGAATCATCATTAAGTAGAAGAGTGATTGTGGGATGCTAACGATTTTTTTTTAAACGTATGCTCCTTGCTTATCCTATGTCTTCTACATTTACCACACTGAGCATAACTTTGTGGTTTTATATTTTCTTTTCTTTTCTTTTTCTTTTCTTTTTTTTTTGAGATGAAGTCTTGCTCTGTTGCCAGGCTGGAGTGCAATGGTGCAATCTTGGCTCACTGCAACCTCTGCCTCCCAGGTTGAAGCAATTCTCTTGCCTCAGCCTCCCTCCCGAGTAGCTGGGATTACAGGCACCCACTACCATGCCCAGCTAATTTTTGTATTTTTAGTAGAGACAGGGTTTCACCATGTTGGTCAGGCTGGTCTTGAACTCCTGACCTCAGGTGATCCACCTGCCTCGGCCTCCCAAAGTACTGGGATTACAGGGGTGAGCCACCACATCCAGCCCTGGTTTTATATTTTCAAAAGAAGACAATCATGTTTAGCATGGGCAGGTGGAAAACAAAGAATATCCTCATTTCCCAGATTGGAAATGGACATGAGTGGCAAGGCAGAGACCAGCTGCAGCCTCTCTAAGAATATCATGGCTCTGTTAAGTGAGCATCAGAAATCCAACCTGCAGACACCCTGACCTGACCCTACCGTGTAAAGCTGGTGTGTCCTGTAAAGGTGCTTCATAAATGCTCTTGTTAAAACCTGAACACGCATTCAACCTGCAAATACGTAAAAGCAAAACAATATCCCCACCTACGCACTGACACAGCTAGAGGGATGTGTGCAGATGATGACATGCAGAGCCACACTTCCATGCCACCTGTAACCTGTGTCTGTGCCTGCGGAGGAAGCCTCTGCGTGTTGGCTGTCAAGGGTGTGTACTTGTGTGTCTGTGTATGTACTCATGCATGCCTGTGTGTCTGTGTTGTTAAATCCCAAAGTCTGCTTAACATTTGGGTAAACTCATTGTCTAAGGGAGATCTACCCAATGTTAACTTCAAAATGGAACAAAGCAACCAACGCAGAATATTCACTGATCTCGGAGAAACGAGACATCAAAGCACGGAGTGTTGAGAGTTGCTCTTCCTCCAGGCGCTGAGAAAAACAGATGAAAAAATTACCGGTCTGTTCTTCTCAAGATGTGACCTGGACAGATTTGGAAGACTTGCAAAAAGCCAGCCAGCAGAATTGGACCCGAGCCACAGCACTATTCCAGAGACAATCGTCAAAAACTCCTGAAACTCTTATCAAATTCCCTGTTCTCAGAATGATTTCTCCTCGCCCTAGAAATCCTCCTTTGAGCCCAAAGTCACCTCTAAACAGAGTTTGCTGCCAGGTAATGATGCTCAGAAATAGGAGAAAGGTGAAGATGAAGGAAGGAGAATGTCTTGCCCCTTCGAGGTGCACAGAAGCCCCCAACTCTCAGCTGTCTGGAGCCAACTCTCATCTCATGAACATTGCTTCTGAGAAGGTGCTGCAGGCAGACGTGCTTCTCTCCTTCCAGCCTCATGGATTTCTGTGGTTCACTCCCCTTTCTGTGGTTCACTCAGCCCTCACCAGCACAAGGTTATGGATCAGCAGGAAACGCAGGGAGGGCATGGGTGGCTGTGGTACCTCTCGCTGCCCAGGGATCCTGCAGCGTAGAATCAGTCATGGAAAACAGCTGATAGTGTGGTCAGGCACAGTGGCTCACACCTGTTATCCCAGCACTTTGGGAGGTCGCTGGCAGATCATGAGGTCAGGAGTTCGAGACCAACCTGGCCAATATGGCGAAACCCAATCTCAACCAATAATACAAAAATTAGCCAGGCATGGTGGCAGGTGCCTGTAGTCCCAGCTACTCTGGAGGCTGAGACAGGAGAATCACTTGAATCTGGGAGGTGGAGGTTGCAGTGAGCCAAGATCGCACCACTGCACTCCAGCCTGGGTGAGAGAATGAGACTCCCTCAAAGAGAGAAAGAGAGGAGGGAGGGAAGGAAGGAAGGAAGGGAGGGAGGGAACTGATACTAAGTTTGTAGGGCTTGAGGACTGAGGATTCAACTGGAGAGTATTTCCTCAGAGGAGATAACCATCAAAGCACCTGATCCATAGGAACGTTCGATAAATATTTCTTAATAAATGAAGAGAGCTGATACAGTATTCATCTGAGGCACAGCCTTCTTCCATGGCACAAAGCCTTGCTGTGCCTTAATTATCCACTTCCTAGGTGTGTTCTGTCTCTCAGCTATCAGTGCATCCATTTGTTCATCTAGTCAACACATACCAATGAGATCGCAGCCATGGGCAGGCTCCAGGTTAGAAGCCAGGATGAGTAATGACACGAGAGGGGAGATGCACAGGGGAACACCCCTGCCTCAGCCTAAGAGGTGTGACTCTACCCAGTGGAAAAGGTAAGTGCACCACTGTGCCAGTGCAAAATCACAGACACCCCAGCCCCTGGAAGTCAAGACACGCATGTGGCATCCGCGTGCGGGCACCTGGGCTAGTCTGGGCTGTCATGAGAGCAGCATTTTCCTGAGATCTGCAAAGTCCACACTTTTTAAGGCACATGGTCCCCAGAGAGACCCCAAGGAGCAGAGAGAATGACCCAAGAAGGAACCGTGACATGCAAAAGAAAAGCTAAAGGAGAGACTGCGTGAGAGGGTGTGGGGCCTCGTTCCCACATTAAGGATTTGGGTCTTCATCAAAAGATCCTTGAAAAGTCACCGAAGCAGCTTAGACACAGCTGACACTCCACCACCTGGGCCTGATGAGAAGATGTGCCCTAGATGCCCTTAATCACAGGTGCAGTGAGAGGGCAGCTCCTCCTCTGTCTCGGGAAGATCTCACAGGTGCGGTGAGATGGGAGCAGATTGAGAAGCAGCACCAGGAGCTTAAGGCATGGAAGAGAGAAAAGCCTTCGGGAAATATCAGCAGATGACCCAGCAAGGGGTCAACCCACAGGAGCCTGGGGACAGGGAGGCCCAGGGAGGCTGGTTGGGTGCAGGGAGGTTGGTCCTCAGACAGATGGGAGCAGAGAAAGGGAGAGCCCTGCGGGGAGGGGCCCAGACTGATCATAAGGCAGGGAAAGCAGGGACTCTTCGGTAGAAGGAGGGGCTGGACCTAGAGACAGGGGCTGTCATGTTGGCCTGGGGCCCAAGGGTGAGGAGAGGCTAGGCCAGCACGCTTCTCCACTCGGGGGCCTGTCCAGGGTCTGTGGGGTGTGAAAGGGCCCCTATCAATGGGGGTCCCGGCACCACACAGAAGGGCCCAGGCCAGGCATCAGTCTGCTGGCCACAACACACCTCGTGTGCCTCAGATGTCCCCTTGCTCCTGGGCGGCTTTCTCAGGTCGGAAGGAAGCAGCTGGGTAGCTTCCAGTCCTGCCTGCAGACTCACTTTCTCTTGTGTTTGTTTCACGTCTTCTGAATGTTAGGCGCCACAGGGGTGCTACTGGAAATTGAGAAGTTATTCTGCTGGGACATAGCCATGCCAGGGAACCAGTAACTCCATAACAAGACCTGAGCCTGCAGCCGGCCAAGCCCACAGCGGGAGGAGCAGAGCCATCGGGGATTCCCCAAGAAGCCACCTGAGCCGGACTAGGGCGGAAACACCCCGGAGTGGAGAAACAGCTTCTGGCTTGGGAGGAATGTGATCGAGAGGAATGAGGAGAAGAATGAGGTCATGAATCCCAAGACAGGCAAGTACACAGGTCCGGAGCCAGAGAGAGAGAGAAAGAGAGAGAGAGAGAGAGAGAGAGAGAGAGAGAGAGAGAGAGAGACGGAGAGCGAGCGAGCGAGCGAGCGAGAGAGAGAGAGAGAGACAGAGAGAGAGAGAGAGAGAGAGAGAGAGAGAGACAGAGAGAGAGAGACGGCCCCAAATGTTAACAGACCTGAGCCAGGGCAGACGGATCCCTGGCTAAGGTACAGATAGATGCTTATCCTCGGAAGAAACGGAGATCTTTCATCTGAAATTCAGAATTCCAGCCATGTATACAGTGATTTTTAAGAAAACAAAACAATTATTAAAATACCGATTCATCCCCCACACCAATGTATCATTCTTAATGTCATTAAAAACCACACACACACACACACACACACACACACACACACACACAGGCTGGAGACAGCCCAGGGCAGTGAGCACAGTTAGAAAGAAATCCCCTTAAGCAGGATCCACTGGATAAAGGTTAACTTCCAACCACGGCTACAGATGCCAGATTTTCATTTATTTTACAGTCATCTGCTGTTTTTATTTTTATTTATTTCACTGTAATCCGCTACGGATTCAGTGGTAAGACGCAGAGCTCTGGTAGGAGGTATTCATACTACTTATCAGCGCAAGTGACTAGCTTGCAAAATATCTGAATCATGTTACCCCATGGTTAGTTACAAAACGCGGGGGGCTGCCTCTCGGCCCGCAGCGCTGACGTGAGCCGCTCTGCACAGGGCGCTGGAGGAGAAGTGGGGTTTGATCACAGGAAGCAGGGCAAGTTGCAGCAGGCAGTCATTTGCCAATTCGAACAGGCCAAACACACGGCCTTCCCCTTCCCGTTTACGGGCCCGGTGGTTTCTAAATAATTCACGTGTCAGCGGCACAGACACATTGCGAGTGCTGTGGGTTTCGATGTGTTGGCGCAAATCCCATCGTGAGCACAGTTCCACCTTGCCCCGGCAGCTGGCAAGAGAAGGCCTCCTCAGGGAAGGCAGCCAAGGGCAGCGGCGGAGTTTTGGGCTTGGGACTGAGCTGGAAAACCAAATGGCACTTCTGCCCATAGGATGGAGAAATTTTGGAACATTCCAAGTCTGAGCGACCGGGTCATATTGAGAGAATCACGGAAATCATTTGGAAAATGGGCAGGGGTCAGGGAAGGTTAAAGCAGTCTTTTATTTAGAAGGGAAACAGATACAATTTGAATTTATCTCCCTGGTTTGTGTGCCAAGGAGAGCCACTCTGGTCTGCCGGTAAAGAGTCTGAGAGCCTCAGGTAGGTCAAAAATAAAGGAAATAAATTGAAAGGTGAGTTTGATTCATGACAACGTGTGTTTCAAGGTCTGGTGGGAGCCTCCATTTTTCTGGAGGATAAAACCATCAAAGCACACTGCCTCCATTCCGTCACACTACTTCCGCATCATAGAGACACAGTAGCTTCTCGAAACCCCTAACTTGGACATTGCACACCTCAAAAGTATTCATCCCCTTAGTATGTAATGTGCCACCATCGTGTGAGTGCAGGTGTTTTGAATTTACCCCCATCCCAGCTTTCACTTCTGATCCAACTCATGGCTTTGGTATGTCTGCTTGGCAGTATAATTTCAGTGCCTAAAATTGTCCATCTCTACTGACTGTGAACCATGCAAAGGGACAATCGCTGGATGGTTTTCAACAAATCTATAGCCAGTGGCTTGAGAGGTGGTTCAACCTAGAAGACCCTAGGAAATAACAGACTGATGATACTGAACTCATCAGTTACGTGAAAGGTGTACACGCAAGGTGAGCCATGAGGCTCAGTCCTGGGAGGAAAAAGAGATTATACTCTTTAAACCAGATGTAACTCCAGGAGCTTTTAACTGATAAAGGGGCTGTTTTATGACATAAATAAATAACTAGACATATTAATAAAAAAATGATTTTTGCTTACTTGGGTGATAGTCTTCTCATTCAGGCTGGGTGAGTTAGCTCATACCTGTGATCCCAGCACTTTGGGCGGCCAAGACAGGTGGATCACCGGAGGTCAGGAGTTTGAAACCAGCCTGGCCAATGTGGCGAAACCCCATCTCTACTAAAAATACAAAAATAAGCCAGGCGTAGTGGTGGTCACCTGTAATTCCAGCTACTCAAGAGGCTGAAGCAGGAGAATCGCCTGAATCCAGGAGGTGGAGGTTGTGGTGAGCAGAGATTGTACCATTTCACTCCAGCCTGGGTGATAGAGTGAGACTCCGTCTCAAAGAAAAAAAAAATCTTTTTATTCAAAAGTATACTGCAGAATATGACTTAGGGACGAGAAGTTGGAAAATGAAATGAGAAAACTGAAAAGCAGATTTCCTGGAGCCCGCTTCCATCATTAACTCTTGGAGTTTTGACAATCTATCTGTAGGCCTGTTGGAAAGCAGTCATCCAGGTGGTAAACGCTGACTAATTGATGAGCTAATAAAGGTGGACATTGTGTAACATCCTTTATATGTTCATAGTGCAGTTTGCAAAACATCTTAAAATTACTTTAATGAAATATTTGATTATATGTAGATTTAATTTAAGATTTCACATTTTTAATCAAGGAGGATCAGTAATTAGCCTTGAGGCTTGAATCGAGAGCACAAGTGTAGTTTCTGCAAATCAAGGGAGTGCACCAGGGTCCCTAGAGGGTACTGTGTCATTGACCTGTGTATGTGTGAATAACTACACATTTTCTGTGCTTTGGGATTCATTGGTAATTTCATTGCAGACCAATTAAGAGAGTATTTATAGTCCAAATTAACCTGATAATCAAGAATCCCCATACAACATTGATCTCTCTTAAGAATTTTCTGATGTAGTTAGCTACTTTAACCAGCTTCTTGAAGAAGTGTTCAGAAGCCAGAATCAATGGATTCAGTGGTAATGTTTCCCCCTAGTAACGTGGGCTATTTTCAGTTCTTGCGTGTGCACAGTAAATGCTCAGCAAATGATTAATTATTAAGTAGTTTATCAATATTCCTATAGACAGAAGGTATTTATGAAGAGCCTGAGTATGCATTCTGTAGGTCCAAAAGGTGAGATACCTTCCCTTACCCATCGTAAGAATCATAGCAGATACTTCTAGAACAAAAGACAGGTTAACAGGAGAAAAGCATAATAGGTTTATTTAATCAAAGTTTTACAGGACACGAGATCCTTCAGAAATGAAGAATCAAAGGCCCAGGGAACGCTGTACTTGTTTTATACTTAGGTTTGATGGGAGAATGGACAGCTGTATAGAAATGTGATAGGAAAGAGTGCTGTGATCTGATGTGACAGAGAGGGAAAGCCCAGTGAGGCCCGCTGCTCTGACTCTTCTTGACCTCGCCATTTGCATTCCTCCCTCTCGGGTATGGGGCAGGACTCCTCTGGAGAGAGGGTCTTCGAGGAGGAGGAGAGAGAATGACCTTTCTAGGTTTCATGGCTGGCTTTCGGGGAGACAGATGATAGATAGATATTGATAGATAAATGATAGATAGATATTGATTGATAAATGATAGATAAATACATAGATAGATAATTAGGTAATCAATTACCAATACTTAGGTAATCAATTAGGTGATTGTCCAAAATGGGGACCTGGCCAGGACTCCCTCTGAAGCTGCCCCCACCAACCTGCCCCTCCATTCGCCTGCTCAAAGCACCCTGTCCGGGAACGTGGCTAGGAAGGGAGGCTTCCCAGGGAGGGGAGGATTCATGGGAAATAAAACAGCGGCCAGAAGAACAAAAGGGAGAATTCTAAAGGCTGGCAACCCCCTGGGAGAAGTGCCGTGTGGGACACAGGAGTGAAGAAAGACAGATGTCATCCTCCTGAAACTTAAAATTTAGTTGGAGGAAGACGTCCTCTGTGAAATGACAGCAGCACAGAGCAGGCAAGAATTCGCTTATTTACTTAGTCATTCAACGTGTGTTTTGAACCCACGAAACATTTCAAAGTAGTTCCAAATAAATGTAACACGGTGAACTTTTTTGGCAAAGCAATTGAAACTCTATTCCTAGGTGCTGGATGAGTTTATGCTCCCATTGTGAATTTGGGAACTATTCAGAGCTCTGGGTTTCTCCTGAGGTTCTTTATATTTAAAATGACATAGAATATTAAAATGGACAAATAATGATTAAACCCAGCATCGTGTTGTGTCGTGCGCACAGTAATCTCACAGGTGCGTGTCTCGGAAATAGGCTACGTGTCTCTGCAGTTGTGGAGGAAAGGGAGGAAGCAGAAGTGGTTTCACCCTCATGTCTCCACAGCTGCGTCTACACTGATCAACTCACTTCAAGTACCACAGCCACAGAATATAAATGGAACGCTCACGTGTTCAAAACTCCAGACATTCTTCTTCAACATGGATCCTGGCAAAAAATGGGGTCTTAAATTTGGATTTAAAAAAGGAAATGAAATACAATTATTTTTAAGTTATGAAGACATCTTAAATTTTTACTTAGGGCTAAAATGCCATTTTCTTATACCTGACATAATCATTTAATGTATGTCAAGTTCACAGTTAACTACTCGGGGGTACAGATTGCTTCTTGTTAAAGACACCACTGACTGAATATTTTAACTACTTGAATAGAAATTTCTACATTTTATTGGTGTCTGCCAAACCAAAATACCCCAGCGGAATTCCTTTGAAATCTCTGAGAATGCATTATTGGAGTGGGTGTCGATACTAACTTTTCACATAAATCTACTCATGCTCAAGTCAGGATATTGGACATATGGTTTGTGGAAATATTTGAAGCATTTGCATAAGATATGCAAGTTTTGGAAGAATGACCATTTTAATCAGGCTGACTAACTGAGATGAGGAGAAGGAGGTGTGACCATCTGTTTAGCTTCATCTTGATTTTATTTAGCACCTGCAAAAAAATTAGATTCGAGCCACTTCTGAACGACGAAAATATGGAGAACCTGTCTAGGAATGTCTCCTATGCCCTTCTTCAAGGAAAGGAAAGGTCAAGTTACAAACAAATTATACACACACGGTGCACACATGTGCACACATGCACACATACACACACCCTACACCTTTTGAAATCTAAGATTTGTAGTTTATTTGATAGCTCCAGGTCTTAATTTTAGCACTCTAAGACAACACTCAATACATATGCTAATATTTTCTGAGACCCATTAAGGCCGAAAGAAACAAAAAGTGAAGATATTATGTGTAGGAATGACAGAGGGCTCTGTACTGAGAGAGGCAGTTATATAATTTGCCAATTCCTAAGCTGTTTATATAAATGGTTATAAATGGATATACATGTTCCCTATGAAGGTTATAGCTTTCTAAAATGATATTAATATGACATGAAAATAAAGTGACAAAATTCCAAGCAATATTTCAATTCATAAAGAATGCTAGAATATAGTTGGCACTCAGTAATACCAGTGAACAAATGAAAAACATTCCTTACCAGTTTCTTAAGAATTTTTCTTACAAATAAATTTGGACTTAAATGTATTTTCGTTATCTGTTGAGATTATCCTAAAGCTTTTGTGCTATAGTTCTTGAGACAAAACATTAGATAGATCTTCTGATGTTGAAATTGTCTTTTATTCTCCACTAAACTCTCTTCTGTGACTATAATTTTCCTCTTCTCACTATGGACTCTTACTTACAGTCTTATTCTCTCTCTCTCTGCTCCTCATCCTCCTCCTGCTCTGTCTCCATTTCCCTTTCTCATCTTCTCTTTCTCTTTTTTCCATCAGTGTTGTTTTTGTTCATCTTTTCAAAAAGTCAGCTTTAGGAATTTTGAATTATTCTCTTTGATGGTGGGGGGTTGCTCCTGTGGCCGCTGCCACCCTGTCCTTCTGCCTCTCTGTTGTATTGATTTCTGTTCACATTTATCTTTCTTAGTTTTTATTTTAATCTGATGCTCATTTTTTTTTCCTTGCTGACTTCTGGAATTTAAAATTCAGCTTACTTGTTTTCAGTCTTTATAGTTTACATTTACAGTTAAACTTACGACTTTTTATAGTTAAGCTTACAACTTCTATTTTAGTTTATTTATTTATAGTTAAAGTTACAACTTTCCAACTAAGTATGGCTTTATTCAATAAAGTGATTTGTTTTGAGACATACTGTTCTATCATCAATTAGATCGAGGTGAATAACAGGGTTATTTAGATTCTCTGTGTCGTTACTAATTTTCTCCTAGTTGGTTCTATCAGTTGCTTGAAAAATTATTTTTTCTATGTTTGTGAAATTTTCTATTTCTTCCTCTAATATCATTTTTTCTTTATAGATTTTGAGGCTTTATTTTTAGGTGCATACAGATTTATATTTGTAATAGCTTTCTGATGAATCAGCCTATTTACCAGTTTGAAACTTTCTTTTCTTTGGAAACAATTTTGACTAAGTTTGCTGTTAACACAGCAACTCCAGCCCTCAAATGCTTCCTGTTTAGACACCATATTTTCCAATCATTGCTTTTCAAACTACTATCTATAATTAAAGTACATCATCTTTTATAAACAGCCAATGGTCAGGTCTCCCTGTACAATCTCTGCTTTTTAAGCAGACTGTTCAGTCCGTTTTCACCAAACTGAATTATTTATGTGGCTGAAATAAGCCCACCATTTTATTTCTTTGTCACCTTCTGTGTTTTGTTTCTCTCTTTCTTCCTCCCCACCTCCTTTTAGATTCTGTTTAAATTTTCTTTTAACTTATCATTTAGCTCTTTAGCTGTGTATCTTTGCATTTTTGTGATTATTTTTCTAGGGATGATAATATACCTCTTCTCATAGTCTACATAGAGTTAACAGTGTACCGCTCTACAGAAGATAGAGAAATCTGCCATATTAATTCCTTCACCCTCTCCAGCTGTATTATATGCTAAGGGCTTCTTACATATGACATATATATTATAAATCCCTCCCTGTTACACGTGTGCTACAAAGACCATGTTAGATTGGCTTTAAATGGCCATGTGACTTTAAATAAATGGAGAAATCATGCTTTTTAGGTTTGCCTCACAACTGTCTCATTTCTGATTCTCACTCATTCCTGAACATCCACATTTCCCCTCATGGCACTTTCCTTCAGTTTCAGAAACTTCTTTTAGCATTTCTAGACGTGCAGGTCTAATGGTTGCTGATCCCTTCTGTTTATTTTATTTTTAAAATGTTTTTATTTGTACTTTATTTAAGAAGGATATTTTTACCCGATTTTCAATTCTGGATGAACAGTTGCTCAGGTGTTTTATTTCCCCCCTTTGGGCAATTTAGAAAGTTCTTCTGCCATCTTGTCACCCCCATGGCTTCTGATGAGAACTCTACCATCATTAACGTTATTATTCCCCCAATACAGCTTGTGGTTTTCTCCTGGTAGTCTCAGGGTTTCCTCACTGTCTTCAGTTTTAGCAGTTTGTCCATAATATGTCTAGCTGTAGCTTCTTTAAAATTTTTTCCTATTTGGGGTTCACTAATATTCTTGAATGTGTCCGTTTGCATCTTTCTCCATCTGGGAAGACTCTGGGCGTGATTTTCTCGCTATCTTTTCTGCCTCATCCTCTGCCCTTGTGTCCTGAGGCCTCTCTTGTTCTAGCCCCATCTCCCTCAAGAGTCCTCTTCACATAAGCTAGACTTTTGAAATCGTCTCAGGGTTCTCTGGCAGTCCACCCTTTTTTTTTTTTTTTTTCCTCCCACATCCTCAGATTCTGTACCATTTATGGTCCAGCTTCCTGTCCACCGGCCCTTTTTCCTGCCGGCCCTGCTCTGCCGTTAGGGTCTTCCAGTGAATTTATTCAAGTAGATGTATTGTCCATGAGCTCTTAATTATCTCCACTTAGTGGTTTTTACATTTTCTTTTCTTTTCTTTTTCTTTGAGACAGACTCTTACTCTGTTGCCCAGGCTGGAGTGCAGTGGTGTGATCTCAGCCCACTGCAGCTTCCCCCTCCCGAGTTCCAGTGATTCTCCTGCCTCGGCCAGCCGGGTAGCTGGGATTCCAGACATGCACCATCATGTCTGGCTCATTTCTGTATTTTTGGTAAAGACAGGGTTTCACCATGTTGGCCAGGCTGGTCTCGAGCTCCTGGCCTCAGGTGACCTGCCTGTCTTGATCTCCCAAAGTGCTGGGATTATAGTTGTGAGCCACGGCGCCTGGCCATTTTTTCTACTTTTTGGTGGCATTTCCCATGTTTCCATTTGTCATGAGTGAGTTTTCCTTTGCCACACCGAGCATAGCTTTGATAACTGTTCATGTTCTTGTCTGATGATTCCAAGAGAGGCCATCTCAGGCCTGATACCGAGTGAGTCTTTTCCCTGAGACAAGGCCACATTTTCTAGGCTGTTCGTAGGCTGAGTAATCTTGGATAATATCCGCTATGTCGCTGGACTTTGGATTCTCTTTCATGGCTCAGAAAAATGTGGAAATTCTTGTTTAGTAGGTAATTAATTCGACTAGATTCTGTGCAGAGAGTTACGCCAGCATAGTCGAGATGGCTCAGATTTTATTTTGACCCTTTCAGCCATCATTTCAGGCTGCTTTCAGTTTGACCTACGCATGTGGGGTTGAAAAAGCAGCCAGAGCCGGGGAGGGGATGGGGGCGGGTGGTGGCATGTATGCTCAGAATCAGATGTCCCCCTCCCCCCCTCCTTTCTAAGGCTCCTCTTTCTCTCTCTCTCTCCGTCCTGGCTGCTCTTGGGTTTCCTCCCTGATTCCTTCGGCAGGGGAGGGGGTGGGCTTGGTGCTTTCTGCCTCGGTGGAAGCTTTCCTAAGATAAAGTTGCAGAAGAAAAATGCAGACGCATTCTATGCCCTCTGCACGCTTCAGGGTTGGCGCCTTCCAAACCAGCCTGCACTGGGTCAGTCCCCAAGGCTCTGAGGGGGCAGTTTGCTCTGTAGCTTGTTAAAGCTTACAGCTGTTAATGATTGTTGGTTGTCTTGTTCACCCCATCTACAGAGCATAGGGCCCACAAAAGACCAGAAGAGACTCTTCCCAGCACCTGCCCTGTCCTTGGCTGTCATTTTCTCACTGATTTTTAATAGGATATGCATTTTTTCTTTTATAAAAATTACATACATATGCTAAAAACACAGCATACATAGATAGCATAGATATAAGAATAAATATATGCCACACTTTCCAAAAGCTGACTGATTTCTTACGTTTCAAATCTTTTCTTCTGTTTTATGACTTGCCTTTCCATTTTTTATGAGAAGCAGATTTTTTAAATTACACATAGTCTTATTTACAAGTACTTCCTAAATCCCATAATCATATTGATTTTTGTATATTTTCCTAAAATTTTAAATTTTGCTTTTTACACTTAAGACTTTAATCAGTCTGGAATTGATTTTTACACGTGATATGAAGTGGAGATCTAATTTCTTCGTTTTCATTTTGGTTTTCTGGATGAATGGACAAGGGATAAAAGTTATCATTGACTATATAGTCCATCTTTCTACTACAAAAGGAATAAGTCAATGTCCAATCATCTATTTCTCTATCCCTTGTCAATACCACATTTACAACTGGCCCAGCCCTAAGGGGTACAGAGGCCCACAGGGAAGTAAATAATTGCAAAATAAACGTTGCTAGCTTTAGGACTTTGCCTAGAGTTGGCTGGTTCTGTGTGGCATTTTTTAGAAACTCTAGAAACTCAAAGTGCCCCGTAGCCCGATTAGGAAACAGACGTCAACTTTTCCTCTCCTATGACAAATAAACTAAAGCAGGGACCTGGGTAGCTTGCACATGCCTGGGTAGTCTGCAGGGGCTTCGAAATGAAATTCCTGAGTTCAAAGCCTGATTTCACCACTCAGTTAGATCATCTGTCCTTGAGAAATTACTGGACGTCTTTCAGCTTCAATTTCTTATTTATCAAATGCTAATAATAATGTATTCATACTAAAATGGACTCAGAAGGCTGGGCACAGGGGCTCACGTCTGTAATCTAGCACTTTGGGAGGCCAAGAAGTGTGGATCACCTGAGCTCAGGAGTTCAAGACCACCCTGGGCAACATGGTGAAACCCCATATCTACTAAAATACAAAAAATTAGCCGGGTGTGATGGCGGGCACCTGTAATCCCAGCTATTTGGGAGGTGGAGACAGAAGAATTGCTAGAACTCAAGAGGTGGAGGTTGCAGTGAGCCAAGATCATCCCATTGCACTCCAGCCTGGGTGACAGAGTGAGACTCTGTCTCAAAAAAATAAATAAATAAATAAATAAAAATAAAAATAAAAAAACAACCATGGACTAAAATCAGAATCACGTAGCAGCGTAAGCAATGAACGCCATAGAAAGAAAGGCTTCTCTTGCTGGATGGGGAGTCCTGAGGCAGCAGGACCGAGCACTGGTTCGCTGGCTTCCCATTCTGACCCCCTTCCACCTTGACTTTTAGTCCCATCGAGTCAGGAGATTTCAAAACGACATTTCATAGGTTTTCATGCCAGTAAGATGACTCAGACCACTGAGCTCTGTCAAACCGGCAGATCCACCAACAAGCTGGTAAAGAGCAGGCAGTGGACATAGTGTGTGGCCGCCTCTCCTCGCAGGCGTGAGGGTGACGGGGCCTTCGGTGGAGCCAGCAGGGATGCGGCTGCTGGTCCCAGACAGTAACCACAGCAGCCTTTGTTTCCATGACAACGCTGGACACGGGCATTTCTCTGTCTCTTTAGGTTCTCGCTGAGTAGTATTCAAGCCATGTTTTCCAGCTCTTCAGATTTCCTGACCTATCTAATATTTATATTCATTCATTCAACAAATATTTGCAATGAACCTACTATGTTCTTGGCAGGGTTGAAATACATCAGAGGAGCTTGAAATACATCAGTGGATACAAGAGATAAAGATCCCTGCCTTCAGGGGCTTGTATTACAGCAAGTGAAAACAAATGTAAATATGAGATGTAATGAATGCATACAATGATACCAGAGAATGTGGTGAGCACTCTGGAAAAACAAACAGTAGAGTCGGACAGGAGAGGTCAAGTTTGGCAGAGGAGGTGGCTGGGCTGCCATTTTAAACAGGGTGCTTGGGTTATCTTCACGGCACCATGAAATTGGAAAGACTTTCAGGAGCAAGAGTTCCCACCTTGATGTCCCAGGGGTGGGTGAGAGGAGAGCCCTGGGTGCAGCCCCGCAGGCCAGGGCGTCGGACCAGGAGAAAAATCAGGGTGAAGCTCACAGTGAGGCCGCCGCCCTCTTCATCCGGATGACCCAGTTTTCCTGACTGTCCTGCCATTGGCTCAGTCTTCACCGTGTCCCGATCAGAAGCCAGCCTGCCGCAACTCACTCAGCCATCCTCACCAGGCTGTGCTGGGTCCTTGAAATATCCCTCAGTGACTGCTTTGCTCAGTGCAAGGCAGAGGGTGTCATTAGGCAGAGTGGACAGTCTTATTCACCGTTCCATCTTCAGCTTCTAGCTGGAATACATTCGGCTTTCAGAAATAATGGTTGAAGAAACAAATGGGTGGACCGGTGAATAAATTATCATCTCCACTTTCCTCCTCTAGGTCAATTAGGAGTGACTGCCTATGGTGTGCATATGGCAGGGAAAATGGTTCTACTTAGAAGTCCCGTCTAGGATGCTCTTTGTTTAGCATTGCAAAAGCCTAAGTTTCCTTAAATAATAAAATAAACATGACTTAAATGGTCTGAACTGGCAGCCACACTTAATGAGCTGGACCTTTCTTGGGCTTCAGCCGCTCCCTGAGAGCCTGTTAAGCACTTTGGGAAGAGCTTGCACACTGCCAGCGTGGCTCGTTAGTGAGTTACTGCCAAAGTACCTATGCCCTTTTAATGTCCCTTGGGCCCAAAAGAGCCTGTGTAATATTAAAATACAGTTCAATACATACTCAACCTCTTCTGGGTTTTCACTTCAGAGATTTGGGTCAAGAAATCTGTAGCACACACCTGCATATATCAACATAAAGAAATACATGTACATAAGTAATTCTGTAGCACTTACATATTAACACTGCTATGTGTGTGTGTGCAGGAACGTTTCTACAGAAGCCAGGAGGAGGCCATAGTGATGATGAGGGTTCCTCCCGAATGTGAACACTCCCACTCCGCAGGACTTGCTGGGCTTCCCAGACTTAGTAACCCCGTTTACCAGGTTTGGTAAGACAGGACAGTTCACTAACCACTGATGCAAGTTGTTTGGGGAAGGATTTAGTGATAATTTTAAGAATTTAAGCTCAGGTTCTCACATGTATAAGGACACAGTGCTCATCACTCACATAACTGAAAACCATATTCACTTTCACACCAGATACCCTCACTATTGGATTTGCGTGCACCTGCAGCAGTATAGAGTAATAAGTGATTACGCCTCTTCATAGAAAATAGAGACTTGGACTTGTTATTTTTAAAACCTTTAAAAGGAAGAAGAGCCAGGAGTGGTGGCTCATGCCTGTAATCCTAGCACTTTGGGAGGAAGAAGTGGACGGATTGCCTGAGGTCAAAAGTTTGAGGCCAGCCCGACCAACTTGGTGAAACCCCGACTCAACTAAAAATACAAAAATTAGCCAGGTGTGGTGGTGGGTGCTTGTAATCCCAGCTACTGAGGAGTCTGAGGCAGGAGAATTGCTCGAACCCAGGAGGCGGAGGTTGCAGAGAGCCAAGATTGCACCATTGCACTCCAGCTTGGGCGACAGAGCAAGACTCAGCCTCAAATAAATAAATAAATAAATAAACAAACAAACAAACAAACAAAAGGAAAAAGACATTAGATTTTTCCATGTACTAGGCTTAATTTGGGGATTCAGTGTTACATTAACATATGTTATAATAATTACATTCACCATGTTACATTTTTGTCTAAACAGTCTTAGGAGAATACATTTCACATGTCTGTGTGTCCTGGTAGGTTAAATTCCCCTTTCTTCCTCTGCTTTTTAAAAATTCAAAATCAGCTTGGCTATTCTCACTCATTTATTTCCAAGGTATATTTTTAAATAACTTTATAAAGATTCCAAAGGAAATTTATTTAGATTTTGTTTAAAAATACATATGATATAATATAGAGGAAAATTATATCTTTATTGTTGTGATTTGGCTGTGTCCCCACCCAAAACTCATCATGTATTCTCACAGGTTGTGGGAGGTAATTGAATCATGGGGACAGGTCTTTTCTGTACTGGTCTCATAATAGTGATTAAGTCTCATGAGAGTTGATGGTTTTATAAGGAGGAGTTTCCCTGCACAATCTCTCTCTTTCTTTCCCTGCCACCATGCATGTAAGACCTGAGCTACTCCTCCTTTCTTTCTGCCATGACCGTGAGGACTCCCCGGCCACGTGGAACTGTGAGTCCACTAAACCCTGCCATGATCGTGAGGACTCCGCAGCCATGTGGAACTGTAAGTCCACTAAACCTCTTTCTTTTGTAAATTCCCCAGGCTTGGTTATGTCTATCAGCAACATGAAAACAGATTCATACATTTATATTAGTCAATTTCCATCCAGAACTTTATCTCTCATTTACTCAATTAAAAATCCCCTGTCAGTTTCGAATGTCCTTTACCTAGTTCACTTCTATTTCTTGTTGAAGGATGCATGCTGATAGGAAAGCTATCAGCCCAGAGGGAAAAGCAAGCGTTTCGTGTTCTGTTTCATCACTACTTTAGGCAACATGATTGCTTAATGTAGATTATTTTCCCAAATGTCAGAATGATGATTTATAAAGAAATATTCTATGCATGTGGTGCCACCTCATTATCCGGCAGACGTTGTAGCAGAAAGTCTTTTTAAATTTCACAGACTAGGTATTATCACAATACAATCAATAAAAACAGCATGATAATTACCAGATGAGATGCCTATGTAGTAAAAATGTTATTTGAAACTAAAATTCAATAATATAATGAACAAAGATTTTCTAGGGCCATTTTGTATCTTATCATCCTTAAGAATGAATAAATAGAGAAAAGTGGCAGTGGAGAGTCATGCTTTTTGAAAATAAAATACAGAGAAGGAACTGCTTGCCCTTGCACAATGTGAAGCCATATTCAAAATTCAAACAATGAATTTTCCTTCAACTTTTCAGGAATTGAAGAATCACTGGATTTCTTCCCTTATTGTGCACCCAAATTAAATGAGGAGATAAACCTTTCAGGAAAATAACCATCTAGGAATTAACTTTATATTTCCAGTAGAAACATGGGGTTTTTAAAAATATTTTAAATTACAGGGAATTTTAATTGTCAACATTTTAGAAGCTTCAGCCTCACAGTAATCAGTAGATACACTAATACCAGCTAATGACATGCCAAGAGCTTCCCTAGATCTGACCCCCACAACCTTTCATGGAAATGCACACTTAGAATTACAGGTCTTTATTTTTGGTTTGGGGCTTTTTTTTTTAACTATGCTTTATGCTAGAAATGTCATTTTTTTCCCCCTAGATTGTGGTGCTAGAAAGTTCAGATAAAGAGAATCCGTCTTGGCCGGGCGCGGTGGCTCACGCCTGTAATACCAGCACTTTGGGAGGCCGAGGCGGGTGGATCACGAGGTCAAGAGATCGAGACCAACCTGGTCAACATGGTGAAACCCCGTCTCTACTAAAAATACAAAAAATTAGCTGGGCATGGTGGCGTGTGCCTGTAATCCCAGCTACTCAGGAGGCTGAGACAGGAGAATTGCCTGAACCCAGGAGGCGGAGGTTGCGGTGAGCCGAGATCGCGCCATTGCACTACAGCCTGGATAACAAGAGCAAAACTCCGTCTCAAAAAAAAAAAAGAGAGAGAGAGAGAGAGAATCTGTAAAACATACAGCAATTTTATATTCTTCTTTTCCATTTTTTTTTTTAATACAGACGCTTGCTCTGTAGCCCAGACTAGAATACAGTGGTGTGATCTCAGCTTACTGCAACCTCTGCCTCCCAGGTTCAAGCAATTCTCCTGCCTCAGTCTCCCAAGTAGCTAGGATTACAGGCATGTGTGTGCGCACCACACCCAACTAAGTTTTGTATTTTTAGTAGAAACAAGGTTTCATCATATTGACCAGGCTGGTCTCGAACTACCGATCTCACGTGATGCACCTGCCTTGGCCTCCCAGAGTGCTGGGATTACAGGTGTGAGCCACCACGCCCAGCCAATTTTATGTTCTATGAGGTGAAAACTTATTGATCATTGTTCGGTTTCACGTTGCAAAGTATCCCAGCCAACAGTGTGAGGATTTTATGGTGCAATTAAGAATGTTAAAAATTGGACGATATAGATTCTAAAGATCATTCATTTCACTCTAATACATATTTGTCAAAGAAGCTTTTACATCACTACATTTTTTTTTACACCTAGCTTAGAAAAGAAAAATTGCACATATCAGCCGGTCTCACCTATTCCCCACTCACAGAACTTGACTGTGGACCAGTGTGTGTGTGTGTGTGTGTGTGTGTGTGTGAGAGAGAGAGAGAGAGAGAGAGAGAGAGAGAGAATAAGAATGGGGCAATCACAATGGCAAATCATCTTTAATAAACATCTACCAAATGATCCATCTCTGTTTAAAAATGGCAATAGCTGAGATACAGTGAAGGCTCGCGATGTGTCCAGTCCGAGGACCGATGGCTCAGTAGTCTCATTCCATTCTCACAGCAGCTTTACGAGCCAGGTGCTGTCACTCTAAGTGTTTTTCAGATGAGACACAGGCCTTGCAGAGGATGGCTGGGAAGCAGAGCCGGCTGCAAGGCTGTCATTGCAGGGTCAGCATCTGTACCTGGCTACAAGACTCAGCCACACTCCAGCCCGTACTTGTGTAGGTTTTAAAAGAGCCTCCAAAATCCTTCGCCATTCGGTTTGGCATGAGGTGAAGCTCTGTCCTCTCACATTGGTGGCCGGACATGTGGGGTGCGGCAGAAGTGACGCGGGGCCTGTGGCTTTAGGAAATAGGGGCTTTCACCTCCTGTTTCTGGAGGCATTTGCTGTTGAGATCCAGCCCCCATTCTGGGAGCCAACTCAGGCTGCCTACCTATGTCCGAGCCATCTTGGAAGTGAACCCCCATCGTATCCAGCACCCCTGCTGATGCCACAGAGCACACACAAGCTGTCATTTCTAGCCCTGACCCAGTGGCAGATTCCTGAGCAATTCAAATGAGTGGTGACTTCCAGCCACTAAGTTACCATAACAGTTAATTGACACCCAACTGTTAGACTGTCTCCTAAAGCTGTATTATTAAACTTCAAGCTAGTAGCACTATTGAAATAACTGTTGACACACCCCTTTTTGGAAGCAATGTCAACAGGCCATCTTATTTGCTTTTTTTTTTTCTTCTGAAAACATCGTTACTAAGAAGCCACAGAACTCACTGCTCCTCCTTGTCAGGATATCTCTCGCAGGAACTCAATACAATGTGCACGTTGACTCTCTTTCTAAACTAGGATGGTGGGAGTTTCCTATGCACATTCCATATATCCAATGCAGTCATGGACGCACAGGGCGCCCATAATTTACAATTGAAGAGCGAAATCCCAAAGAGGCGGTGGGAGCTTTGCCTTCATGGCATGGAGGTGATACCTGGAGGAGCCACACACTGACCCTGGACCCATGGCCCCCTGTGAACGCTTTCTCTGCATGATGCAACAGTCTGTCCCAGGCTGGTGATGCCCCAAAGCACCTTGGCAGGTGCTTTGGACACAGCCTGCACCTGCTCAACCTGCGTCTTTGAACACCTGTTCCCACCTTGACCTTGCAAAGGTGTCCCTCTCTGCAGTCTTCATTCCCTAGTTATGTGAGCCTCCCCAGGGTGTCTGTCCTGTCCAGGGGTGCCTTCCTGTGTCCCCACCTGTCTAATGACCTGCTCTGACACTCTTCTCATCATGCTTTTGGCTTTAACACCTCTTTGTGTACCACATCTGTAAGACTGTAAGACCAAAGGACAAGACCAAGCTCAAATGCTGTGAGGAGGCAGCTGGGCAGCATCTGTGGGAGAAATAACTTGGTATCAGACAACGGGAAGCAGCGGGGCTTTGGTAGCTTGTCTATAATCAGAACTATTCAAGTTTATTAAAGCACCATCTACTAAAGCAGTCTGAGAAACTGATTTGGGGCAAAGAGCTTTGTTTGGACCTATCCATAGTTCCTGAAACTTTGGCTTAAATCCATTCCTGGAACTAATGAGAGTGGCACCCCGGTTTTGAAGTCATTATGATGAGGAAAGAAGGGGTTCCATCCAACAAAATCACCCATTCTATGTGGACACAGACCAGAGGAACCCTCTGTGCCTCGACCTACCTGATGGCAGAAGCATCTTTAAAACAAATGTCTTAATTCATAAAAGTGCTGGCATACTAATGTGGAAATTATGATAAAAATCAAAGAACCAATCAGTGGTCCAGCAAGCACACACACACATGCGGATGTCTATTAACCTGGGGTTATGTCACCAGGCTGTGTCACCGGCCTTTTACAAACATCTCTCTCTCTCTCTCTCTCTCTCTCTCACACACACACACACACACACACACACACACACACACACACCCCTTGCTAGAGTCTGCGCCTTTTTCAAGTTGTCCCAAGAGAACAATGAGACTCATGCTGTTGACTGATTTGGAGTGAACCATGGAGAGAAGAAGCCTGCTTCATCAGCTAAAACCAAAAGAAGGGAGCATACTTTCTGAGCTATTTACACAATCAGCTCAGAAAATGCCTCTGCCATCCCTCCATCAGTGGTGTTTACTTTACCTGATTATGTTAGTTCATTACCATGGTCTGGATGGATTTTAAACAACACAGTCATTTCTCATGGTTCTGGGGAAGTTCAAGCTTGAGGCACTGGCAGACTTGGCGTGGCCCCCCAAGTTGATAGACAGCACCTGCTCACTGTGTCCCCGCAAGGCAGAAAGGGTGAGGCAACCATCTGGGGCCTTTATGATATGGGCACTAATCCCAATCCAGGGCTCCATCCCCATGATCTAATCACCTCCTGAATGGGGATTAAGATTTCCCCATGTGACTTTGGAGGGGAATGGGGCACAGACATTGTCTATTGTACGGATTTTATTCATTGAAAAATGTTGAAAGAGGATTAAAAATAAGAATAAAAAACTCATCAGCCTAGAACATGCTATTTGCCAATGAGATTTTCTTTTTGTTTTATTTTTAAAGATCAACACCAACTTACTTTCCCAAGCTTTTTGAGAGGAGTTGACTTAACAGAAATAATAAGAGGCTTAAAATTTGAGGAAAGTTTCCAACATATATGATAGGAAAAAGTTAATATTCTTAGACTAGAAATGACTGACATTATTTGAAAAGAAGAAGACACACACTTTAATAGAATAATGGACAAAGAATATAAACAAGTAATTTAAAAAAAACTTATATGGCCTGTAAAAAAACATATATATATATATATATATATATATATATATATATATATGAAATTATTTAGCCTCAATAGCATTCAAAGAAGTATAGCATACTAGATACTATTTTCACCGATAAAAAGTCAAATATTAAAAATAAGTGATAGTGTCCAATGTGGTCCCACATATGAGGAAGTAAACAGCCTCCTGCTCTGTTGGTGGAAAACAAATTCATACAACCTTTGAGTAAACTAATTTGCTGATTCCTATTAAAAACCTTTACAGCACTTTGGGAAGCTGAGGCGGGCAATCACCTGAGGTCAGGAGTTCGAGACCAGCCTGCTCAATATGGAGAAACCCCGTCTCCACTAAAAATACAAAATTAGCTGGGCATGGTGGTGCACGCCTGTAGTCCCAGCTGCTCGGGAGGCTGAGTCAGGAGAATCGCTTGAACCCAGGTGGTGGAGTTTGTGGTGAGCCGAGATCGTGGCACAGTTCTTCAGCCCGGGCAAGAAGAGCTAAACTCCATCTCAAAAATATAATAATAATAAATAAAAATAAAAATCTTTAAATTAAGTACATCCTTTGCTCCAGCAAGTTTACTTGGAAAGATTTATTTTAATAAAGTAATTATAACAGATACACTCAAAGATTTAACTTAAATATGTCCATTGTTTATATCTGATGAAATATTTGTACAATCTGGTGACCAAAATAATATGTCGTATAACCCTATTTTGGTGGAAACAAATATTTATACGTACAGTTGACCCTTGAACAACATGAGTTGGAACCACTGTAGTCCACTTATATATAGATTTTCCAATGAATATATTGAAAAAATTTTAGAGATTGCAAAATTTGAAAACCTTTGCAGATGAACTGCTTAGCCTAGAAATTCCAAAATTAAGAAAAATGTATGCCATTAATACAAAAAATATATGTAGATACTAGTCTTATTTATGTATTAATCAACTGTGTTATCAATAAAGCTTCCTATCAAGTGTTGGCTATCAGTAGTTACACTTTGGGGGAGTCAGAAATCATATGTGAATTGTATGAGTCCGTTTTCAAGCTGCTGATAAAGACATACTTGAGACTGGAAAGAAAAAGCGACTTACAGTTTCACATGGCTGAGGAGGCCTGAGCATCACAGCAGAAGTGAAAGGCACTTCTTCCACGGTGGTGGTAAGAGAAAACAATAGAGAACAGAAGCAGAAATCCCTGATAAACCCATCAGAACTTGTGACACTTACTCACTACCCTGAGGACAGTTTGGGGGAAACTGCCCCCATGATTCAAATTCTCTGCCACCAGGTCCCTCCCACAGCACATGGGCATTGTGGGAGTACGATTCAAAATGAGATTTCAGTGGAGACACAGCCAAACCACATCATGAATTTTTAACAGCACAGGCAGCCAGTGCCCATAACTGTTGCATTGTTCACAGATCAACTGTACATAATATATAGAAAAAATATATATGAAGGTATACACAGCAAAGGGGTATTCCAGAGTGGTGAAATTTTACATTATTTTAATTTTTTCTCTGTTAATCTATGTAGACTATTTTTCCTTTAATAATTATGTGCTGTGCCCTTAGATTTTTTTATTATGTGAACAAAGAGAGTTATTCCTTTATTACTAAAAACAAATACTTCTAGAAATAAATAAATAAAATAAATACTTCTAGAAATAAATACTTCTAGAATAAATAAGTAAAAGTAATATAATTACTTGATATGGATTTTTGATAAAATGATGCTGTTAAAGAATAAAAATTCTTACATACACACGGAAGAATCGAATACATATAAACAAAGAAGCAATAGTCTTCACGTGTGATTCTGAATTGTGAGATGTTTATTTTCTTACTGTTCCCATCCACACTGTCTAATTTCCCTGTAAGAATGTTGATTACTTTCTAGGAAAACATATTTTAATTTACATCTTGGGGTTGTGGTGAAACAGGCGTCCTGATGCCAGTAGACTTAACTATAGCCTTTCTTAAAAACAATTTTCAAATTCCTTTCACTCTCCTTAAAAGATGACACTGTTTCACATAATTATTCCATTCCTATTATCTATCTTAATAATATATTCAGAATATTGACTCAAGAATATTGTTTTTCCAGAATCCTTTTAAATTGAAAAAAGATTTTTAAAAGAATATCTAAATAAGGAAAAGTATATCAACATGATCAAGTGCTGTGCAGTCATTAAAATGGTTTCTAAGTGTTTTTTAAAACAGCGACTTGTTATTGAACATTCAGTCCGAGCCGTGTGTCACATCAAACGTTTCACCATGCCTGAGTTCCCTTGATTCTCTCAGCAAACCTGTGAACTCATATTGTGGCCACTGTTGTTCTCACGGGAAAACCGAGGCTTGGAGAAAATCGTACGACTCTTATGCGACAGAACGCCTGAACAGAGTGCTACTCGAACCCAGCCCCTAGGGATTCTACTACTCCTATCTGGAAATGATAAAGTAAAATCAGGCAATACCAGTGATTTAATGCTGAGAGGAAAAACATCGTCACCTAGACTGTATCCTATTATGATAGACACATAGGCATAGAAAGAAACACACCAAAATATTCATAGACACCATCTGGGCATGGCAAGTTTTCAAATAATTTTTATTTTTTTTAATGTTTTTCCTTTCTGCGTTTCTCAAAGGTACTACCATGCACATGTATTATAAGAAGAAAAAATAATGTAGCTCTAATTAACAAAAAAAATACATTTTCAAACAGGGTTATTCTCACGGTTGGCATGTTTCATGTAGACACTAAACAGTGCTGAATAATGGGTAACTTGACTCTATACACACTCTGCTCTATCATAATTCTACAGAAAATGTTACAAAATATCACTTGACTTAGAGTATGAGTGTCAAGTCATTTATAATTTGAAATTGGGTCAATTATATTTTATAATTAGGCATTTGACAAACGCTTTCCTGTAAGAGCTCCTCCCTTTATAAATATGGACACACTAACATTGATGAGAAAATAAATATCAAAGTTCACCTGCCATCCACAGGGGCAGGGTGTCGAGATAAGATTTTCATTTCGCCCTTACCCACTCCTGTGGTACGAGAGGGACCCCGGCCAAGCAGGAAATTCGGGCAACATTACTCAGCATTACTTAAAGTCTCTTCTGAGCTGCTGCTTTCTCACTTGCTATCTTATATTCTTCAGGTATTGTATTGCCTTTTATAAGATTTCAAACACTAATAAAATGATACACATTAGTAAAAGAGAAGGATCCATTGTATAGCCCTTCAGAACAGGCTAAAGGGAGCAGAGTCCATAAAAGCTGAATCACCCCAATGTGTAGGTCTCTACAGAAAAGAGTGACTTATCACCTGAACCGGGAAGCCTCATCTTCAGTACACATGAGATATCAGTAGCTGTTTCACAGATTGGTCATCAAATGAGGCATTCAGGTAAAGAATCGAATTATGACTTTATCACTCATTAATTGTAGAATTGCAGGCAAGTTACTCAAGCCCTTGATACCTCTGTTTTCTTAGTAATATGAATGCAGGGTAATGTCTGTTACATAGGGCCATTGCGAAATTTGGGCAGGAGAGTGAGTGTTAAATCCAGAGGCTGACACATGGTAAGTATTCCACTCAGTTAGTCAGCCAATGTGTAAGTGCCAAGTCAGCCACTGAAATCCAAAATCCAGGCACATCCCTGGTGCCACAGACACAGCTCTAAGAATGCAGCCAGACTTCTGTCCCCCCACCAGCTCACATTTCAGTGGTCCTTGTTGTAAGGGTCTTGCTTTTATACCAATAAGCAGACGTAGTGGTTTTTGTTATAATAAGTTCTGAATTAAACATATTTATTGGATAATTATTTTTTTTTTGAAATGGAGTCTCACTCTGTGGCTCAGGCTGGAGTGCAGTAGCACCATCTCAACTCAGTGCAACCTCTGCCTCCCGGTTAAAGTGAGTCTCCTGCCTCAGCCTCCCGAGTAGCTGGGATTACAGGTGCCTGTCAACACACCCACGGAATTTTTTTTTTTTTTAAGTAAAGACAGGGTTTCACTGTGTTAGCCAGATGTCTCTATCTCCTGACCTTGTGATCTGCCTGCCTCAGTCTCCCAAAGTGCTGGATTACAGGTGTGAGCTATCACACCCACCCTATTGGATAATTTTTAAATCTTCAGAAAAAGATTCACAATGTAACATTTTATACTACAATATATGTTTTTACTTGATTGATAAAACTAAGATCTTTAATCAACTTTTCAGAAAGACTTTTTTGATGGTTAATTTTATGTCAACTTGACTGGGCAAAGGGAAGCCCAGATAGGTAGTAACAGTGCGTATCTAAGTGTGTCTGTGAGGATGCTTTTGGAAGAGATTTGTGTTTTAATTGGATTGATGGGATTGATTTTTGAATTGGTGACTGGAGGTCAAGAAGATTCACCCTTGCCAATGTGGGTGGGCATGATCCAGTCCTTGGCAATTTCCCAGGGGTTCACCTTGCTCGCCACCTAGACAGAACCCATTTATCAAGACAGGGGAATTGCAGTGGGGAAAGAGTATTTCCGGCAGAGCCGGCTGTGCGGGAGACAGGAGTTTTATTATCACTCAAATCAGTCTCCCCGAACATTTGAGGATCAGAGTTTTTAAAGATAATTTGGTGGGTGGGAGGGACAGTGAGTCAGGGAGTGCTGATTGGTTGGGCTAGAGGTGAAATCATGGGGCGCCACTGTCTTCTTGGGCTGAGTTAGCTCCTGGGTAGGGGTCACAAGATCAGATGGGCCAGTTTATCCATCTGTGTGGTGCCAGCTGCTCTATTAAGTGCACGGTCTGCAAAACATTTCAAGCACTGATTTAGAAGCAGTTTAAGGAGGGTCAGATTCTGTAGCCTCCAGCTGCAATGATTCCTAAGCCATAATTTCTAATCTTGTGGCTAATGTTAGCAGTCTAGTCCTCAGGCAAGAAAGAGGTTTGTTTTGGGAAAAGACTGTTACTCTCGTATTTGTTTTAAACTATAAACTATGAAATAAGTTCCTCCCAAAGTTAGTTCAGCCTATGCCAGGAATGAACAAGGGCATCTTGGAGGTTAAAGGCAAGATGGAATTGGTTAAGTTGGGTCTTTTTCACTGTCTCAGTCATAATTTTGCAAAGGCGGTTTCACTTTCAGAACCCACACAGTACAAAAGAGTAGAGGAAGGGTAAATTTTCTCTCTGTGTTGTAGCCAGGACATCCATCTTCTCCTGCCCTCACATGCTGGGAGCTTCTGGTTCTTGGGTCTTCAAATCTGAACTTGGGCCTTGGGACTGAGCCACACCACCAGTGCTCCTGGCTCTGCAGCTTGCAGACAGCAGATTGTGAGTCTTCTGGGTCCTCATAATCTCATCAGCCAGTTCTGTCAATCTGTCTCTCTACATACATATGCATATATATATGTGTGTGTTCATGTATATGTGTGTTTGTATAGTCCTTGTATGTGTATGTCTATAGTAACACTTGTCACTTTCTTTAACCTTGATTATGTAACATTCACAAGCAAGTGTTTCAATGCAATTCTTTTAAAATTTGTATTGTTTGGTGTTTTGTGGGACTTTTGATTGAAAGGCTCGTATTCTTTAGCTTTAAGCAGTATTCTTGTCACATTTCTTTTATAATTTCTATTTTTCCAAGTTTCTTTTGCTATAGCTCCTGTTAGTTTTTATTTTTTCTTTTGCCTTCAAGATTCATATATACATTTCTTATCTATATGTATGCATGTGTGTCTGTGTGTATGTGTGTGTGTGTGTGCCCTTGAAGAAAGAAATATGTATATGAACCTTAAGGATTACACACACATACATGCACATTTTATGTATTTGCATCTATACATGCACATAGAGCATATATATTTATATGTGTATGTGTGTGTATGTGTATGTGTGTGTGTGCCTGTATGTGTGTGTGCGTGTGTGCGTGTGTGCGCGTATGTGTGTGTCTGTGTGTGTGCGTGTGCGTGTGTGTGTGTGTGTGTGCACGTATGTGTGTGGGCGTGTGTGGGCGTGCATGTATGTGTGTGCGTGCATGTATGTGTGTGCATGTGTGTGCATGTGTGTGCGCGCGTATGTGTGTGTGCGTGTGTGTATGTGTGTGTGCGTGTGTGTGCGTGTGTGTATGTGCGTGTATGTGTGTGTGCGTGTCTGTGTGTATGTGTGTGCATGTGTGTGTGCATGTGTGTGTATGTGTGCATGTGTGTGTATGTGCGCATATGTGTGTGAGCGTGTCTGTGTGTGTGTGCGTGTGCGTGTGTATGTGCACGTGTGTGTGCACGTGTGTATGTGTGCGTGTTTGTGCATGTGTGTGTATGTGCGCGTGTGTGTGTGCACGTGTGTATGTGTGTTTGCGTGTGTGTGTGTGTGCCCTTGAAGACAAGCAATGCAGTTGTTCTGTATGTCTCCTGTTGCCTATCACAACGCATGGGATATGACATGCTTTCAATAAAGCTCGCAAACAAATGCATGGATGAATGGGTTAGCAAAAATATTTTAACCTGCCTAAAAGAAACCATAAAATTGATAAGTTTCTAAAGCAAGACTGCCATATATATCAACAGATAAATGAAAATTTGGTAGAGAAAAAAGAAAATGCCTGGAATGAGAATGTTATGTTCTCTTTATCCAAACTAACTCCTGTGGATGTGAAACTTGGAGAGAAAATAGACAGGGCCATTCGCTTAGGATTTCTCTTCTAAGAACTCTAAATATCGGAAACAGATTGAGTAGCAATATTGCATCTAAATCTGTTGGTCAACAAATTAAAAGTGTATAAAATGACAAATAGCATCCTTAGTGTGGCCCATAAAAAATAGATTTACCAAATGAAAAGAAGTAATGTTTCCGAATAATTCTTGTCACTAATGTGAAGGTTTTGCCGTATTGCACTTTTTTGTTCAATACTGCTAAAGCAATTTTTAAAATCTTTTTTATTTTGGCGATTCTTTCCCAATTTGGAACATTTTTGTTACTCTGTTTTAAAGTTGATTATATAAAATTCACAAGCAAGTGTTTAAATACAATTCTTTTTAAATTTGAATTGTTTGGTATTTCATGAGCTTTTTGGTTTAAAGGCTCATATTCTTTAGCTTTAAATAATATTCTTATTTCATTTATTTTATAATTTCTATTTTCCCAAGTTTCTTTTGCTATAACTCCTGTTTTATTTTTATTTTTTGTTGTTGTTGTTTTTAACTTCTCTGGAATCTATATATTTTACGTTTCCCTATTATTTTCTGTATCTTTGTATTTTTCTCAATTAACTACTAATGTAAGTGTTTGACATTTTGAATCTTACCATCAATATCAGAGTCACATTTATGAGGGAAGAAAGAAGGTTAAAACAAAGACAGTGCCTATCATAATCTCTTTATCAATAGTGCTGATTGGATTAACTATGCAGTACGTAGAGCAATGGAGTGGCTGCAATGCATAGCAAGGAAGGACAATCATCCCACTCAAGGAGCATCAGGAAACCTTTATCTGGCCCTCGCCAGCTCTGTGCCCTTGCTGCCTGCTGGTAGATCAGCATGACATTTTCCTTGACCCTGAGGACTGAAGGCTTAATCTTTACTTCATCTTGCCACCCTTTGCCATATTAAAACAATTCCAGACTGGTTGCTCTAGTGAATACTCGTAATCCCAACTACTCAGAAGGCTGAAGTGGGAGGATCCCTTGAGCACAGGAGTCCAGGCTGCAATGAGCTCCAGTGGTACTTACCACCCTCAGGCCTGGGCAACAGAGCAAAACCCAACTTCTAAAGTGAACAAGGTCACAGGTGGTGGCTCATGTCTGTAATCCCAGCACTTTAGGAGGCTGAGTCGAGCAGATTATCTGAGATCAGGAGTTCTAGAGCAGCCTGGCCAACATGGTGAAACCCCATCTCTACTAAAAATACAAAAAATTGCCAGGAGTGGTGGCACACAGCTGTGGTCCCAGCTACTCAGAAAGCTGAGGCAGGATAATTGGTTGAACCTGGGAGGCGGAGGTTGCAATGAGCCGAGATGGCACCACAGCACTCCAGCCTGGACCACAGAGCAAGACTCCATCTCAAAAGGTAAAAAGTAAACAAACACATAAATGAAAATTAAAAATAAAACAATCTCAGGCTTTGAGTAAAGCTTCTCATTATATTATGATATAAAAATATTAAATTTTACTTCTAAAAATCTCCCAGTCACTGTCCCTCTTTATCTTCCATGGGACCATACCAGCCAGTCAGAACATTCACACACTCTAATCCACACTCATCAACAAAAACACATGTGCATTCAATATTCACATGCCCCAAAGCTATCTGCCTCCATCGTTCACTTTATATAGAGTCGTATTCTACTTCCAGGAGTCACTCATCCACTCATTCAAACTAAGGCTCTCAGTTCACTGTAATTCCGTGAGCTGCAGAGTTCTTAACTTTTGAAGACGTTACATTGTTTTCTAGAATTCCTCCTTCCTTCTAATAGTCCGGTCACCATATGCATCTTGCTCCAGCTGCCTTCTGGAGCTGGTGATGGGAAAGAGAGGAAAAAGAAGCCCTCCTCCCACCTCTCCGAAGTGCGGCTTCTGCCAGTCATCACAAAACAGCAGGAAAACTGGGCTGAAAACAGGCACCGAAGGAACCACAGAGCAAACAAACATCAGCATAGAGGCAGACCTCGATACCCAACTCGTCAAAGGGTGCTGGGCCCGCTTAAAAAACAGTCCCTTGCTTGAAAGAGCATTGGAATCAGAGAGGAGCCTGTGATGTGACAGGCAGCTGCCCTCAGCAGGGTGCCACAACACAAAAGGTCTCAGGAAATTGTCACCAGTGAAGGAAACACAAATGCAAAGCCAATAAGGAAAGTAACCTGCCTTAAAGACAGAAGGGCCCCTGGGAGAACTGTAGATGGCGTCCACGTGGAAACCAGCCAGTAAATGAGATTACAGGCGTGTCGCGTCATGCCAGGTCACTTCTAAAAGGGGTTGTGCACAGCCATGTTTATTACTTTGAAAAGATGTTCATGTGTTTTATAAGACTCAAACAATATGTAAAACAGGATTCTGATGTCAAGACGTAAGGGTGTGCAACTGTGCGTAATGCTGGATGGTGAATCGTTTTCTGTCTTCCTCTTTGTTCTTCGTTCCTACAGTCTAATATTTACAGTAAATACATATTTGACAATTAGCCAAAAACTTTTTTTCTGTTTTTGAAACTCTGTTACCCAGGCCGGCATGCAGTCGGCACACTCTCAGCTCACTGTAACCTCCGCCTCCCAGGTTCAAGAGATTCTCCTGCCTCGGCCTCCTGAGTTGCTGGGATTACAGGTGCGTGCCACCACACCCGGCTGAGTTTTGTAGACACTAAAACGTTTTGAAATGTATAAATTTCACACTGTAACGCAATGCAATGCAGAGGCACTGCAGCGTGACGGCGGGAACTCCACATGGGGGCCACGTGCCCAGGTTTCACCTCCAGTTCTGCTGCCAAGATGGTTAAGAGTCATTTAACCACGAGAGCTCATTTCTCCACCTTGAACATGAAGGAGCTAAGTCCACTTACGGCCATAAAATCTGGATTCATCTATTTTTTAAACCTAAACATCTACCCCCCCAAACACACTGTTCTTACACACACTGCCAGACTCTCCAACTCATCATCACACAGCAAAGCCAAAGACGTCAAACCTTTCTGCCAGGTGACAGCCCTGCTGGGGGCTCCCGGTCACCCCTCACATGCCCGTGTGCCCTCTGTGGACAGAACACTGCACAAGCCTACACATCCCACAGTCCAGGGGAGGCTGAATTATCAGCTGGGCAACGCTACTAATCTGAAGCATTTTCAGACTTCATCGAGCTTGACGTAGAATAAGTGGAGATTTGTGGCAGTGGGGAACGGTGGGGGTGGGGGACATATCCCCATTTTGTTCAATTTGGTGAGGGACTTTTGATGGCTCTGTCAACCCATGACAATGTTTGCAGTAAAAATTCATAGCTGATTCTCTCCTCACTGGCCTATGAAATCTCCTTGGGAACCACTGATATGAATGCAGCCCCATCTACAGAGGTGGAGGATCAGGGAGCATCTGCAGGAGCACGTGGCCAGGCGTGGCTGCACCTAGAGGCGGCGAGCAGGGGTCCTGGAGAACAGGGTCCCTGACACAGGGACGCAGGTGGTGGAGGACATCGGCCAGGACCGGAGGAGCACTGTGAAGCTGCTGCGGCTGAGGCATGATGAAGCTGGCACGGGGAAGGTTCTGTTTCCCAAACTGGGGACAACAGGGTGAACGTGGCACCCACAATCAGGCACTGGCGGGAGCGTGCGAGCTGAACGGAATGTGGGCAGTGCTGGCCCAGGACGCAGCCCAGAGGCCGCTGCAGTAATCCGGGCATGAATGAGGCTGTAATCCCCACAGGGTGATGTGCTGGGCGATGTGGAGTCTGACTTCATTTCCAGCTCTATTTATGGCTCTGAATTACAGGAAAAGTGGGGGAGGGCACTGCTCCTGAAGTTCCCTTTCCTGCTCCCTGTGGTCGTAGGTATCTGACCACCTGCAGCCACAGTCCCTGGGCACAATGCTCATGAGCAAAGCCCAATTACACAGATTCTGGAACTCCCTGAGGACACAGAGGATGGCTCCTTCCTTCCCCCGAAGGCACCTCATCCACGCTGCACGTGTCTTTATTGCTGCCAGGAAGCTCCGATGCTTCCCAACAGCTCAGGTTTGACGGACACCTCTGCTATCTCACTCTGACCACCACAAAAGAAGGTAGCCGTGCCAGGCTGGAGGGAAATGGGAATGTTTGCCCAATAGGAGTACACTTTCCATCAAGTTTGGTTCTCAGGAGTCACACTCACTTTATGACATAAACTCAAATTTCGTTTACACTGAAATCAGGGGTAGTAACAGAAGGGTATTCTGTGTGACCCGGAAGCACAGTCAGCCATAAAAACAGAACTTCAAAACAGGAGGCAGAGTCAGTCAGGGACGCATCCATGCAAACAGCACGCACAGCAAACGCTGATAAACAGAAGGCCTTTTCCTGGGTATTGTTTTGTGGGACTGGATCACAGTTTCAAAATTCATGTGCCTTGTTAGAAGCACAATGTTCTGCACTTACACCCGAGTAAATATTTTTACAAGATAATATTTAATGATAAAGGTGTTTTGCTCACAAAACCTCTCCCTGTCAACAACTGGAAGTTGACCTCTCACTTGCCCAAAGCTGTACAAACAGTGGTGGGGGATAGCTGCCTCTGGCACTTCTAAAACACCTTCTTTTTTAAATCTAGCATGAAAGACAGTTTCCGCTACAGAAAAAAAAAAAAAAAAAAAAAAGAAGTATACCAAACTGAAAGCTGTTTCTTTTTTCTTTTCTTTCTTTTTTTTTTTTTTTTTTTTTTTTGTTGTTGTTGTTGTTGTTTGTCTTTTATTTTTTGAAATGTTCCCAAGAGCAGAAGAAATCTGAGCCTTTTCCTGAAGGCAGGAGTGACTGGCTGGCATGAGGTAATAGAATGCCAGTGGTGCTGACCCCCCCACCTGCCCATCCCTGCCCGCAGTGGCGAATCTTGAAGAGGACATCCATGAGCACAAATAATCATGCCAGGCAACCCTAGAGAACAGGAGTGTTTAACGTTGTCCTTGCCATCTTCTGTACTTTTATCTCTGCAAAGCCCTCTATGGAAGCATCGGGCTCGCACACCAGCATTTCTGGGTGACGCTGAGCCATGGTTACAACTCCCTGTGGCTGTCAGGCAGAAAGTTCTCCAAACAGCATGAATTTGGGAGTCCGGACACCTCAGACATTGTCAGAATTATGGTTTTGTCATGACCCTGCTGAAAGTCCTTTACCCTCTCCAGGCCTCCATTTATTTTCTCTAAAATAAGGAGTTGGGAATGACTCTATGTTGATACTCTCCAGTCTTGTGAAACATCCTACTCAGCAATCGCCAGCAGGTATTTTACAGAAGACCTTGCTTTCCTAGACCCAGCTTTAGAACATTCAGGGTAGCACTACGATTTAATATGCTGCCACCATCTGAGCTCCACATTATGAAAAAATATATATAAAGGAAAGAGCAAAAGGTAGAGCAAGCAGATTTCTGGCTTGGTGGAGTAGCTCCAAGTGCTGCCCTGTCCTTGGCTGTGTGTAACAACAAAGCGTCTGTGAAGGCCCTGGTGGGGACATGCAGAGCACGGGGGCTGTCCTGAACACAACACGTGTGACCCGCTGACACTGTGCGTCACCAGTGTGACCCCACGAGCAGTTTCAGAGCTTTGATAAGACCCAGGCCGGGCGTGGTGGCTCATGCTTGTAATCCCAGCACTTTTGGAGGCCAAGGTGGGTGGATCACCAGAGGTGAGGAGTTTGAGACCAGCCTGACCAATATGGTGAAACCCCATCTGTACTAAAAGTACAAAAATAAGCCAGGCGTGGTGGTGAGCACCTGTAGTCCCAGCTACTCGGTTGGCTGAGGGAAGAGAGTCGTTTGAATCCAGGAGGTGGAGGTTACAGTGAGCCGGGATCACAGCACTGCACTCCAGCCTGGCAGACAGAGCGAGACTCTGTCTCACACACACAAAAAGGACGACCAGAAACATCAGATGTGGGCTGCACTGGCAGACTGTTTCACGCTACCCCACAGGAATGCAGGCTGTAAAGGCGGGATGTAAATTCAAGTCCTCATGCTATGGAGAAATAAGAGGTTTCGAAAGTGTCTCCATGACTATTTTTAAAGTCACAGCTAATAATTCACTGTCTGACGCTCTGGGGCTTGCCTGGATCTAAAAATAGCTGTTCCTGAGCTGGTCGGGGAACTGGCTGAGAACAGGCGTGCTGCGTGGAATACATTCCGAACCATCAGGAAACCCAAGTTCTGGCCACCTAAGATTTGATTGTTAAAAGATGAATGTGACAGCTGATTCCCCATTAATTACATTTGTAAAGATATTTTAAAGAGAGGAACGAAATGACGGTAGGCCCGACACAGTCTCGGAGTTTAAGTCGGAATCTGACATCGTATCCATCTGGGGTCCTGCAGCAGCTTAGCAACATCAGAGACAGTTGAAGCCAAGGGCCCACTTAGGGCTGACAGCTGACCCTGCAGCCCGGCCGGGGGGCCCCTGAGAGGGCCAGGGTCCAGCCACCAGGGAAGGGAACCAGCGTGGCCCCAGGCAGGGCTGCCGAGGATTAGGCTGAGGATTCTCCCAGGACGTGGAGGCTCAGCGCTTTGCACAAGTCGAATTCACGCCAAAGGAAACAGAAAGCCTGCCTTTCCTTCTCCCCAGCACACATCTCAGAGTATCTGGCCTTTGTCCAAGGACGAGAAACAGTTCTGTGTCCAAGTATGTTTTTAATAGCTGCTATTATTTCACAAAGGAGCTGAAATCACTTTCTGTGTCCAGGCTTGAATGTTTAAGGCATACGTGATTAATACATGTGTGCTGCGTGCTTCCTAGGGCTCCTAGACACTGCAAAAGGCAGCTCAATGGGGGAATTCAAGGCAATTTTCCCCTTAACTTTTGCTACTTCTGACCATTTTCCACTTAAGTTATTATGCTGTCTATCCATTTGTCTGCCTGTCTCTAGCTATCCATCATCTATCAATCAATCTCTCTCTCTATCTGGCAATGGAGGAAATGAGAGTGGTGCTTTCAAATGTATTCCTCCTCTCATATTCCTATTAACACACTGGAAACGCGCAGCTAAATAGAATAAAGTATTTAGTCTAAACATACAGTTAACGTCTAACGTTTTGGGCACGATATCGAAGGGGTGGGGGGAAAAGAATACGAATGCTTTCATAGACACAGCTGGACTTCTCTGAAACATGAGTGAGAATGCTTTTTACACTTCTAGTTGAGATTGTAGTTAGAGCGACCACATTTGAACATAGAAAATGCCTTCTGATAAGGAAGACACATTCTTCTCTCTCTCACACACAGATGCATGCACACACACATGTGCACACACGTGCACACAGACACACATACATGCACATGCACGCACACATGTGCACACACAGACCACCCACCCACCCATCAGAAGTGCCTCAGCGGCCCCTGCCTCTCCCACCAGGCTTCCTGGCTGCAGGACACAGCCCAGCAGGACAGGCTTTTCCCTCCATCGTTTCAAGGGTGAGTGGAGACATGGGTTGGTGGTGTGTGTTTTGCGCAGTGAAATCCAGTTCCTGGAGCTGAGAGCTGAGTTTCCTTCAGCATCTGAGGTGAGTCACATTGCCCATACTGTGGAGCCTTCAGAGGGGAAACGCACTGTTCCAAGCATTTCAGTTTAGTTTCACTCAAATGCAGAAACATGAAAACAGAGATTAGACTTGTATGATCAAGTTGTGCTGGAGCAAAAAACACAATACCAGAATATCTGATTTTTTAAGAGTGTCCTGAAGGCGTCTAACATACACTTTAAGTAAGTTACCGAGTTTTTTGTGAGATCTTTTCTAAAATTAGGAGTACCGTATTTGACTTGTGTAAAGCATCCTGTAATTGACTAAAGAAAATATGCATGTATATATATATTTACAAAGTTGTGTAATATTTAAAACTTTTCTTTCCTTTTTTTTTTTTTTTTTTTTTTTTTTTGAGATGGAGTTTTACTCTTGTCACTCAGGCTGGAGTGCAGTGACACAATCTCGGCTCACCATAACCTCCGCCTCCCGGGTTCAAGCAATTCTCCTGACTCAGCCTCCTGAGTAGTTGGGATTATAGGCATGCGCCACCAAGCCCAGCCAATTCTTGTATTTTTAATAGAGACAAGGTTTCTCCACGTTGGTCAAGTTGGTCTCAAACTCTTGACCTCAGGTCACCCCCCTGCCTCAGCCTCCCAAAGTGCTGGGATTACAGGCATGAGTCACCGCACCCAGCCTATTTAAAATATTTCTGATTGGTGTGGCTTAAAAAGATGTTATAGTAACCGATTATCATTGTATGGGAAGATGCTTTATAAAACGAGATTCTTCATTACAGGATATTCTCAATGGCATTATTTCTTGGCTTTTATTCATCAATAATAAATTTGCTGGAAAATGTTAAAATAATGTTAGAGGTTATTTAATGGGAAATAAATATGTATGTTTCTTTCCATTGTAAGAAACTATGTGTCTTATAATAGGACATTCTCCTCACCTCACCTAAAAACAACACAGAATGCCTTATTTCAGATAAGCATTAGTTTTTAAAAGGGTTTAGTCCTATGTCTTGTATCCTGTTTAATTTGAGTTGCTTTTATGCTTAGTGTGAACACAGCCCAATTCTACAAAACACGATAAGAGGCTACCTGTGGGCTGGATTCAGGTAGGAGACATTTGTACCTCCTTCCAAGGTGTTCTCAGGAACGTGTCATTGTGGCGGAAGACGTGGTTTTAATGTGAAAGAGGTAGAAATTTGCCCAGAAGATTGCATGTCATAAGGCATCACCCTGGAGACAAGCCCTTGATCTAGGGCTCTACATTATATACAGTCAATCACTGATGGTGAAGGAGGAATTGCAGGAGAAGGCAGACAGTTGCTTGGAGAAATTCCCGTTCTGCCCCAAGGGCGTCGTGGGGGGGCCAGGAGGAGCTCTGCTTCCTGCAGGGACCCGTGCTGTGCTGTCGGGATAGCCCCTGGTGGCCTCAGAGTGACCCCCAACAGACTGGAAATCGGCATTTACATTTGAGCTTCATGTCGAAATTCTGACCTCTTAGGTGAGGTGTTAGGGGATGTCGCCTTTGGGAGGTGATGAGGTCATGAGGATGGAGTCCTTAAGAATGGGATTGGAGCCCTTAGAAAAAATGATCAACTCCCTCATCCCTTTCACTGGATGAGGACCCAAAAAGGAAGCAGCCTCAGAGAGCCAGGAAACAGCCTCTCGACACCAACACTGCCAGCAGGTGATCCTGGACTTTCAGCCTCCACAACTGTGAGAAATGGATGCTCGCGGTTTAAGCCATGTGTATTGTTACAGCAGCTCCAATGGGAAAGACACAAAGGAAGGAAATGACTCTGATGTATTAAACTAATACACAAACTATATAACAATATTTTACATAGGTAGAAAATGTTCACCAGGGCAGGCAGATCACCCGAGGTCAGGAGTTTGAGACATGGCAAAACCCTGTCTCTGCTAAAAATATGAAAATTAACTGGGCGTGGTGGTGGGTGCCTGTAATCCCAGCTACTTGGGAGGTTGAGGCAGGAGAATCGCTTGAACGAGGAGGTGGAGGTTTCAATGAGCTGAGATGGCACCACTACACTTGAACCTGGGTGACAGAGTGAAACTCCATCTCGAAAATAAATAAAAAATAAAAAAGTTCGGATAAATATATAATAAAACGATATAAATGTATAGATCTATAATTTTAGGCCTTTAAATATGTCCTCTCCATAATGGGAGCCCACGGATGTATCAATCAGGTCTTGTAAGCGACGTTTTCCTGGATGTGTTAGAGCTGTTTGTCTCTAGGTGAGTGAAGAGGAAGGCAGTCCTGACTTATAAAGCTAAGCTTTGCGAGTCAGCCGTGTGTCAGTGGGCCCAGTTGTGTGTAACCTCAGACGCCTCTCTCAGCCTCAGTTTCCTCATCTGTGATAGTGGGATAACAACATCTGCTCAGTTTCCAAGAGGATTCAATAATGTAAAACATCATAAACCCTCAACACGTATTTGCTATCATATTTGCAACTTTTAGCTTTGTATCTGAATTATTAAATGGAAACGCATCTAAATTCAGAACAACTCACACAAATAATAAATCAACGCAAGATCCTTTGAGTTAATTTAAAATATTAAATAATATTTCCAATGAGAGTTATTTTTTCTTGCCCTTCTCCTCACCCCCAAAACTGTAAAGTGAACAAAGATGGTATCTGTTGATAGAATCCTGCCTCAAAGAGGTTTGGGAGATGACAGAGTGTGACCTGTCACCTCGTGGAAAAGCCCACTTCACATGCTAACGGCGTTTGAGTTCTTCAGGAAACAACAGCCTGTGGCCAGCCGAATCAGCATTGAACTCCTATTCACTACCAAGTACAGTACAATGTATTTACCACGGAGTAACCCTTCACACTCTATTGCCTCTTGAAAGCTTCCAAGGAAAGGAAACGTATTTAGACGTGAAGTCTTATTTTCTCAACAGTTTTCTGGGTGGAGTTTAAAATTTAAAAATTATCTTGCCATGCTTTCTGCCTTGTGATTTATGCGAGAATGATGCAATAATGAACGATTGTCCGTTCTACTATAAGGACACATGCACACGAATGTTCACTGCAGCACTGTTTACAATAGCAAAGACCTGGAACCAACCCAAATGCCCATCGATGGACAGGGAAAATGTGGCACATATACACCATGGAATACTATGCAGCCATCAAAAACAATGAGTTCGTGTCCTTTGTAAGGACATGGATGAACCTGGAAACCATCATTCTCAGCAAACTGACACAAGAGCAGAAAATCAAACACCGCATGTTCTCACTCATAGACCGGTGTTGAACAATCAGAACACATGGACACAGGGAGGGGAGCACTACACAGTGGGGTCTGTTGGGGGAAAACGGGGGAGGGACGGGGCGGTGGGGAGGTGGGGGGGGATGGTGTGGGGAGAAATGCCAGATACAGGTGATGGGGAGGAAGGCAGCAAATCACACTGCCATGTGTGTACCTATGCAACAATCTTACATGTTCTTCACATGTACCCCGAAACCTAAAATGCAATTTAAAAAAATGCAACAGAAAAAAAAAAAGAATGAATGATTGTCTTGGCAGGCTGAGTCACCAGCTCCCATACCAGGGAGTTTCTTCCTGCTGAGAGGGAAGAGGACTCATCATGCTCCTTGAGTCACAAACCTAATCACCGCCTGTCTGAAAGGCGACCTGTGGTGACCGCCTCAGCTGAGATTTGCCAGGCAAGCATGCTGAGTGAGTACAGATACCTGGTCAGCAGGTGTGCATGCTGGGGTGAGATTGGCAGCTGTCACTGTCTGAATTTCCATAAGGAAGAAGGTCGACATCTGATGCAAGAAAAGTGGGCGCTCACGCATACCGACATGGTGGGCTCACTTACAGGATCACACACATTCATCATTGATCATCTACGCCTTTAAATTAATGAATTGATCCTCCCTGTGATGGGAGCACGCTGTTCTGGGGAAAGTCAGCTCTCAGAAAGCAACATCTCGGCTGTGTTGGAGCTGTTTCCACTTACTCCTTCACTGTTATCACATTCATTGTGCTGGAAACATTCAGGTCCATGTTTTCACTTTTCCTGGGATCCCCACCGTAGCTGCTTGGGAACCAGCAGCTGAAGGGTGGTGGTAACTCATTCCACGGAAGTGGCCTGTCTCTGGTGAAGTCTCCTCTCTGTCTTCTGCCTGAGCTGAAAGTCACAAATCAAATGATAAACCTGGAGTCTCAGCCAGTATCCTTCCCAATCTTCAAAGTTGCTCTGAAGAGCCTCCGATGCCCGACTATTGAGAAGTCCTTCAAGTCTTGTTTACCTTGCTAATCAGTCCTGCCTGTCCTGCTCTTTAGCTAGGCAAAGCGGAATTGCTCTAGGCTACAGCTCAGGGTCTTCATCTAAGGCTCTTGTCCACAGCTCTTCGGAGGGTCCAGAGGGCCTGGTAGAAGGAGTCTCAGGTTCCTAAAGGACCACATTTCTTCCCACAGTCACAGTCCCCTGGACTCCGGAATTTTGTTTCCAGCATGGCTGTGCTGTCTTTGGAAAGGGGGATGTGGGTGAGAAGAGTCTCTAGTCATTCCAAAGTAAATATCAAAGAAAAACTGTAACCTGGAGTTGTGATGAAGGGACAAGTTGTAGGTGTTCCACTGATCAGCTGAACCGAGGGCCCGTGGGGGCATCGGGCAGAAATTCCTACCGAAGAGTGAGAAGCCAACCAAATGAGAACGACGCACAAACAGAAAAAGGGGCAGCCCGTGCTGCAATCGCCACCCGCAGCCAGGCCGTCCCCTGTGGGAGTGGGACCTGAGACGCACGGCTGTCCTCGGTCGGGCTGCAGCTGTGTGTCTTAGCTTTGTCCCGAGAAAGTTCTTTTCCATGTAGAAGACGAATGCATTCTTCTGCTTTCCCTCCTCCTCCTCCATCTTCTTCCCTTCTCCTTCTCCTTCTCCTTCTTCCTCTTCATCTTGTTTTTTCTTCTTCTTCCTTTCACCCTCCTCTTCCTCCCCCTCCTCCTCCTCCTCCTCCTCCTCCTCCTCCTCCTCGTCCTTCTTCTATCCCCACTTCTTCTTCTTTTATAAAGTTGAAGTCCCAGGTTGGGTGAATAAGGGCTTTGTGTTCCTTTAAGAGGTTTCCCCTGAACACGAAACAGAAACCTCTAACGTCTTGCATGAATAAAAGAACACCTATTTACTACGAAGCCAACACCACACCCAGCCTGTTTCGATGCAACTCACTTCTAGGATACAAACTCTCAGAACAGCCCCAGGAGAAGCTGGGTCCCCTCACCCGTGAGGGCCAGTGAGGTGCTTTTCTCAGGTCTCTGGGTCTGAGGGGAACAAGGCTGGTCTTGACTCCCTTAAGCCATAGTCATTTTCAACAGCGAAGCATATTCAAAAACTTTGGAGGTGAGTGGCTTTTCAAAACCCACACCCCAGGAGGATGTTAGAAGAGACATCGGCTGCACCATCGCTGCTCAGTTTTGCTGTTATTGAAGCTATCTGTTTTATTTCAGTCAATGGTGTTATTACGGGTACTCTCCGGAACTTTAAGCAAATGGAATAATGTAGAAAATCCAATAAATAAGTGAAGGGAGATGAAGAACAGAGAACACCGTGTTGTTCAGTCTAAAACTGCACTTCTCTGTGGCCTTCCTGGCTCGTGCTGTGGAGATACTGACTCGGTCTGCTCGACCTTGTCACCTAAAGTCAACACCAGCCTCTCTTTTGTTACTTCGACTTCTTTAAGTAGCTCAAGGTCTTCCTGTGGCTGCTTAATTTCAGCCATCCTCACAGTGCTTCTGAGCACCAGCACGGTCCTACAGATGTCACCTATGTGTGTGAACCACAGCTCTGCACCTGCGCAGAATGGTCCATTTGGAACCACGTCTTGCCGGGACGACCCGACGAAGAGGGAATTCACCCGTGTCTATAAACGTGGTCTTACTTAGCGGTGGCTCAGGATTCTCGGATAGTCCCAAGAGCAAAGTCCTGGTGATTCCTGCATCGTCCAATGTTATTGGCCTTGGAAACAACAAATTAGGTTATTAAGTGAAGGGAACGTACCAAGATTGTCTCTAAAAGTTGTTTGTCATCGTTCACAGATGAAGGTGATTCAAAGAAACAATGTAAAAATCACCCTCAGGCTGTCTTCTCGGAATCTCAGAGAACGAGATGACTCACCTTTCCTGCCTTAGCGGGCGACCTGTCTGGGCCTTACTCAGAGCTCCTCTCGCACCTGGACGGCCTCCTCACTGACTCCCTCTTCCTGAAGGCCAGGCCTGTGTGTTAAATTGCAGCTGATGCCTATGGGGGCCTACCGTGTCCAGAAATTCTACTTAGAGCATCTCATCTGATTTTTATTTATTAGATACGTGCAGTGATGACCAGATGAAAAGAGGAACAAATGGTCCTGTTTGGGATGGAAGTGGTGGAAGGGCTGGACCCATGCCAGGTCCCAGCCAGCAGGCTCCTCCCTGTACTGCCCAGCAGCTAGGCTCTGGAAGCTGTAGACAGGCTCCCTTGCAAGCTGGTGGCCTCAGCCCCATCTCTTTGCTTCTCTGCAACTCATTTTCTCTACGTGTGAGCTGTGACTAACAACACCCACCTCTGGGAGATTTTCACACGTTTCACAAGTGAAATAAGTGCCTATTTTCTTTCTTTCCTGTGGGTACCTTGTATACCACAGAGGTACATGTACGTCTAAAATATCTATTTTATCAGTGTTTTCCTCCATCTCAGAAACACTGAGAGCCCTCACCAACCCCACCGTTTCTATCAGGACAAAGCTAATATGCACTGGCTGCAAAGAGCCCAGTGCCACCACCAGACTTCATTTTGCAGGTAAAGAAAGGAACCCCCTGCGTGCCACAGAGTCTCCAGGTACGAGCCCAGGACCCCTGAGGGGTCACATCTCACTGCACCCTGGCTCACTCTGTCCCAGCAAACTTTCTTCTCCAGTCAAAACTGGTCTCACTGTCTGAGGAACACCTGGACCACCCCTCAGGTGTGGCCTTTCGGGAACACAGCCCTCTGCCCTCTACCACCCAAATCTACACACCCTCAGAGGAACAGACACTCCTGCAGACTGGTAAGTTTCCCTTTCCTCTGGCTCCTCCTCCACAGGGACGTTGGGACTGTCCTCTGATGTCTCCTGATAGAGTGATGCTGGGTGGGGGGTGGGGGTGGGGTGCCTGCTCACACCTCCCAGATTATTCACCAGGGACAAGGCCAGGCCATCATCCCACCGTATTCATCTTGGCTGGGTGCGGTGGCTCACGCCTGTAATCCCAGCAATTTGGGAGGCCCATACGGGCAGATTGTTTGAGGTCAGGAGTTTGAGACCACTCTGGCCAAAATGGTGAAACCCCCTCTGTACTAAAAATACAAAAATTACCCCAGCGTGGTGTCCTGTGCCTGTAACCCCAGCTACTCAGGAGGCCGAGGCAGGTGAATCGCTTGAACCTGGGAGGTGGAGACTTCAGTGAGCCAAGATTGTGCCATCACACTCCAGCCTGGGTGACAACGTGAGACTCTGCGTCGAAAACAAATAAACAAAAGTTTGAAACCGCTGGGTTCATCTCACACCTTTCAGAGAGCTACACCCCGGATGGGGCTGAGTAAAAAGCTAATAGTCACAGCTACCACCTCTGGAGAACTTCTCATGGACCGGGGGTTCTACTAAGTCCTTCTCTTGCGTTAGGTGAGTAAAAGTATTAACCCATTTTACAGATGAAGAAAGAGATGTCTGTTCTTCAGCAAACTGCCCAAGCTCGTGCACATAAGTGACGGTGCTGAGATTGAAGTCCGGGCCACCTGTCAGCCCTGCACACGCTCCTGGGGGGAGAGAGGGGAGGGGAGGGAGGACGAAGGAGCAGGAGGAAGGAAAACAGCAAAGGAGGGAAGAGGGAGGGATGGAAAGGAAGCGAAAGGAAGGAAGGCAAAATGTGAAGAAAGGAAGGAGAGAGGGGAAGGAAGGGAGGAAAGAAAGGAAAAGGAAGAGCAGGAAAGAGGAAAGACAGGGAGGGCGGGGAGAGAGAAATGGAGTAAAAGACGAGGCAAAGCATGGAGAGGAGGGCGGGAGAGAAGAGGGGGAAGAGTGCTGAGAAAGTTGATTTAGCAAGACAGATTCTTGGTCTCCACCTAGAAGGACCAGTTGTGCCCAGAGAGCCTTCTCCAACCCGCATAACGACGGGATGGAAGGAGATTTCCGCAAGAGTGGCTCAGGAATCTCTTGAGAAGGAGGCGCTGAGAGGGGAGTCCAAGGGCTGTTTGTCCTGTGCGATTTTCAGGCTCGATTTTCAGGAAAAAATTCTTGGCAGAATCCGAAGGAAAGGAGGCAGGACCGAGAGACTTTGAGGGTCAAAAGGGAAAGGGAGAGGTCCGTGGTTCAAGGACAGCAGCGCCGAGAAGGGAAAGATGCCTCGTTGCAATAATCCCCAGGCTGGTTCCTTTTGACAAGAGTTTTCGGCCGCGGTTGTGGCAGAGAAGCAAGGGGAGAATCTGGGCAAACATCGCCATCGGCCCTGCCAGCTGCCAGTGCCCCAGCTCTTCCGGCACAGTGCGGCGTCCGCAGGTCAGGGTCCCACCGTCTGGACAAGAGGACGTCGCGGGGCCGAGCCGCTCCGCAGGCCTGTGGGTGCTGGGGCCAGCGTCGTCGGCGGGCACTGCCACCTGTTCCCACATCCCTTTGGGTTTCTTTCCCCAGGACAGGTCCCTAGATGCAGCCAGTAGCCGCGAAGGAGTGTCCAGATGCCCGTGTCAAACAGAGGATGGCTCAGTGGCCTCTGACCCCGCGAATGTTTCGTGAACTTTACTCCTGGTCTTGCTCCTGAGTTAACACTGGAGGTGATGGATTGCTGTAAGCATAAAAGGGGCTTTTTGTTTTCTTTTACAAATATGCCTAGCTAATTCTCAGATGCACCTGAGTAAGAGCACGCGTTCTCTCACCTTGCAGATGCATGGACGGTGAGAGGGAGATGGGTAATGGGAGGCTGTGAGAACACGGTGCGGGGTCCAGGGAGCTTCTGGGATCATCAACCCCCTCCTGAGCTCCCAGCACTTTATTTTCCAAACACTTTTTTATGGTTAACTAAGGAATCTGTGCTTAATTATTAGCATGAAGAATAGTGAAGCCTAATAGTGACTAGCGTTTTATTTTCCAAGTTGCAGAAAAACATGCAGTCCTTCCCGTCCTCCCTCCCTCCCTCCCTTCCTTCCTCTTTCTCCCTTTCTTTCTTTTTTCTTTCATTCTTGCTCTCTCTCTCTCTCAGTTTTTCTTTCTTTCTTCTTTCTTTCTCTCTCTCTCTTTCTGTTTCTTTCTTTCTTTATTCTTTCTTTGTCTCTTTCTTTCTTTCACCTATACCGGAGTCAGACTCTGTATTGCATTCAGAATAAAGAGAAGTTGAATTTTTAATCCCTGAGCCAAACGCATCGGGTAACTTTCAAGTTCCCCAGAATCTTCTGATTTTCTCTTGGGTTCAAAACCACAGCTCCACGTGCAGTTGAAGTGGCATTTGCTTCCATTGGCAACTTCTGCATTTGGAATCAAAACTTTGGTTATGCACAGAGCTGAGGGAGAGCAACCTGCTTCTTCACGTGTGTCCCACCCTTGGAGCACTCAGCCCTGCTGCTAAGAGAGCCCCCCAAAATGAGCTAGAGTCCTCCATCCAGAAACTAACTGATGCTGCCCGCACGGGCAATGGCAGGACCTCGTGCCTCAGCACCCCAGCCAACCAGGACTACAAATATCGCCCAGAAGCTGGTCTCAGAGATGCAGTTAGTGTAGGAAATGAAAGACGGAACCAATGGTTTCAACTAACTTAGAGCAGAACTGAAAGTCTGCAAATAAAGATTACAGGTCCTTCATCACAGCTTTCCCTCCGCACAAGCTGGAGGAAAAACACACAATTCTCTAAGAGACTGCTTTTTTTTTTTTTGTCAAGAGCTCTTGAGTCATCTTGCTTTCTATTTCTTGATTTAGAATGGGCTCTAAAAGCAATAAAGTAGTAAAAACACCTAATTCCCTGGCTTTGCATGTAATGGACTAGCCAGGAAGATATTCCTCTACAAAATACCCCACTTCTGGGACTCTTCACCTGGCATCACCTTAGTTTGATTTACTTAGCTTGGTATTTTGGCATATTTTAGAAAGCAAAAAGCAGCTTAAACACTAACATTTTGTGTCATTTCTGGGCCAAACACTTTGGGGCTTTAAAAAAAAAAAAAAGCACACCAAGATAAAGTCATCATCAACTCTGTCGAAAGAAACGGTAGGCAAAAAAATAAATCTGACAAATGTATTAAAAATTCAAGACTCAATGGATTGAACAAAAGACTAGAAGCTGCGGTAATCTGTGAGAGCCTGCCCAGCTGGCTAAGCCTTTTATCCTTCGATTCTTACCCCCGACTTGCTGAGCCAGCATGGCTAAAACACACACACACACACACACACACACACACACACACACATACACACACAAACACACACACACACACGAACACAAGAGCACATACACAGATGCGAACACACACACGAACACATACACACACACAAACACACACACATACACACACGAACACATACACACACACGAACACACACACATACACACATACACACACGAACACATACACACACACACACACACAAGTGCTAATAATTGAGCTGGAATTCCCAAAGAATGACGCTGGGCCCTGAGAGTCCTCCTAGGAAGCAGGGGTGGGGTTTGTACCTGCAGTTTACAAAGGACCCTCCCACCGACTTGTCTGTTAGAAAGGACAGTGGCTTCAACATCTGTTTGTGGGCCATTGTTTTCCTCTCCATGGAGAACAAGGCAAGTGGGGGGATTTTTAATGAGAAGGAGTCCCAGGCCCCCTGTTCCCCTCTTACAAACACACCATGTAAAATATCTATCCAGTCAACATGTTTTAATAAGTGCTCTTTATCTATTGGACCTACAATACTACAGTTGAAATTGCTTGCCGACTTCGTTTTTACTGGAGGTCACTGGAAGGCATGATCGTTCTTGCCTGGGCAGAAGCTTGTGTGGCAATCGGAGTGGCAGCCTGAGAGTCCTTAGGCCAGTCCCAAATTCCCTGGGAGAAAGGAATAACAGTCTCTTCACTGAATTAACTGTGGGGATAAAACAACATCTGTGAATACTATGTACACACATATAAAATTGCCCCTAAGCAAATTATGCCGGAAATACACTATTCTAGCAAATGGTCATTCGTACGGCGCACACAGCAGGCTGTGGCTCTGGGTCCACTGTGCATTGCTGTGAGATGCGGAAGCTCCCAGCTGAATCCACGACAGCAGGTGCAGGAGCAGCAGCCTCCAGCTTTTCCCTCATTATTTCCAGCAAACCCCGTCTCTATTTACCGCCTTCCTTCACAGGCTTTTCCTAAACAATTCTTTCTGTGCCCCTAGAAAAATTAAATTCTGCAAATGTGAAAGACAAGGAAATGGGGATTTGCTCAATGCTGATTCCAGAGAATTTCTACAAAGTTTTTCCCTTTTTCACAGATACTGCACTGAAGACCCGGAGGGGTTGAGCCGCAGGAACCACACACCCATCCTCCAGCCCGGGTCACTGTGCTCCCCCATTGCTGCCTCCCACAGATGAGTTCACCCATCCGGTTGTGAGGAACACTCCCCACGTTTCTTCAGGGAGTCTCAGCTGACTCCTTCCTTGTTCAATAAAGGTGAAGCGTGTGGGTTTTCTTTGTGTGGGTGCATATGCTCAGGAAGTTGGGTCCTGGTGAAACATGTCAGGCTGCCATTTCTCGGGCTGGGAAGATTTTCCCAGGACGGGTATGAATAGGCAATGAAGGTGCAAATTCTTATCCACGACCCACCCCAGGTGTCAGGCTTCCGCCTCAGGGCCATCCATGGGTGCTGGGTGCGAGCGCAGGGAGGTGAGTCACTGCAGCCTTGCTCAAGGCCCCTGCAGAGGTCAGCTCCTGGGCCCCATAAGCTGCTCCAGGATGAAAGCCTGCTCTCAGCGAGACTCAAATCCTTGCAGTCTGAGGAGTCATGGGCATGTTATCCCAATAAAGATCTGGATGATGGTCTGGCTTCCAGTTTGGTGATATTAGCGTGTGTGAGCCATAGGAAACTCTATCCTAAAATGCAGCCTGTAATTCCTGCCCTCACAGGATTTGGGGAGGGAAAAGCAAGACGATATTTGATATGTAGGGGGGTCATTTTGGTAGCATGACCAAGAACCAGGAACATTGTTCAACACCTACTTACGAGTGAGATCACGTGGTGCCTGGTTTTCTATTCCTGTGTCTGCTACACTAGGGTTTGGGAATATGCTGTTAAACCTCTTTGTCCAAACAATTTCAACGCATCTTTATAATCTATGATTTCCTCTTATAATCTCTAATCAGAGACAGAGTTTAATCCTTTGGTGGCCAGGAGCAGTGCTGGAAGTTTCTCTCCACCCCTGCCTACCGCAGCACTGAAGACAGTCATCGGTTTCCGCTCCCAGAGGTGAAGAACACGGCCCAGAAGCTGCCCGGACAACGGCTTGAGGGGTGCCTTCCACCTCACCCTCGAGAGGCGCCGAGCCGTGAGATTTCCGTTTCTGGAGAGAACCACAGCGTCTGTTTTTGTCAGGCCACCGGGAGGACACAATGGCAAGGTCCTCAGAGGGGGACCCCTAGACACCTGAGGGAATCTCAGAAAGCCAAAAAGAGAAGCAAGTGGTCTTGGGGCGGGTTTAGCAAACATTCTTGCCTGGTGAAACAAAAACCTGGAAGATGTCAGTGACGCCTGTGCCTTTGTGTCCCCAGTGGGCAAATCCACGGAGCCCCTTCTCAGGTTAACATATTTTTCTGAAGCCCGCTGAACTGCATGGAGCCCTCGCTCGTGGGACGGGGAGATGTTAAGAGGATCCTGGGTGGCTAATGGGTTAAACAAAAGAAACCAGTTCTGAGTAACATCAGATAAACAAGCAGGAGCAGCAGAAGCTAACCGCCTTGTTCCACAGGCTGCCAAAATAGTTCATTCCTCATGTGGACGTCTTGCTTGAGATCAGCTTCTGTGTGTAAAAACAAATTTAAATGCAGAAAATTCAAATAACATCCATTCATTTATTGAAGAACTCAAATGTTTATGATCAAGGCAAAAATCTAGTAGCTGAACAGAGGATTCCTTAGCTGGTTTGACAGTCACACTGAAGGACGGTTTGTACACAGCCACTATTACTCTGGAAGCCAGGGTAGCTTATGTTTGGGATATATAGAAAATACAAGGAAAAGCCTCTTTGATTTGGGGAGGGATGGTGGGAGGGGAAATAAAGGTATAAACATATAGTAACGATGGAAGTCAGAAATTCAGGCAGATAGGGTGAGAGCTGACGCTGTTGCAATCTGTTCTTCATTCCCCATATGTGAGTTGCCTGAGGCTTCCGAGGTCACAGAAGCTGTGATGACCATGATTCGGTAGAAAGCATGCAGAATTAGAAGCCAGAATCCTGAGTTCTCATCTCAGCTCTGATGCTGATGCTGCCGTCCTCTTACATAAGATTAAATAACAATCACGTTTTTACATGCACAGGCAGAGAAAACGTCACCCTGTGGAAATTGGCCAAGGGACTGAAAGGAATCTGCTGCACAGGATCTTTGTATGACTCAAAGTTCTGCAGGAGTTAGACACGGTTTCTGAACAGTCTCAGGTCCCTGTCTTTAAGACACTAGAACTCAGGGTTGAACTGGAAATTGAAGCAGGGTACTCTGTTCTCTGGGTGCTGAGTTCTGCCAAGAGGTAATTTTTTCTCCAGCCTCTGCAGACAGAGGTACCCCGAGCTCCTGGGATCCGGGGCAGCAGCCTCGGGGCTGTCGGGGATTTGAACAACAGGTAAAGAACTGTATCCGTCCTCTCTGTAAACCTGAGCGGTAGACATCCCCACGCCCACTTTAGAAAGAGGGAGGTTGAAGCTCTCACATGTTCATTAGTTGTCGTGGTTAGAAACTTCTGAAGCTGCCATTTGAGTGGAGATCTGCTGGACGCTGACGCATATCCGTCTTCTCATGTAAGCCCTGTGCAAGGCACTTGCCCAAAGAGGGTGTAGACGGGGCTCGTCAGTAACGTCCGTGCAGTGGTAGAAACAGGACAGAAACGGGTGGTGGGCTGAGAAAGAATACTCAGGATGCCAGAGGGAAATTTCTCCAAGGTTGTAGCCAGTCAATGGTGCAGGTGCAAGCTTCGTGACCCGTGCACACCAAAGATCATTTCCATGCCTGCCTTGAAGGTGCCACTGTCATCGTTGTTATCTGCTAGGGAAAAGGGATGGTGCCTTTGAAAATCCGTTCTGTTACCCTGACACTGCTTTATATCCAATGTTTTCTTCATCCCTCAACTGCAGAAAAGTCGGACCCTCACAGTGACAGAGTGGGCAATGTACTCTGTACTGCTGAGTTACACCAATAAGGATTGATTTGATCATCTCAAAACAAGGAGGTCACTGCAAAATTCAACTAATGTTTAGTCGTGCCATTTTCTTCGCTAAGAGCTCCTCTACCAGCAGTACCTGTCCCTCTCTAAGAAAAGGACTCTCAGAAGCGGGCAGATCCTAAAAGCGGTGACTGATGATGAAGCAAAGATGAAAATCGTCTTTGTGCCTGGCATGTGCAGCAGAGGAAACCACAAGTTATTCCCCGCAGGCCGGAAGCGGGCAGATGTTTTCCTGGCCAAATGCAGCAGTCCTCATTTCTGTCTGTCATATCTTAGGGTGACTTGCTGGAAGAGAGGAGCAGGTGGCAGGGACAGCAAAGCACAGACACCTTCTAGAAACAGTGGAGGGCTCAAGACGTCCCGAGAATGCCAACCACGTGTGTGTGTCTGCTTCTGACCCACCCAAAGTTTCTCTGCTTCTGAGTCTTGCACATCTACAAAACCAAGGGTAAGAGGGTAGTCTTAAAAATAATTTTTCCTGTTTTACAAAGAAGAAATTACAATTATAATCTGGATCCCAAGGGGCTGTGACAACATCACGCACCTTAGCGCCAGGACCGGGGCTGAGCTCCTCACAGATGCCAGGTTTAATCCTGACAGCCATCCAGCTCTCCTCAACCCGTTTCACAAACAAGAAAACTGCAGCAGAGAGAGGTGGTGCAGCAGCTGCGCCATATTGAAACGTGATTCTTCCCAATTCAAGATGCTTTCTCATGCATCTGTTCCTGAGAACTCCACGCCAGACTCGGGACTTTAGGAAGATGAGAATTTCTCCTTCAGGTAAGTAGTATGTGGGCCCACATCGTGGCCTCCGAGCTTTGGTGCATTTCATTTCTTGGTGAGATCTCCTGAATGGATATTTCCTTGTGACTGACGGCAAAAACTTGATGAAACGGAAAAGAATGGGAGATGTGAGACTTGAAACAAAACAACGTGCCTCTAAGTCAGCCATTTGGATAAAAGTGGAGCGAGGTCAGAGGCTCGTCAGGACTGTACCGGGCCGGCCCTGACCTCCTGGCTCACCGCCCACAGCAGCCCTCCCAGGGGGCCGCACTGGGGGAGGAGGAGCAGACACAGCCTGCCCTCGGGCGCAGATCCCCTGAAAGGGTTGCAGACTCCATTTTTCCATCTCAGACACTCACTGCGTCACACGTTACCTTTAACTGGAAGAAGACACCACGCACTCTGCAATGTTCTCCGTTAAACACATGATGAACAGTGACAGCTTAACTGTCTAGTTGACCTTGAAGAATAAAAGACGACCATTCTCTTTTAATGCAGTCAAATAAACATCAAGTGGTTTGCAAATAAAAAGCAGGAAAAGGCAGCACTTTGTGAAAAAGGAGGTTTGGGATTTGTGGATGTTTTAACTAGGCATCTGGGAAAACCCAGTTTGTGTCTCGTGTGCAAAAGACTCACATCCAGAATTACAAAGGTTTTGCATTTAGCGTAGAAGTGATGCATTGAAACACCTGCTTGTTTAAATTTTAATGACAAACAAAAAACTGTTTTAATAAGATTTCACTTTTGTTTCCCTGAGTAGCTGTGTTCAGGGGCCTGTGAATCTCCTTGCAGCATTAAATACATTTGTCAATCTGGGGGTATCCTTTCAATTAATATGACATCAAAATAAAGGACACGCACAGGGTCTTCCTTTCCCAAGTGGGGGTTCTTGCTGGTGTTGTGCTATTGAGAACCGAACTGACAGGTGTGCAGATGTCCCTGGTCATCTTCCTCTGATGTCTAACCATGTCCTCTTTCCATCTGCCTGGAAAGGGGAGGAGGAAGAGAATGAAATGGAAAATGAGTGATTGGTCTTACGTAAATGCTTCTAGGCAAAACATGAACCAGAAGAGGTCTAATATTTTGGATCAAATGAGTTGCTCGGTTTTATTTAGAGATCCTACTTAGAATTAATGTCTCCGTGCTGTTGGAAAAATGAGCCAAGTAGTGACAGCATCAGGCTCATTTGTTCATTCATTCATTCGTTGAGCATTCCTAGGGGCTGAGGAGTCAAGAGACATCAGATGTTATCCAGTAATCGTCCCTCGTCTGTGGGTTTGCCTTCAGCAGTTTCAGTTGCCTGTGGTCGATTGAAGTCCCAAAATAGGTGAGGTCTCAAAATAGGTGAGTACAAAAAGAAATTTAGAGAGAGAGGAAGAAAGAGACAGAGGATGGGGAAGAGAGAGAGAGAGAGAGAGAGAGAGAGAAAGAGACTGTGTTCACATAACTTTTATTACAGTATATTGTTGTAACTGTTTTATTTTATTATGTTATAGGCGTTCTCTTCCTAATTTATAAATTATACTTCATCACAGGTTTTTTCCTATGCATACATAGGAAAAAACCATAGTGTGTGTGTGTGTGTGTGTGTGTGTGTGTGTATACACATATATATACATTATACACATACATATATGTATATACGTATATATAGGATTTGGTGGTGTCCAAGGTTTCAGACATCCACAGGGGGTCTTGAAACATAACTCCCTGGGATAAGGGGGACGACTGTATGAACAATTCTTTGTCCAAAGGGCTCATCCTCCAGGGAGGAAGAGAGAAGGGTGAAGACGCTCAGAGCAGAGGTGGCTGCTGGCTCTCCCAGGGTGTTCCATCCATTTCTGGAATGTTGTTATGATTCATGGAGGTCGTGCTGGACAGGACACTCACTTCTGTTCAACAGCCATGAGTTAGAAACAAAAGCAAATGCTGTGTGTACCTTGTTCAGCTCCACCCTGAGTATTCTACGGCAGAAACGCCACCCCTTGCCCATGAGTGAGGATGTTCTGCTGCCTCTTCCTCTCCTGGGTGTCGTTCCCAAGCAGGGAAGATGTGATCTGGGGACAGAATGAATGGCCCTGGCGACTTCTTCCCTGACGGATCCCATACCAGTCAGACAGGGCTGTGAGTGCAGTGGCAAAGGAGCCACAGATGGGCATGGAATGGGCACAATGGCCATCATGGACCACTGCGAGAAGGACAGTGCTGAGCCTGTGCTGTCCACAGACTGTGATATTAGGCTGCAGCCACACACACACACAGCCTCTCCTTCGAAAGGACCAGCTCCCTCATCATGCATGGCCAATAGTACATAAAAGCCGAAAGGCGCCTCGCACTCAGGCTCATGCTCTGCTGGTAGCCACCACGCATGAAGAGACAGAGGGGCTCCTAGCATAGTGCCTGACACCTGGAGACGCCCCCTGCCTACTGTGTGGGTGAATGAAGGACATGCCTACTTGGTCCCAGAATCGTCCATCGCTAGCCGGCGTGGGGTTCCGTTGCACAGAGGTGAGGGGGCGAGGACAGGTTTCATCGGAAGACAGTAGGACATAGATGCGGTCCCACCACACATTTTATAAAGGTGCACCTGGTCTGTGACTTCTGGAGCATCTGATTTGAGAAGTTGGTAAAAATGGCTGAATATAGTCTATTATAGTAGTTGAAGAGATGCATTAGTTATAACTCCAGATCTTTCTTGCAGGGCTGCGTGGGTTAATTGGCTGTGTCTCAGGTTCATACCTGCACAAGGAGAATAATGAGGGCAGCCCTGCGTACCCGGGTCCTCTCAGGGGAGAGGCATTCCCAGGTTCATAGCAAGCATCCTGTTACTCAGACGGGCCGTCTCCATCAGGCCCCGAGGAAGCACTTATTAGTTGGAATACACACACACACACACACACACACACACACACACACACACACACAGTGTGAAAACTGCCAATGAGATTATTCTACAAACAAGTGAATAACAGCAACTGAAAATAATAATAACCACAACATAAATCCCTTCACAAATACTTGGGATTTCATTTACACTGAGGATGATGGTGGTGTAGAAGGCATGTTTGTAGGAGTTAATGCACCCAGGGAAAAAGGTGGTGGAAATAATAAGCCAACAAATAAACCTGATTCAACTAATCAAATCAGAACAAAATAAAATGAGCCAATCAGTGTATGCATAGAATGTAAGTATAGTCATTGTCATTGGACAAATCGGTGCCAAAGCAAAGTGGCTTCTTGCACACAGACTGACACTTTGTGACGTAAGAGGGGTTCTACTCACATACTTCATTTACTTGCAAAGAATATAACAAATAATGCAATTATGACAGCGATCGCGGTGAGACATCTATTTGGTGGTGACTTAAGCAGAGTGCCTCTGAATCAGAAGAATTAGACCAATCTCTAGATTTATAGCCACTCATGAAAACTGCAGTAACTCTTGGGGCATCTGGGTTCCTTGTCTTTTGTCAAAATCACAAGGAATTTCAACTCACTGAATCTGTTGATCAATTCAATTCTGCCGTTGGTCAGTACGACTCAGCTTTTGACAGGAGAGTTTTACTCAAAGACTTGCGGAACTTCCTTCCTGAAAGATTTCAGCAGCAAGGCAAGCATTGCAGAAGGAAACTACTCTCCATGTCATAAAAACACAGCACAGTGTTCTCTGTCTGTTCCTCCCTGAATTCCCTGGAAAATTATGTTGTGAAATTTAAATGTGAATGAACCTTTCATATTGCCAATTAAAAACAAAATCCATTTGCAACTGAATTCAACAGGAAAAACAGGAATTATTTTCCTAAAAAGTAATTATCCCCCACTCCATGAAAATAGTGATCCACTCCATGAAAACAGTGATCCACTCCATGAAAACAGTGATCCACTATGGCTTATGTTTCATGTCTCAGGCCATGGACTCGGCCCTCTGCATGCCTTGCCTCTCATCCTGCAAAAATCCAGAACAGTTCCCCACTACCCCATTTTAAAGGTGAGAAAAACACAGCTCTGTCTAAGTAACAATCCCAAAGCCAAAAATTGGCAAAATCTTTACCTGTAGGTTCCATAAAGGAATACTCCCCTTTGTGTGCTCAAAACATAACCAGGGTAAATGTCTACTCTTTGCGAATATCATTCTTAGCAATCCCTTAAAAACAGTGGCTCCGAGATTGTAGTACTGTTGAAAGTTTTTTGTTTTGTTTTGAGACAGAGTTTCGTTCTGTCACAGTGGCATGATCCCGCATCATTGCTACCTCTGCCTCCTGGGTTCAAGCGATTCTCCTGCCTCAGCCTCCTGAGTAGCTGGGATTACAGGTGTGTACCACCACGCCTGGCTAATTTTTGTGTTTTTAGTAGAGACAGGGTTTCACCATGTTGGTCGGGCTGGTCTTGAACTCCTGACCTTGTGATTTTCCTATCTTGGCTTCTCAAAGTGCTGGGATTACAGGTGTGAGCCACCGTGCCCGGCCCAGAAAGTTTTTTAAGGAAACTCATAAGCTTAAAGGAACAGCCGTGGGGCACTTGGGTAATGGCTTCCCTACTTTTCTGTCCAGGAGTCTGACTTCCAGGTGCTACCCTAGGCTGCTCATGAAGATACGTCCATGCTTTTTTTTTTTTTTAAGTCAGAGAGTTGCAAATATTTTAATATTTTAAATTGATAAATCCAAGTTATTTGAATGCCATCTTTACAGTTTTGTTTTGTTCGTTTGTTTATTTTTGGCTTGTCTTGGTTTTTAAATGTTTATTTGAGGTTCAGGGGTACATGCGTAGGTTTGTGATACAGGTGCACTCCTGTCACGGGGTTTTGTACGAATTATTTCATGATCCAGTTACTAAGCCTACGCATCCTTGAAAGGCAACGTTTCGCATTCCCCAAGTGCAGGGAGCTCAGCGGCTGGGGCACAGTTGATTAATGGTGACCCAGGAGCTGGGGGCATGCCTTCCCCTCTTAAACCGCATCCTCCTTTCTCCTAGGGTGGAGGACGGGACTAGCGCTGTTCCCACAGCTCCATCCCCTTGCCCTCCTTGAGCCTTGAAAAGGAGCTGCTTAGACAATGAAGAAGCCCGGAAGGTGTTTGCCACGCTCTTTGGAACCATCTGTGGACATGACTGTCCTGATTCAAATCTGCCGGAACAAACAATGAACGTCTTCTGAAGCTCTCGCACTTGGCTCCTGGGTAACTGAACACAGGGTTACACACTAGTTTTCCAAGAGTTGCCCTTTGTTGACGACAAAGCACATTTATGGGTGACTTGGATGTGTCAACCGAGTGCAGCTCCATTCCCCTTGATTTCTTAAGTTTAGTTCAGCGTTCACTGTTCTTCCTGCACCTCCTTCAGGTCTAGGGGAAAGTGCTGGGAGCCGCTTTAGAAATGGGGGACTTTCGAGGCCGGGCGCAGTGGCTCAAGCCTGTAATCCCAGCACTTTGGGAGGCCGAGGCGGGTGGATCACGAGGTCGAGAGATCGAGACCATCCTGGTCAACATGGTGAAACCCCGTCTCTACTAAAAATACAAAAAATTAGCTGGGCATGGTGGCACGTGCCTGTAATCCCAGCTACTCAGGAGGCTGAGGAAGGAGAATTGCCTGAACCCGGGAGGCGGAGGTTGCGGTGAGCCGAGATCGTGCCATTGCACTCCAGCCTGGGTAACAAGAGCGAAACTCCGTCTCAAAAAAAAAAAAAAAAAAAAAAAAAAAAAGGGGGGACTTTCTTGCGGTCTCTTGCCCTGCCCATCCTGGAGTAGCTCCTGCCTCCTGTATCTTGCCTACAGGGCAAAACGACCAGTAAATGCGTGGCGTTAAGTGCGGATCCTAAGCTGACTGTTTCAAATATGTAGCTAACGCTTATGTTCTCTTTAATTACATGAACTCAATTATTTATACATGTGAATGTTGCTCAAAGGCAATTTACCATGAAAAGTTAGATTAAAGAAACAAAAAACTCAGCAAATACACATATGTGTCGTGGTGGGCCGGCTTGCTGTAGCTCCTGAGCTTGTGAATCAATAACCTGTTTGAGGAGGATAGTATATTTCGCAAGTGAAGGCGGAGACGAAGGTGAAGTGTTTCCCCCTCTGGCCTGAAAGAGGATTGAGAAGGCTGCATTTCACTGCAGTCCAATCTGTCCCACTGTCTCGACTCCTCACCGACAGGAAAGTTCCACTTGGGCCACACCGCCTGGCTCTGGAGTGAGTGGACTGGTAATGTCAGCGCATGTCATTAACTATCTTGCAAATCTGGAAGCAGATCTTGCACAACCACATGAAATGTGGTAATGCACACTTAAGAAACCGAGGGGAATGAAGCTGCGCTCGGCTGATACGTGCAAGTCACCTGAAGTGTGCTTTGCCGTCAGCAACGGACAAGTCTTGGAAAAACTGCTCGCACCCCTGTGCTCAGTTACCCATTAGCCAGGCGCGGGAGCATCGGAAGACGTTCATTTTTGTTCATGGCAGATCCGAACCAGGGGTTCTCAGTTTCAGAAATAATCTCAGAGATCATGTGGTGATTGCGGAGTACATATGTCAACATATATTTCTGTATATGTATGTATCAAATGTGCACACTCATGTACACTTTATATATACACATACACATGTATCTAAATATAAATACACACACGCAGATGCTCTTTTGCACGGATCATGTAAAGGAAAGTAAATGCAACTTAGCAACTGGAGTTTGAAGGGACTCGTGGGACAATGGCATTCTGGTTAATTCTGTCTTAGGATCCCGTGGTGACTGTGCAGGCCAGGGTGGCTTCTCTCCGGACGTGCAGAGCCCATATTTGTTCTCCTCTTTGTTCATTCACAGACGTTTAGAGAATTCTCATTAAAATTACTTAGAAGCAGAAAGACTTGTTATAAAATAAATCTAGTTAGACACACTTTGTTGTGTCGCCTCATTTGCGTGATGCATGGGCCTCCTTCCCCTCTCTCTGTATCTTAACTGTGTGCATTAGGTGATTCATGCCAATTAATGCAGGATGCCACATCTCCAGTTGCTTTCTCTATCTTCTTAAACATTAAAAATAAATATGTGCCATCTGTCTCATATCTTGAAAGCAATTCAAAATGGTTACTTTTGTTTTCTCGGGATTACAGCACAATTTATAGCCGGAGTGCTTCGGAATTGCGAGAAAGCGCTGTCTGCATTTCCTACATGTAAGGTCATGTGATGGTGCCTCCTGCAGATGGAACAGCAAAGGTTGGGCGGGACAGCAATGCGCGATGGTGACGAAAAGCACGGTCCTTGGCATCTGAGAGCTGGACCAGCACGCTGAGCCTGCTGCTTCCTAGCTGTGCCCTCAGGGAAGTTGTGTACTCTCCTAGGGCCGCGGTTTTCCTCACCTGTGAAACGGATAGAACAGCTGCTGCAGCAGGTCCCAACCTTTTTGGCACCGGGGGCTCATTTCATGGAAGACTATTTTTCCACGGACCAGGGATGGTGGGGAGTGGGCATGGAGAAGGGTAGGGATAGGTGGAGGCAGAAGACAGTTTGAAGATGAAACCGTTGCACCTTAGCACATCAAGCATTGGGGCATTATATTCTCATAAGATCCCTCGCATGCACAGTTCACCATAGAGAATCTAATGCCACTGCTGAGCTGGAACAGTACCGATCCATGGCCTGGGGATTGGGGACCCATAATCTACTGTACAGAGTATTACTATGCAAAATATTGGGACACACACATACACACACACACACACACACACACACACACAGTGCAGCACAAGAAGCAGGAAGCAGATACCACTACCTGTGTCATCATGAAATTTTGCTAGGAAAATAATTCAGTTTGGCAAAGATGGTTGTTAAAATGTAGCTCCTGATGGCACAATATTAAAAGAAAAGAGAGGAGTTAGGTGTGAGGGCTGTGTTCTTTCTCCAGAGCGATTTCAGTACAAACGGAAGACACATTCCTCTGACTGCCTGGGTGGTCCTTTGAGCACTCAGGACGCTTGGATAGGGAACGGGGCTGGTAACGTGGGGAGACCTGGGAGACCTGGGTTCATTTATGGCTACAATAGCACTTTTCAAAAATGTTGGTGTTTTTTATTTAAAAAAAATGGCATGCTGTAAAGCAAAAAAAAAAGTCTGAATAACTTAACTGTAATTAGAGGGGCAAAGGGCAATTTGAGAAAGTCCTATTTTCCATTTGCGCAGTTTTCTTCAACAATTCTTTCATGTAGCACAAGAGAAAGCTTTCTGGAGCTGAGGCCAGCACTCTGAAGATGGCGAACGTGTAATTTGAAGTCCACCCTATATTTACAGACCACAGAATTGGAGTGCTATTGAGAATGCTGGATCCATGTGACCTAGCCCTATTTTAGCAATAAGCAAACGGAGGGCCAGCGGAACTCAGCATACTGTCCAAAGCACACAGCTCTTTAAGCTAGAACATTTCCTTTCTTTTAGCTAGGTTTCAAAAAATTTGTTAAGCAGACTGAAATATTTTATACTTCTATAAATACTCCGGGTTTGCAGCTGATTCCTGGCACAGCAGTACTCCTAAGAGCCTTATTTGAACATAACTTAGCTGTCCCACACAGTCTTTCCATGACAAAGTGGTCAAGTCTTCATAGTCGCCGAGAATGATTATCAAGACTTTATTTAGACTGTACGGTCAGGGCAAGCCAGCGGTGAGTCACGTTGACATGTGCTCGGAGCATCACACACCCATGAATCCTGGCAATAATGTCATCTGCTCCCACACCCTGCCCCACCACAACTCCTTCCAAACTGCTGACATTTTTACCACAGTTATAGAAAGAACATCACTTAAAATTCCTCATCTGGGCACACCTCTTAACATCCCTTCTCCAATTATAAAAGTTAAAAGCAACTAGTGTAAATTCCCCAGTTTAGCAAAATGAAGAGCTATGGAGAGATGTGAGCATGTTAGCCACTAAAGGAGAGTATCATTGCTGTCGCACTAAGAAGCTGGTTCCCACGGAAACCCATCGATTACCGCCTTGCTACCGATTGGCTTAGTGCAATCTGAACAAGGACCGCTACACGATCAAACTGTCCTGGCCCCCAGTGAAGCAAAGCTGAGGCGACTCACTAAACATTGCTCTACAAAACAAAAGACTGCCTGTTTTCAAACTCTAATAGATCTCACTGGCCTTAAACAGAGATAGAGGCTTACTTGGCAATGATGTCATCTTTTACTTTCTGCCCTCCTGGACTGCGAGTGGGCTGAAGGTGGTGACAGCAGCCCTCTGGCCTGGAGTCCCTCTGTCTCCTCCACCCCTCCCAGACCCACCTCAGCCAGGTGTGTGGCAGGCCTGGCTGGGGAAGGCAGGCCCAGAACCGGAGCAGGCTGTGAACGCATGAAGTGACAGGGAAGCACTCGTTTGTCACTATGCAGATGCGTCCGCAAGGCATCCCCTGGCTTGAGCCATGGAGGATAAAACCTGGCATGTTTCTCTACTGTGCCCGCAGACCGGAGGCTGTTTTTCTCAGCCCTGGGAGAAGAGTATTCGATGCATTCATCATGAGGGCAACGTCAGGCTCGCTGACATCCCTCAGCTCCCAGGACAGGCCATGGAAAATGGAGAGCAAGGGGCTGGGGTAGGTGAGTAGTTCTCAGGGCTGTACAATGGAGATTTCCCCCAGGAGGAAGCCAGAGCAGTGAATGCAGCAGGGATTTGTTCCAACAACCCCCTTCCCCCCAAAAACAACCAGACTCAAGATGCTGATAAGAATTCTTTTATGTTATTCCAATAAAAAATACATTCATACAGAAATATAACAATCTTGCAAAAAACAATTTCAAATAAAATCTTGTAAAACAAAATTTTACAAAAATCTTACAAAGATTCTTTAGATAACAGGGTGCGTCCAAAAAAAAAAAAAAAAAGAAATTTCACTAATAGAAATTTTTTTTTTTTTAATTTCAAGCAAAAAGTTTCTGCTTGATTGAGGCTCAGTTATCACCTGAACAGAATGTACTTCTTTATGTACGTGCTAATTATGAAAATCACAGGCATTGACAGGTACGGTACCCAGCCCCACCCAGGCAAACAGCTCCGACGTGTTTCAGAAGTGAGACAAGCCAGTGCAAGTTTTTTTTTTTTTTTTTTTTTTTTGTCTTTTGTTTACCTTCTTGCTTAATGGAATTGTTATGGCTAAGCACACAGAAGGCCAAAAAAGGATTTTTCCAAACCCAGCAAATCAAGTGTTTGGATTCTGAACTGCCAACAGAAAACTGCACTT